>NW_025767586.1:0-436785 GCF_003918875.1 Haliotis rubra
GCGCATGCGTCATCCGTCATCCTCAAGGTTTTGATCTCTTGCTCGAACTTTGAGTCCAAGATAGTCTAATTGATGTTCACTAGGGTTCATATAGGAGCTCCATGGGGCCCATGTTAACGTTTCGATGGGCGAATGAGCGATGACAGGACGGTGAGTGTAGCGTTGTTCTCCATGAATATCGGGCGACTGGCAGAGGATGGTTATCAAATTGTGAAACGAAAGGCGGCATTCAGTACTTTCGGTTGATAACGTTGATATCTGAGTGTCCCAATTACGGTAATGAGATCCAACTTGCAGTCATACGAAACGCAACCCCACATGTCTCGTTACGACATCTCCATTCGCGACCACTGCCGTCGGTAACGTGTGGAATTAGAGACTTTTATCAGACCAATGAAACCTATACCACGTCATCCAGTTGTGGTTTTCTGGAGCCTGCTCCACGACAGACGTTCCTGTCTGTGCCTGCCGGTGAGGAAGGGCATCTGGTCGTACGACTTCCCTCAGACCAGTCCGCTCTAGGTTCCACTATGCTATCACATGTTCCTGAGCGAGAACCCTGTGGAAACAACTGAAGAGACAGAGACATGTGACAGCTGTGATTGGATGAAATAGTGTAAGATGTTTATGTTTTTTAATAGCACATCCATCCAGTAATTAATACTGACCACAATTTTAAGTATTTAGTGCTGTCATATTTATCTCCATGACTTATGGTTATTGTGTATATATATTTCAAGTAGGTGACATTTGGTGCGGAACTGGGGTTGATGTGTTCAGCTTGTGCTCGGAAAGTTAGCCGAGACAGGTTGGCCAGAAATTGTGTTTTATGGTAGTATAAAGGCCAGAGTGTACCCATGTGTACATGTAATGACTGTTGATAGCCTGGATAATTTTTTAAAAAAAAGAAGGTTACTATAGAAGTCTATGGGAAAACATTTGATGCTGTGTAACCTATAGGGGCGGTTGGGTAGCCTAAGGGTTAAAGCGTTGGCTCGTCACGCCGAAGATCCGGGTTCGAATCCCCACATGGGTACAATGTGTGAAGCCCATTTCTGGTGTCCCCCGCCGTGATGTTGCTGGAATATTGCTAAAAGCGGCGTAAAACCAAACTCAGTCAGTGTGTAACCTCTAAATTGCCGGCGCAGACAATCCAGTAGCTTACGGAAGGGACATAGCTCTTAATTTATCTCCCTTAGACCAGTTAAAGGCATTGATCTTCGTCACCCTCACAACATATGGCGACTGTCCAGTTAATGTTTCAAGGTTTATTTTGACGCCTCGAATTTACTCTGAATTTAATTATTGCCACTCTGAAGACTATGAACTCCACTTATTATGTAATGTGTTTGATTCCGTGATTAGATTGGTCTCAGGGCGACGAGGATCGGACGTCAGGCTTGCTGACTTGGTTGATACATGCCATGATTGCGTAGATTGATGGTGATCACTGGATTGTCTGGTCGAGACATAATTAGTTATAGACCGCCGTTATAATACTGAGCGTTAAACAACAATCAAACAAAACTTGACAGAGACTCCTATACGATAGTTTAGCCTATCATAGCGTAGCATAGGGAAATGGACAAATTGTTAACAGGCGACCATTGCATACATAGTTTACATAAGTGTTTCAGTCTGTTCTCCAAAGACGAGGGGTGTTGGGATAGCGTAGTGGTAAAAGTGTTCGCTCGTAACACCGAGAACCCGGGTTCAGTTCCACACATGGGTACAAAGTGTGAAGGCCATTTCGGGTAAACCCCGTCGTGATACCGCTTGAATATTGATAAACGCGGCGTAAAACTAAACTCACTCACCCCAAAGACGAACATTTCTTCATGCGCCACAGAAAATATAGATTAATGCATATTGTAACTGCATCAGCGTTTTTGTATCCATGTCACATGTCTATTGGAATCTAACAGCCTTTTGTATGGCGTGTTTATTATTCATATACCAGACATTACCTGAATGTCGCAATGCAGAGAAAGTTTTCTCGAAATAGTGAGAATCTCTCAGACTGTTGCATATCCGAGTTCATGACCATATTTGCTCTTTTAGATGTTGCTTTTGGAAACTGTAGCATTGCATTCTAGAATAAACGTCTTGAAACTGTAGCATTGCATTCTAGAATAAATGTCTTGAAACTGTAGCATTGCATTCTAGAATAAACGTCTTGAACTGTAACATTGCATTCTAGCATAAACGTCTTGAAACTGTAGCATTGCATTCTAGAATAAACGTCTTGAAACTGTAACATTGCATTCTAGAATAAATGTCTTGAAACTGTAACATTGCATTTAGGGGATAACTGTACTGTGTTTGACGATTTGGGGACGTATACCGGTGGTTATATAGCCGCAAATTTAGTTATATCGGCGACGCGCAAGCGGAGCCGATATAACGTTAAATTTGCGGCTATATAACCACCGGTATAATCCCCAAAAATCAAACAATTACAGTTATCCCATTCTAATTCAACTCGTTTTACGCTGTTTTCGTGAAAGAAATTCATTATTTAAACCAGGTCAAAGTTCCTCTAGGTCAAAGGTTAATCATATCACTCCTTGAACTTACACCATCGCCAGAAAAAGTAGTTCCCTTTTCAAACTTACACGTTTATTATGTGCACACAGACTAAATCTGACAATGATGAATAGATCATAGTATTATAGATAAAATGGAAGGAATTATGATGAAACCGCCCTCTAGTTACAGAAACGAGCCGCCCGCTGATTCTTAACTACGGGCCATTATCAGTTCTGTTGTCAAATGACGTCACAGCAAGGTGACGTCACGCTCCATAATGACGTCATAATCTTGTTTCATGATCTAGCAGTGTTGGGTCAACAGCCCGTTGCGAGTAAGTTGTTTGAACTTAAAATTAAATTTATGAATCTATTTTGTCGTTTTTAACACAAATTCCACCCATTTTAGCTGGTTAGGGCAGTTAATTGACCTATGGCTTCTGCTACATTTAACCCCTGGATGCCACAGGGACATATATGTCCTTCCCCTTCAACCCTCAGTTTCAAGTCGAATAAAAATCAAAATATCCCACGCACACAAATACACTTCACAGTTTCGAATTCTGCGGGAAATTTCCTGTTTCTTGATACCATCCACTATTATTTAAGACAAAGCTCAAGTGCTGAAAATGACCTTTTAAAATAGGCTTCATCGAAAATGGCGACATTTTTGACACAGTATGAAATCGCGATTCACAGCGTTATTTGCTGTATGTTTTGAAATGTGAAAATCGGATAATTCCTGTGAGTATTGAATTTAAAAAATAACCTATTCATGATCACTGATATCAGTTTTACATGGAATCGCTAATTATAATTCTGAAACGTTGCCGATGAATCTAGAATCGGTTGGGATGTTTTCGAAAATGCACTTACACGAACACCGTAGAGCGCTTTCCGCCATATTGGATAGTGTTTACAAAATCACGTTTCGCGAAGGCCGGTATTGAGACGCCTATTACATCACGTATATTTCATATTCAGCTTCGAAAAATGCATCACTGAATTCCCCATACATTTTAGAATCAATTTGAAACTGGTCTGTGTCACCAATAATAACTGTCTAGATAAAATGAGACGAAACATATTGGGTGTGAAAACGAACGCTGTGCTTGAAAGACTGCGTTTGTGTGAAATGTAAACAAAGACAAATTCCGATTTTACACTGCGTAGCATTTTCTGAATTTTTTTCAACATTCATCCGTCTAGTCATTGCTTGCAAAGGCTCGATACCTTTAGAATATACATGGAAAGAGTATCGTAGCAAGAAATAGGAAATTATAAATGGATACAATGCAATGACTTGATAATTCATAAGAAATTGTCAAAGTTTCCGTGCAGCGTGACGCCATGACTGACGCCAAATCACGCAGAACGACAACGGTAATTATCTGCATTTCTGTCCTTTTCTTTTACGTATAGTGAAAACGATAAAAAACATATAACAATACACAGATAGTCAGAATCATTCTGATTACTTACATCTCATATTTATGTACAAACGATCCCTGAATCAGTGGAAGGGTCCTCGCAAAATTATGTGTACCCTTGTCACCAAAGCCGCCATTTTGTAAGAAATCGGTCAGCGGTAGTGATGTCATACGTCAACATTGTTCTACATATTAGGCAATTTCTTTGAGGTGAAGGTCGGTCGAACAAGAGTAAACACAATCGCCATATCCTTCCGATTACACTGTCAGTATTATGATATATATTTTGCGGATAGTTCGGATGCTTTTTCATGAAATTGACTTCAGTATCTACATTTAGCCTTGTTCAATATCATATCATACGTGCATATGGGGTTTACGGTGTTTTATTCTTTGAAAGTTTTTGATTGTTTGAATCATATTTACATAAGAAATTGACATATTTATTGCAATACACCATATTCTAAACCTTTACACAAGTGTTAGAAGATCAAACGTAGCCATAACTGCATATACTTTAGTTCCTATGATGTACAATATTCAATTTATTTGGACTAATATTGCAATTTCATATGAACAGGTTAATGAACGGTGATATAATTCAACCTTATATGCAAATCTGATAATATTAATGACAATGATTTATATATGGTATGAAATGTATATGCACACATATTTAAAGGAATTGTCTTGTTCATTGCATAATTTTGTGTCGTTTTATAGACAAAAGAATGATGCATATAGATCGGCAAGGTGCGCGTTTGTTGGAAACGTTTTATGATTCTCTATCATTGTTTTCGATAATATATTCAATTCATATTCGATTAAATAATATTGTGATGACAGGATATCAAACTCTAACTACTTATAGGAAAATTGTTGAAAAATATATATACCATCTCATGTGTTAATTCGGACAAATCTTATATCCATATTCTAATATATAGTTCCATGTATAAAAAGCTATCCTTATGCATCTTTCATTGCATACGTATGAAGAGAAATAGCTTCATAATCACAAACAAACAAAATTCTTATCCCAAACAAAATATTCGGGGTTTTTTTAAATATTATTTTTATTTACGTTAAATTGATGCCAAACAGGTGCGCGTGTTTTTCACAATAAGATACGCTGTCAAACTGTCTAATTGTTGATATATTCAGGACACTATTTAAATGGAAAAATCAGTCATTTTATGTTTTGTCTAAAGAGTGTTAAATTCTGACATAGAAGTCTAGACCTTTGATACAATTAATGGAAATTAAGTGAGATATATACTAATCAGCATACCAATGTCGTCTTTTTCTGACGTCGCAAAATGCATAAAACAAGCGATGACGTCAACTAAAATGTTGTATTATTTTCAGCAATTTCGTTACATTTGAAGATATGGCTAGTACTCTGGTAATAACGATGCAAAATTAGTCAAATTACATCTACACAAACAGGAGAATATGGGAATCTAAGAACTAACTTATATATCGGATAGGGCCATTCAAATCGCTATTACGTGCTTTCACATGTAATACGTTGTCATTTTTTTTCTTATAAATTGTGAAACTACCAAAGCGCATCCGTTTACATTGGGGAACATTGAATTGGAATAGTGTGGTTCACCATGAATATAAAATAACGAAAATATAGCGTCCGTATCCACAACAAATTCTCTCCAAGTGATCTGAGTTACATTGACCTAGTGTTACGCATAACGGAGTTATGTCCCCTTATCATTATACGTGTATTACCTCTCTGTTGTCGTTTGACGTCATAGAAGAAAATACATTTTTTGACATTTATTGCGAGTCATTTTTAATGTTGAGCGTATAACGTTATGCACAAGCACATAAACCCAATTCATATACACTTATGTCGTTCAGATATCAGGCTGTATTTTCTTCGCTCACACTTTCCGTAAAGATGCCCCATTAAAAAATTCGTAGCACAGTGCTTTTATCGGTGCGCGATAAACAGCGGAGACATTTACTGCTTTTTAACGCATAACAAAAATTTGGACA
This sequence comes from Haliotis rubra, assembly GCF_003918875.1. Lineage (NCBI taxonomy): Eukaryota > Metazoa > Mollusca > Gastropoda > Lepetellida > Haliotidae > Haliotis > Haliotis rubra. The sequence continues at coordinate 5,975 of NW_025767586.1, forward strand.
ACATTTAGCAAGGTCTATTTCTCAAACCGCCAAGGTAGTTGCACGTATATTTATACCAACGGATAGGAAATTTAATATTCTACATTTCTGTGTAATTTTATAGCCTTACGTACATACAGGACCGCGCGAGAGCAATTCTCGCACAACGTTCATTTTTCAAAGCGTATGAAAATGTGCGCCTGAAAAAAATCTCGGCAGCCAGGGGTTAATAAATGTGTTGAATCTGTAACATTGCATTCTAGAATAAATGTCTTTAAACTGTAGCATTGCATTCTAGACTAAACGTCTTGAATCTGTACCATTGCATTCTAGAATAAATGTATTGAATCTGTAACATTGCATTCTAGAATAAATGTATTGAATCTGTAACATTGCATTTTAGACTAAACGTCTTGAAACTGTAGCATTGCAATCTTAAATAAACGTCTTGAAACTGTAGCATTGCAATCTTCAATAAAATGTCTTGAAACTGTAGCATTGCATTCTAGAATAAATGTATGGAATCTGTGACATTGCATTCTAGAATAAATGTCTTGAAACTGTAACATGGCATTCTAGAATAAACGTCTTGAATCTGTAGCATTGCATTCTAGGATAAACGTCTTGAATCTGTAGCATTGCATTCTAGAATAAACGTCTTGAATCTGTAACATTGCATTCTAGAATAAACGTCTCGAAACTGTGGCATTGCTATCTTGAATAAACGTCTTGAAACTGTAGCATTGCATTCTAGAATAAACGTCTCGAAACTGTGGCATTGCTATCTTGAATAAACGTCTTGAAACTGTAGCATTGCATTCTAGAATAAACGCCTTGAAACTGTAGCATTGCATTCTAGAATAAATGTATTGAAACTGTAAGATTGCATTCTAGAATAAATGTATTGAAACTGTAAGATTGCATTCTAGAATAAACGTCTTGAAACTGTAACATTGCATTCTAGAATAAATGTCTTGAAACTGTAACATTGCATTCTAGAATAAACGTCTTGAATCTGTAGCATTGCATTCTAGAATAAACGTCTTGAAACTAGCATTGCATTCTTGAATAAATGTCTTGAAACTGTAACATTGCATTCTTGAATAAATGTCTTGAAACTGTAGCATTGCTTCCTAGAATAAACATCTTGAATCTGTAGCATTGCATTCTAGAATAAATGTCTTGAAACTGTAACATTGCATTCTAGAATAAATGTCTTGAAACTGTAGTATTGCATTCTAGAACAAATGTATTGAATCTGTAACATTGCATTCTAGAATAAATGTCTTGAATCTGTAACATTGCATTCTAAAATAAATGTCTTGAAACTGTAACTTTGCATTCTAGAAGAAATGTATTGAATCTGTAACATTGCATTCTAGAATAAATGTCTTGAATCTGTAGCGTTGCATTCTAGAATAAACGTCTTGAATCTGTAACATTGCATTCTAGAATAAATGTAGACTAACATCCAGCCTCTGAAGGAACATATTTTACAGAAAAATAGAAACTTTTTCTAAATTATCTTAATAAATTCTAAAACAAAAAGAGGCTTTCTTCATTTTCAGAAACTGTAGTAATCTAAACTTGCCACATATCACATATTAGCAATCAGAGTTAAACTCTTGGACATGAGATCGTCGCCACTGGTTGGACTGGGTACTCTCACATTTTCATAAGCAACTGATATTATCACTTTTCCACAGCTTTTTATAAACACATTCTCATATTGAAGTCGGAATCGTATACTTAACTTTTTGCAGAGAAATCTTGAGAATATCGAAACTGTTTTGTCGCTTTTATTGTGAATATTATATTTCCTTTAACATACCTGTTCGAGCGATAAGCTAGTTTTGGTATCCCTGTCCTACAGAAGTCTATAAGGTCTCCATCTTCGTCCAATAATAAAGCATGGAAGTCCACTGACACAACTCAGACACGTCCACAAGGTTACGTGAGGCCAACTCAGACATGGTTACGTGAGGCCAACTCAGACATGGTTACGTGAGGCCAACTCAGACATGGTTACGTGAGGCCAACTCAGACATGGTTACGTGAGGCCAACTCAGACATGGTTACGTGAGGCCAACTCAGACATGGTTACGTGAGGCCAACTCAGACATGGTTACGTGAGGCCAACTCAGACATGGTTACGTGAGGCCAGCTCAGACGTGGTTACGTGAGGCCAACTCAGACATGGTTACGTGAGGCCAACTCAGACATGGTTACGTGAGGCCAACTCAGACATGGTTACGTGTGGCCAACTCAGACATGGTTACGTGAGGCCAACTCAGACAAGGTTACGTGAGGCCAGCTCAGACATGGTTACGTGAGGCCAACTCAGACATGGTTACGTGAGGCCAACTCAGACATGGTTACGTGAGGCCAACTCAGACATGGTTACGTGAGGCCAGCTCAGACGTGGTTACGTGAGGCCAACTCAGACATGGTTACGTGAGGCCAACTCAGACATGGTTACGTGGGCCAACTGTTTCCATTTTTTGCTCTGCAGTTTTACTGTGAAAATAATGGATACAATTCTCACCAACCAATCATCAGGATTCAAAGGACAAGTGGTCTTCGGATATGTACAGATGCTGAGCTGGAACCCATTGGCTGACGGTTTGATCACGTGGCGTGTGTTTCTTAAGATTGTAAAGCCCCAAACTGATCCCCTAAATGTCAGCGATATGTAAACTATAACCCGTCGTAAGTTATGACCATACGTTTGATAGCTCCCACTTGGATTTCCGATGTCAGAGCCATCGAGCGTTCGTAACGCTACGATCTGTCGTAACTGTATAGTTCATCATAGACTTACAGTGCTACGAACACTTTCTAGAACTGAGCCTTGGGTAGTCGCAATTAGTTGTAAAAAACAATTATCAATCACTTACTCTAGTGGGCACCAGATCCAGGGTCATCTTCTTTAATACCCCTGCCTCTTTCATATATAGCAGCCTTTTTCTCCGTTGAATATGATTGACAGTCTCTGGCAATTGTGTCTTGCAATCTTCGTGCCTACCCCTTGCTTACGGGGCGGTGGGGTAGCTTAGTGGTTAAAACGTTCGCTCGTCACAGGTCGATTCCCAAATGCATACAATGTGTGAACGCCATTTCTGGTGTCCCGCCGCCGTGCGCTCTGTTTATGCATTGGTCGCATCACATCGAGTTTCTCCAAACGAAAACGTCTCCAGGGGAGTTCTTGAAAACAGATTTGTTATCAGTCAATCTCTTGGTGTTCAGTTCTTACACGTGATGAAACCTCATATAAAAAACGATACATATATACTTTTAAGTTATAATTCTTTTCAGATAATACTCGTATACAAACGGTGCTGCAATCCGTGGAGCAGACAAGCATACATTGGGCACGGGTTCGGTTTTCAGGTTTGTCTGCACCATACCCCTGACCGTGGGTACCATACCCCTGACAGTGGGTACCATACCCCTGACCGTGGGTACCATACCCCTGACCGTGGGTACCATACCCCTGACCGTGGGTTTACAATACAGTGCTAAACATCGGAGACCTCATTACATTCCTCCCACATTAAGCCGACATACCGAAGGTCTCGCACTCTCACCGAAAGCCCCGAGTCACGTATGCTACAAAGATGTATTTTACACCCGTCGTTAACCCGTGAGATCGGGGTTAGAACTGGTCTTCAGCAACCTAACGGAGTCTGGTGGTCAGGCCCGCTGACTTGGTCGACACATGTCATCATATCCTAATTGAAGATCGATGCTCAGTCCGACGTCATAAAGAAGACGATTGAGGATAACACGATCACAAGGTGTTGCCTGGGTGATTGTGTCAAAGATCCAAATAGAGGAACTCATTTCCAGGCTTAGCTCCCTTTCTTTTGTTCGCGTCCTTCACCCTTGGATTTGGGGGATAACGCAAAAGATCATCGTAATCAGGAATCCAGGTTTTAAGATTAACAATCATTTGATCACTGACAAACATTAGAACTGGTAGTATTATCCTCGTATAATTCTCGTTACGATGCACGATTATTTTACCACCAGAAAGTCATGATATTGGTGACGTCAATGTATTGTATATAACACTAACATTTCTAAAATCTTCTCGATGTCTGAGGATTGCATGTACAAAATGGTGTTAAACCTACAAGACGAATTTCAATATCTATAGATCTTCCAATTTATGAACATGAACAACAAAAATATGTTTGTCTGTTTTTATACATAATTTGGGAGATTTTGTGAGACAAAAGGAACGCTCAAGAAAATACTAGTATGCAAGAACACGTGACGTTCATTCACGTGCAGTGCACGTGAGTGCGGGGAAATATACTAGGCACATAAAGAAACTGTGCATACAAAACTTTAAAATCTAAATTTATCAAACCTGTGTAGACACATAAGGATTCAAACTCAGACATTAGTGACATGTATCCAACATGCATGCACGTGCCACGTTCCGTGACGTCAGTGTGTTCGTCCTTGAGACGTGCAATACGTTGTTGCACGTGCATTCCGGGAAAGAGAAACAGAGCAAATGAATGCCACACAATACTGTCACTTTGGAAAGCTCAACCCCTGCCCTTGCGATCGTTCAAAAAATTAAACGGCTATTGAAATGCATAGCATGCCAAGGCTCACGTCTGCACAACGTCATGAGGCCATTGGGACGGTCCGTGGGGGAATGTCTCAACGGCAAGTGGCTGCACATTTCCACTGCCACCGGAACATCATTTCTGCACTGGTGAGACGCTACAAGAACACAAATGACGTCATCGATCGGCCACGTTCTGGACGCCCACGTGTAACAACGCCAAGACAGGACATATGGATAAGGGTGACCCATCTTCGCCACAGGTTTCAGACTGCAGTGATGACTGCCCGAACCATCCCAGGACTTCGCCGTATCCACCCCAACACAGTTCGACAACGTTTACGTCATCACGGGATCAGGCCACGACGTCCCGCCATCCTGACACAACGTCATCGACAAGCTCGCCGAATGTGGTGCCGAAATCATGTCCGCAGACCCTTGTTTTGGTGGAGAAATGTTGTTTTTACAGATGAGTCCAGGTTTAACATTTCCCATAGTGATGGACGTCAACGTGCCTATAGACGCGTGGGAGAACGTTATGCACAGGCCTGTGTCTTGGAGAGGAATCGCTTTGGTGGTGGTTCCGTGATGATTTGGGGTGGAATAACAGCACGCCAAAGAACTCCTTTGGTGATTGTTCAACTTAACTGGTGTGGGCTACAGGGATCAGATTCTTCGACCTGTGGCAATTCCTTTTCTGCAACGTCATGGCCCTGGGTTAACATTCCAACAGGACAATTTCCGCCCTCATACGGCAAGGGTTGCTATGGATTTCTTGCAACACCACAACGTTGACTTACTGCCTTGGCATGCAAATTCACCGGATCTCTCCCCGATAGAGCATGTTTGGGACGAGATGGATCGACGTCTACGCCGTCTTCCTCATCCGCCAGATAACGTCCTTGACCTTGCAACAGAACTTGAGGGAATCTGGCGTGACATCCCACAAGCCTTTCTTGCACGTTTAATAGGCTCTATGCGTCGTCGATGCACTGCTGTTCTCAATGCCGATGGTGGACATACCCGTTATTGAGCTTGAGACATGGTCGTTTGACCCCTGTCCCGCTTGTGGACTCGTGACGACATTGTGATTAACTTTTCAATTGAAATTCTCCCGACTTGGTATGGTCTCATGATCCCTCCATTAAAGTTTATATGTACCTTTGACATTGTTATCGTACTTATCAACTGGGATAATATTTTGACAGTGCACAGTTCCTTTATGTGGCTAGTATATATCCACCACGCAAATAGTACCCAAACAATGTTAAAATGTATTTTCTTATTTCGAATGATAACTGATGCCATGTAAGATTCATGTCTTACCTAGTTCAGCAGTTCTGAGTAAATCCGACAAAGAAACTTAATACTAGTAATTGAATTTTTTTCGCCCAGTGGTCAACCTCTGACCAAGAACCGAGCATATTGTGGACGTATTACTAGCTAAGGAGGGTGAAAATGCAACTAAAAAAACCCTCCCCTAATAGTTCGTTATATCAGTCAGTTTCTTGTAAACGTGTTCGTTATAAAAGAAGTATTTTTGTTGGGTCTTTTTCAAACTCATCAAGCTCTCACTGCCTACTTGTTCTCAGCTTCCCAGTGAGCTGATGATGCATTTCTAGGGAGCGTGAAAATACTTGTTTGTGTCCATGCTCACTAATCTGTACACACGTGAAGACATCCTGGCAGTTGTCGACAGACTTGGCGATGGACTGGCCCCCACTTTGCACACCCCGTTGTCGTGAAAGACGAAGACGAGACACTTGGGGTTACCAGTACACATGTGAACACACTCTGTGAAGGTTCTGTTGTTGGACACAGCGATGACATCGCCTGGAGATTGGAAATCGTGGTTTTGAACCCAAATGGTTAAAAAGTAGCAAGTGTCTGTGAGTGTTGGTTGATCACCTGAAACAGACGAAACAGATCAATAAAGTATACATGTGAGAATTGGACGTATTAAATAACGGGATGTTGGTTTGTGTTAGTGGAACCATTTGTTGACAATTGAACACTGAAGCGGTGGGAACGTGAATACACCTGGCCACGTGTTACATTTGATGCTGTAGAGACCGAACACGTCAAGCTTTGAACATTAAGATGCGACAGCAGGTCAAGGTCTCAACTGGCGCAGGTGCGAGAAACCAACGGACATGACGTTATGTTGAGGCAGTTCCAGGAGTAGTGGGACCAAGAGACTCCACTCTACAGTAAATAGCTGCCAGAAATTACTTCATTTGGGAACTTGCTAACACTGCTAATATAACACTGGACATGTGTCCATATAAGCTCTAATGAATTATAAACATGTTGGGTGGAAGATTTCTTTTTTTCCCAAAGGGGCAGTATTGTAAGTTTTTGTTTCTTTGTTTCTTTTTTAGCTATAGTCCAGCTGCATGGCGGTGTTCCATGAATAGTCGTGTCTGGACCAGACAATCTAGTGATCAACAGCATGAGCGTCGATCTACACAATTGGGATACGATGACATGTGTCAACCAAGTCAGCGAGCCTGACCCACCCGATCCCGTTAGTCGCCTCTTACGACAAGCATGGGTTGCTGAAGACCACGCGTACGTCTAGCCCGGATCTTCACGGGTTGTGTAAGTCTCTGTCTTCACATATCTGACTGTATCACATCAAAATAATAATCAGTACCCAGAATCAGGAGTTACAAAGCAACATACTTCGTAAGAAACCCGATGTTTGAGGTTGCGCTAATGTTTGTGAAAGTCCAAGTAAAGATGGTGCCTGTGTTGTCGCAGAGGTCCAAACTGGCGTCGTTGTTTCTTTTAGAGTCGTGCCACTTGCTGTTGAATGTGTTGCTGTGCCAGTCGACGAGGTTGCTGTTGCTGTGTTTGCACTTATTGTGATAGCCGAAGTCGTTGTGGTTGCGGATGATGCAGATGTAGCTGGTATGGGTGCGATGGTTGTCGTGGTTGGTGTTGTAAGTGCAGGTAATGGCGTAGTTGTGGGTGTTACTGTAGCTGTAGTAGTTGTGGCTATCGGGGTAGTTGCCGCTGCTGGTGTAACTATAGGCGTAGTTGTGGGTGTTGCTGTGGTTGTAGTGGTTGTGGTTATCGGGGTAGTTGCCGCTGCTGGTGTAACTATAGGCGTAGTTGTGGGTGTTTCTGTGGCTGTAGTGGTTGTGGTTATCGGGGTAGTTGCCGCTGCTGGTGTAACTATAGGCGTAGTTGTGGGTGTTGCTGTGGCTGTAGTGGTTGTGGTTATCGGGGTAGTTGCCGCTGCTGGTGTAACTATAGGCGTAGTTGTGGGTGTTGCTGTGGTTGTAGTGGTTGTGGTTATCGGGGTAGTTGCCGCTGCTGGTGTAACTATAGGCGTAGTTGTGGGTGTTTCTGTGGCTGTAGTGGTTGTGGTTATCGGGGTAGTTGCCGCTGCTGGTGTAACTATAGGCGTAGTTGTGGGTGTTGCTGTGGTTGTAGTGGTTGTGGTTATCGGGGTAGTTGCCGCTGCTGGTGTAACTATAGGCGTAGTTGTGGGTGTTTCTGTGGCTGTAGTGGTTGTGACTTTCGGGGTAGTTGCCGCTGCTGGTGTAACTATAGGCGTAGTTGTGGGTGTTTCTGTGGTTGTAGTGGTTGTGGTTATCGGGGTAGTTGCCGCTGCTGGTGTAACTATAGGCGTAGTTGTGGGTGTTGCTGTGGTTGTAGTAATTTGGGTCGTTGTTGTAGGTGTTGATGTAGTCGTAGTGGTAGTTGTTGTAGTCGTGGTAGTTGTTGTGGTACTCGTGGTAGTAATTGTTGTGGTACTCGTGGTAGCTGCTCCAGTCAGGAAAAAGTCTTGGCTCCAATCTATAAATACAGAGGACACAGTAAGCATTAAGATATCGAACCATCACTTTAACATTGAACAGAACAGAGTGTATAGAACATGTCATGAAGTCATCAAGTGAAAATGGACTTGAAATTGAACAATAATGTCATTACAAAACCTAAACGTGTACATTATTCTGTACTTAGATCTATGATAAGCAGCTTGGAGAACAGAGTGTATAGAATATGTCATGAAGTCATCAAGTGAAAATGGACTTGAAATTGAACAATAATGTCATTACAAAACCTATACTTGTACATTATTCTGTAATTAGATCTATGATAAGCAGCTTGGAGCTATAGACCATGAAGCACAGTAGGAAGTTTCGTTGCTTAAGGCCGCATTAAACAATATTCCAGCTATATGGGCTGTAAAACCAGACAATCCGACGATCACCAGCATCGATCTACGCAATTGGGATACGATGACATGTGTCAACCATGTCAGCGAGCCTGACCACCCGATCCCGATAGTCGCCTCTTACGACACGCATGGGTTCTTTCACAGTTCTAACCCGGATCTTCACGGGTCGCAGTATGCAGTTAGGGAAACTCAGCTGAATTATGCTCTTCACATGTTCTTGAGGACAACAACTGCAATTCTAAGGAATCTACAAGTATATGAACCTCACCTAAAACGCTGGGGTCCCACATGGACAGATCACAATAGGTTGGTGGAATATTCAAGGCCTTATTAAAAAGCGCCTTCTTGAAAAACTGAATGCAAGACACCTTTCCCTCAAAACTGCCCGTCCCATCAACCGACCTCCCAATAGTCACATCGCCAACAGCATTGACGTCCTTCATAGTAACCCCAGTAATTGTATAGCCAATATCATTATCCTTGAAGATGTCAATTATACCCCAGATCTTGTTGTACGAAAAGCCCACAAAATTCCAGGCGTTGATCGTCAAAATATTTCTCTTATATTCATCATAATAGTTTCCCGTGACGTCATACACTGTAACGACGAGTTTTGCTCCATCCTGTGTCAACTTCACCCCATTACCCGACCCCCCGACACCGGCGTACTCAAGGATCGTTGCTGTCTGTGACGATGTGGGGTACAGGTTGAAGATCCAACAAAATGCCTCCCGGCCATCAACATCTCCAGTGTTTGGAATCTGAATGTACGAGTCTGATGTTCCTGTGAGTTCCGCTGCCCCAAGATTCCCTTCCCCTGTCCCTATTACAGCACTGTGCAGCAGAGCCGTGATGCTGGACGCAGGTGCTCCATTACCATGGAGTGAGGAGTGTATGGGCCAAAACACGTCTGGGGAGCTGAACTGTTTCTCTTTGGAATAAGCATATTCATTCGCCGGTTTATCTGTGGATTTTCCTTTTCCTTTGGCTGTTGTAGTCATAACTGAAAATAGCAATGACGAGTAACAAGTCTCAGTAGATCAAAATAAAGGATTAATAATCTTTGAAGCAGGATGGTATTTGTAATTGATAACTAAAGTTCCATTACATCTCGGTTCTAACACTTCCAGTGTACATCGGAGTACTGACAATCCCTTCAACTGAAAGATTCCGCGGTTCTCAACAATATTTCCAGGTTTTTACCGAAGAACGTTTATAAAGAAAATGCTAGGTGGCTATAGTGGGGATGGGAGCAACATCAAAATAGTGGTCTTTGATTGGATCCCGATAGCAGACCTGTCAGAACACAAGAATCAACACGAGAAATGGCACGGTGGAATGAGAATTACATAAAACTATCCAATGAATGGTCAGCCATGAGGTGAGGTGAGGTGAATTTGGGTTTTACGTCGTGCTTAAGAATATTTAGCTCATATGACGACGTGCATGCGTGTGTTTGTGCGGCTGCTTGTACTAGCCCAGACTGAAGCTGGTTTTATAGTGCTAGCCCACTGAGATACCATGCCGCAGTGAAGCATGAATACCCCACTCAGACACATTATACTGACTCCGAGCCGACCAGTCCTTGTTGTACCCATTAATGCCGAGCGCCAGGTAGGGACCAACAAGTACTATACTTTAACGTCTTTTGGTATGACGCGGTCGGGGATCGAACCCGCGACCTTCCGCATTCCGGGCGGACGCTCTAACCACTACACCACGGAGGCGGTTGGTCAGCCATGAATTAACGTTGTCCAGAGATTCCCGGAGACTGACTCCAATTCGTTTGCCTTCGTTTTAGTTCTTTCTCCCCAAGACATTATTGTATTGTTTATTTCTTTGGCTCTTTATGAGGAATCAACTATTTGTGGAGATCTTCAGTCTGTTTTGTGCAAATACAATCTTAGAAACTACTTATATACTTATCTATACAGTGGTTCATTTCCCCCCAAACACCAGTGGAGACGAATTGTAAACAAACAAGTACAAGAATTTGAAGAACAAATGTGGCGTAACAAAGTATCACTTAATGCAGGACTGTCTCGTTACATGCGAGCTCACACATCACTGAGATATCACATACTTTTGAACTTAGCATTTTTATACCCTGAACACAGAGCAGCCTTGCATTTATGTTTGAAAATTTTATCATGAAATAAAGTCTCAAAAGAATGTTTGCTTTGTAACAAGCACGCTTATGATGATGGCAACCATGTGATGCTACATGCTCCGAAATAACTTTTTCTCATCTGTGATTGATCTACTTGATGTTGAAACCTATGCACATTTTGAAATGTTTGAAGACGAGGAAATGTTGACAACGCTCCAAGGTGCAGATACTCAGTTCACATCATCGCTCGTCAGGGACACATATAATGCTGTCATTATAAATTTGCAACATAAATCTATCATTTGAAACCATATCTTGAATTTGTATTTTAATGTGACGCCATTTCTTTGTGAATGTTGATTTCTGTACACTATAAATTATCAGCTATGACTGACATTGTCCTGTATGTAAATTCTAATGTGTTTAATGTTTGATTGAATTCATGTATCAATAATCTTCGTATTGATTTATGGAGGAAATACAGAAACTCTGATGTGAGCTGTGGTTGCTATTATTTAGACGCTTTCGTGTCAAGCATAGTCTGGTATCTTCTAGAATATCATACATTATCTGACCCAGTGTAGAATATATGGATTGTTTAAGACTAAATACGGAGACATTTAATACTACTTTAAGTAATACCCTAGGGTAGACTAGATTCAAATTTCGTATTTTCTCATTGTAGTGGCGCAATAATACACAACGCAACGTTTATGAATGAGTGACGTCACTCGGCTCAAGATCTGGTTCAATCTAGATACTATTGATCCAAATAGCTTCAATATTGATGTTCATTTTGGCCTTGGGTCCCGCCGAGGTCAAGATCTAGTTTGTTCTGGATGTTAATTACCTAAGTTTCAATGTTGGTTATTGATTTGCCACCCGACGTGAGAAAGAAGACACGACGGCTGGCCAAGGTGAATGCGGATCATGATGAACAAAGGCTTAGACTATTTCAGCTTTCTCATACTTGTATCTAGGTAACGTAACGTAACACGTATCATTCATTTATTATTGGAGGGAGGGGGAATTTCCATACATCTTTTATTCAATTCTTTCTGAAGGTTATATAAGGGGGCATGTCATATTATATCAAGTGATATGTGTTTACACATCATAAAATCGAACCATTTAGGGTCGAATAGATACAAATTTCGTATTTTCTCATGGTAGTGGAGCTATAATACACAATGCAACGTTTGTGAATAACTGACGTCACTCAGCTCAATAGTCGTATATAAATTGTTAGAATTGTTAACAAAATCTATTAAATGATATGCAAAACATGGTCATGTGTATTATTCGGATCTGATATATCTATTTTACTTTTATATTTTTCTTATTAACGTATTGATATTAGGCACTGACAAGATGCTTACCTTTATGTCTACTTGGAAAGAGTATGGTCACCTTTCACCATCGTCACAATGTCATTGACAGTTCACGCAGTGGAGTTGCAATTCTTTTCTGTGCACTTCCACTGACTTTACTGTGCATTTGCCATTTCTAAATTGAATGCAATCTACTGCGTGTTCTTTCCTTATATACTGAGGGGGAACAAAAGGCATCACCTGAAAGCACAAGTGTATTTTTCCCAGCTTTGTATCGCATAGCTTGTGAAGATATCTGGAAAAAATTTAGGAACACTCGTGCTTTCATGTGATTCCTTACTTTTTCCCTCAGTATATTTCCAAATTGAAAGAAATATACTCATCATTGTAAAATTCACTCTCATAAACTATGTTCACGCCTTACGAGATGCTCACGTTATCGAAGATCTTAAAACAACACCTGCTAGCGGATTAGCGTGACTCAAGCAACACCTTCAACATCAAAGTTCGTGTCCATAGCGAAATTTCAAAAGTTTGTCTTCTTGCCCATAAACCGTTTCTGCCACATGTGCCCTTCATCAAATCGATAACGATGATGCAAACTAGACAACATTAAAGAAAAGTCCTTAATTAATCCATTGGGGGTGTTTGTGGGGGCTACTCTTCTTCGTCACAGCCATCTTGTTTTCTCCGTCATGCCACGCGGGCTATTTCACTTCATAGAAGAATGATGGCTGGAATGTGTTGAAACTGGTTCTATTTACTGTTGTCGAACACCAAATTTCAGTGTACCGTAGCTTCACGATAAGAAACTGGGGCTGTTGTTAACCGAGGCTATTCTCTTTGCATCTCTTTGCTTTAGAACATGGTTTGGAGATTGGGGCTTCGATTCTAATATTTGTTCGCAAGTCCTGTTCACGATCAATCAGCAATCAACGCCGCAATCAGCAATATTCCAGCTATGTGGCGGCCAAGATCCAGGACTATTACCCCAAAAAAACCATGGACGTCTCGGAAAATATCTAAACATAACATAGTGCTACCAATGTAGCAGAGCAGAACAACAGACTTAAAAAAATGACGTTCTTCGCACTCTGGAATTTTCTGTCAACAGTACTAACTGTTCTATCCCCTGCAAAACAGCCCAGTCTCGTAGAAGGAAGCAATATTTGCATTGACTTCGTTATTAATTGATCAATAACGATACTCGGATCACTGTCTATATAACACAAACAGTCTATATTGTTTGCATAACATGAATACCAAGTGTCGATATTATATATTCTCATATCTTCTCATGTGTTCTATTTGCTTGGAAATGTACTTTTATCTGCCCAGGTTAATTCTTTCACACCCTAATGACTACAACTATTTTCCAATTGTAGCGTTATATACTAATGGAAACAAATAAGGGAACACAGGCAAGTACAAGTGTTCCTTATACTTTTCCAGGTTTCTTCACAAGGTATGCATTCCCTTATTCGTTTCCATAAGTATATTTTTTAAAGTAACAAAGTCAACAGCTAATGCATATTGTACATTTGTTCATAGTTTGGCCCCGAGGAAGCAATAACAATATCCAAAATGAGCCAGCTTCTATTCCGAGTACAGGAAGCTAAAGAGACCAACCCCAGTTCCGCACACTATCCGCTTGAAAATACTTGAAATCACATTCAGTCATATAAAAGGACAGCACTAAATATTAAAACAAATGGCCAATATTATTTACCTAATGGAGGTGCATTTTGAAACAACAGATCACGTTTACATAAATCACCCAATCACAGCTGTCAGATGATTAAGTCTGGAGGCTTGTGCTTGTTATAATACGGTTTCTGACTTGGTGAAGTATAACCTCATGAAGAGATATTGCGTCGTAACACGTACTTGTGTAGAATAACGATGTATCATTCAATATCCGTACACAGGTGTAGCTGATTATGAGTGTATTCGTTAACGTGCCCGTTTTAAGAAAGATATAATAAGAAAGAATAATAAGAACTTATTTTATGATAATATACAGAATTCACTTTTGCAGGGTTGTCTCAAACAGATTGAACCATGCTCGTGTCTATGTCAGACTTCACTTGAAACAACAGGCAAACAGTGGTGAAATATAAACCAGGTGTTCTCAAAGGGAGTAAGCTTGCTCCATCCCACGAGCAGCACACAATCTGCATACAGAAGCCTCTACCTGTTGCTCCACTACCTTCCATTTTCATTTGTTCGGTATTTCAATTTCGCAACGCCCTCAAGAATCAACACAACTATGCCTTCATTTTGACCATCTTAGTCAATGATATAGTCTGTTCCAGATGCTAATGGTCCGACAAGTTTCAACATTGATGTATATTTTGACCATCGGTCTGGCTGAGGTAAAAATCTAGTTCATTCCAGATGCTAATGGTACGACAAGTTTCAACATTGATGTTTATTTTGACCATCGGTATGGCTGAGGTAAAAATCTAGTTCATTCCAGATGCTATTGAACCGGCAAGTTATAGTGAGGTTCATTTTGGCTTTGGGTCCCGCCGAGGTCAAGATCTAGTTCGTTCTAGATGTTAATGACCTAAGGTTCAATGTTGGTTATTGATTTTCCACCCGATGTGAGAAAGAAGACACGACTGCTGGCTAAGGTGAATGCGGATCATGATGAACGGAAACTTAAACTACTTCAGCTTTCTCATACTTGTATTTTAGGTAACGAAACGTTACACGTTGTATCATTAATTTATTATTGGAGGGAGGGGTGAATTCTATACATCTTTTATTCAATTCTTTCTGAAGGTTATAGACTAAACCCAGAAGAAATGATACGAGACAAAGTTTGACGTTTGACACATGAATCAAGATTTCCAAATTAAAATAACTGCCAAAATGCATCTTGTTGCACAAATCATAAGAAATTAGTCAATAGTAAGCTGATGAAATAAAGAGTGTATGGAGCATAAGAAATTGGCGTCACACATTTGTATCCATAAGGGGATCGAGCGAACGCGTTGTGATAAAAAAAACCCATATCTAATGATTGAAGCATAAATGTGTTGATGGTTATGTTATTTGAGTCCTTTCCAATGGCAACAACTGCAAACGTTTCATGCAGAGCAGCCAGCCCTTTGGATGGTAGCTTGCTGGGACAGAATTGGTTAATTGCAATTCTGTTTCCCCCTTTTCAGGTTTTGCATTATACCAATGACATAACTCACTCTGAAAGACATTCTACAGGTTCCTCTTAACGCCCATTTTTGGCATGTGCATATATCTATAATGATTTTAAAGCTGTAATCCCAATTGGTAGGAGGCTTTACACGATATGTAGGCCCTAATTTGAATAGTCATCGACGGTTGTTGTTGTCAACAATGGAGAAGTCACCTGTGATTATATGTCTTGCAGGTTTGTAGCAAAACAGTGAGTCTTGGCAGCCACATGAGGTGGTATTTACACCGTGATCTCCCGAGTCCACGTTCTGCAACACGTTCTGCAACACGTTCCTATAATTTAACAACTTGGATGAAATTGTGTTCGTATAGGAAAAGGATACTTTTTGTATGTCCTGAAATCTGGAATACTTTGGCATATTTTGGGAAACTGATTTTTGTCCCAGAAATTTACTTAAATTTACGGCATCAATTCTCTTGTTTTCAAATTTCAGAAAAATGCGATTTTGTCTGATTTAGCAGAGCCTGTTTCCCTTTTGGATAAAACGTTTCGAAGGTCAGTGTTGATATGATGTTACCTTGGGCCACCACATGCCCACCTCGGATACAGGCTCTCACTCGGGGTACGGAGTACGTGGAATGACTTGAAGTGCGGTGCGGCATCATTCTTACACAGGTATTGTTATAACCCTTGACACAATGTACCCCTACTTGAACAAGTTCAGTTAACGTCTAAAGCGATAGGCCTGGAAAGATGTTCCCATTGTTGGCGTCCATGGTAACTCGCACTGTTAGAATATGCTCCGAGAGTTTTGTTGCAGGTATGGCTGAAAGCCTTGACCAATTATCTTGGTGTCAGCCCACATGGCCTCAAAATATTCAACTAGGTAGGTAAAGTTCATTAGGGTATGTGGGCATTCATGCCACACTGGTGTTATGGGGTTAGGATGGATTATAGCTGGACTGGTCTATTATTTCTTTGATGGGCATTTTAGAAGTTGAGTTGATGAAGAATAATGACAATTATTACGGATATACAACTTCTTTTATTCTGTGGAGGCGACGTTTCGACATAGATTCTAATGTCGTTGTGAAGCACGTATAGATGGAACACATCTGTATCATTTATCATGATATCACACTGTCATGACAGATCATGTTAAAGTCACATCGTTCATGTTCACTCTGTTGTTCACTGTTCCCAAACACCAAGTAAGTGGGATACTGAGTCTGTGTACCCCAGGACAGTCATGGTGTTATTAAGAGTAACAGTAAGTGCTTGAATCTACCAAACCTTAATGGTGTTTTTCACAGTAGACAACTCTCATGACTTAATCAACAGAGTGGCCCCCGTCCACTGCTCAGTGGTCTGTCTCACTCTTCTTTCCCTCTTAACTACCTAATTAATTATGCTATGTGGGTAGACCTTAATTAAGTTAAGTGGGTTTTTTCAGGTGTGAATTTTAGGCCAGGTAGGCTGTAACCATTATCTCATCGATGTAACTACGAAAAACGTCATATGTTGTCATGAGATACCGCCTCAAACCATGCTGGCTTGACTGTATGCAACAACGTGCGTTCGCCCTCGCCGTCGAAGGTGAATCTTGACAGCAGGACGGAAGAACTGGAATCCACTTTATCCACCCCATTCTCTGACCCCGATTTCCTGGCATCAAGGCATGAATAATATGTTGACCCTTCTGTCCTCTATACAGTTCTTCGATTGACAGGATAACCAGGGACAGTTACAGACGGGCGTGTTCTCCAGTTGTATGTCTACAATTGTGGTTATGGAAGGGATACTAACAATAAGCCACTTACATAGCGCTGAACACTACGTCGCACGGTCATGCTCTACCGCATACAGCATAATGTACATTATTACCCCGGAGTTAGGCTGTGTGTTAGCCTAGAGGTCAATGCGCTAGCTCGTCCCGCCTAAGATCCGCGTTCTATTCCCCACATGGGTACAATGTGTGAAGCCCATTTCTGGTGTTCCCCGCCGTGATATTGCCGGAATATTGCTAAAAGCGGGCGGCATAAACCTGAACTTATTACCCCTGATAGTCCAAGCTGCATGTGAGGTGCTGGGCGGTTAATAGCCACATGTTTTAACCGGGAACCCATTTTCTGCTGGGTTAACAGAGGCAATTTTGAACCAACTCACTTGCCTAAGGTGAGACCAAATGTGTCACGTGTGCTTCGTTGTGGGGCAGGACAGAAGTCCTAGAAACTGTCAGGAGTCAAGCTGCCAAGAGTTCAGTTGTCGTGCGACAGACCAGGCAAAACGTTCACATTGTTGGCGTTCATAGTTATTCGCTTTGTCGGAATCTCTCCGTGACCAACGTTGCTTAACTTCAACTGATTTGTGTCTTGGCTCTATGCACAAGACCACATAAGATGGGGCTGTTACAGTGCTGCTATACCTTAACGCTCAAAATAGCATCGTCTTGCTTGAACCTTCATCAGACTTTCACGGTTAAAACCGAGATAAGAATTTGGGCTTTCAGAAACACAGGTGGTGGTTGCATTCGCGAGGGTTTTTACGGTAATTTTAAACATCTGATTTTAATAAACACAAATAATATATACATATAAATGGTATGGTTTCCTTGTCCGTGAGTGTATGGCAGTGATTTCAATGACTTTCCTTGGCCATCTTCCCTGCGGCACAAAGTATAAAGAAAAGTCCTCGGATGTCTTGGGAAACAAGAAAATATCCAATTCATAAATCCTTGATTATAACCAACCATTCAAGGTTGGTGTCATCGTCGAATGTAACATATATTCCAGTGATGTTAAACACTTACTTCAGCCTCTAAGTGTTGGTAAAGTGCAACGGCCAAATCAGAGGTAATATTTAACATAATGTTTTAAGTGAAAATGTTTCATATCAGTCGGAACGATTAAGGTTCCATTCGAACAGCTCTTAAGCAATAAGCATCTTATCCCGTATCAACGGAATCCTTCAATCAGCTGACAACGTGTATTTTCTATTAATAATGATCCTCATATATACTGAAAAGCACATACTTATGTTAAACTTGGACAGAGTTATAATCTCAAATTGCATTCACACATTTTATTAAACTTAATTTAGAATAATATACTCAAAATAAACCATTAAACATGAAAAGAAAATGTCTTACCTGTTATGAACATCCACGATACCAAAATATTCATCTTCATAGACATTCTCTGCCACAGTCGTAAAGAGTGAATTGTTCCTGTTCAACTACCATGTTCAAGTTCTTTGATATATGTTTCTAGATTAGGATTCGATCAATATCACGTGAAGTTCTCATGTGATCGATCAGCGGTCTTATGAAACCCGTTAATCGTTACCAATATGGTTTCGATTCATCAGAGGCTAATCAATTCCTTCTTTGATGAGTGAGTGAGTCTGATTTCACGCCGCTTTTACCAATATTCAGTATAAGGGTTTGGGGCACTCGTTGTGCCCACATGGGCATTCGGTGTGACGGGCCATTTCTATCCTACCCCACCGCCCGTTCTCTATTGCCATTCTCCGGCATGGGTCATGAGAGTGCGTCTTGTTTCTCGGTCTTCCCGATCATTGGTCTTCCTGGTTTTGGACGATCCTTTACTCCACCTGTGACCATGTGCTTCCTCACAAGTCGATAAGAACCGTGCAGATCCTGGTTAGAATTCATCTTCAGTAGCCCATGCTTGTCGTAAGAGGCGACTAACGGGATCGGGTGGTCAGGCTCGCTGACGCTGTTGACACATGTCATCGTATCCCAATTGCGTAGATCGATGCCCATGCCGTTGATCAATGATTGTCTGGTCCAGACTCAATTATCTTCAGGCCGCCGCCATATAGCTGGAATATTGCTGAGTGCGGCGTTAAACAACAAACCAATCAACCAATCTTGTGCCAGATGAGATGATTACAAACGTGTATTTACCACAAAAAGGCTGTATTGATGTATCTTTGGAGAGAACCAATATACTTCATTATGTGCTTTGAAGCTCTGTTACGTCCGTTTGGAGCTTAACAATGATAGCGCTCTGTACGTTGATATTTGTTTTATAAGAAATCGTTAATCATGACCCTAATGTACTCTTTCAATAACTTGACCCGTGAAGATCCGGGGTAGAATAGGTCTTCAGTAACACATGAACTTGCCATAAAAGGCGACTGTGCTTGTCGTAAGAGGTGACTAAAGGGATCGGGTGGTCAGTTTCGCTGACTTGGTTGACACATGTCATCGGTTCCCAATTGCGCAGATCGATGCTAATGCTGTTGATCACTGGATTGTCTGGCTCAGACTTGATTATTTACAGACCGCCGCCATATAGCAGGGATATTGCTGAGTGCGGCGTAAAACTAAACTCACTCACTCACTTTAAATAACGTAAGACTTCAAATAATCATTACGCCTCTGTGAAACCGCAAGGTAATATATTCCGTCATAGGAATTCTATCTAAGGAAAACATGGTTAACACTTCATTGACCAAGAAATAGTTTTTTGTGTGCCATGTTTATGGAGTTGAATGTCCCTTGTGAAATGGCTACATGACAAGACAAGTGCATTTTGATAGAAAAGGTTTTCAGCAATTTCTCTCCTGCACATGTACGTGTGTATGTGTATATGCATGAGTGAGTGGGTTTTACGCCGCTTTTAGCAATAGTCAAGCAATATCACTGCTTTGGACAACAGAAATGGGCTTCACGTTTTGTACTCATGTGAGGAGTCGAACTCTGGTCTTCGGCGTGACGAGCGAACGCTTTAACCACTAGGCTACCCCACCGCCACATGTATATAAGCTGGGACGGGGGACAGCTGATACCAGACCAGACCGATGCCGGTGTTTTAGTGGGCGCTCACTGCGTTACCGTACTACAGTTTATCATGGGCGCTGTGTACAGACCCTGATACATCCATACCTTCTTTAACCCCTTTAACTCCAGGCAAGGTAACAACAAGTACCGCCATATAAAGTATTGTGGTATGGCTCCGCCCGTGAGACGTTCTAGCTACATCACCACAGGCGAGGTCTTACATTCAAGAAGAAAGTGGAATTATTCAATCTTATTCACCTTAAATAATGGGCATGTTCTGACTTTTAAGTTCTTTCTCGGAAATGTAAATCAGCTGTTTCTACATACTGTTATGCCGTTGCAGACACTTCATCGTTTTTGAAGATATTTTTCACGGGTCCACAAATTCAAAGAAGAGCTTAATCCATAAATATTGCATTTAATACATTGATAGCTCAGTATCAAGTGCTTCTGGACTGCCTACTCTTTCATATGAGTGAATCAGTGAGTGAGTGAGTTTTGCACTGCCATTAGCAATAGGTCAACAATATCACGGCGGGTGACACCAGAAATGGGCTCCACACATGTACCCATGTGGGGAATCGAACCCGGGTCTTCGGCGTGACGAGCGAACGCTTTAACTACTAAGCTACCCCACCGCCTCGGAAAGATGCCAGATCACGGGAAAATGACGGAACGAAACAAAACATAACATACAGCTAAAAATACGAGGTAGTGTTCAGTGTAAATGGTTACCTCATTTCAGAAAATATCATGACTGAAAAACGTTTTGTGTATTTTATTTTTTCCTTGTATGACACCAAGAGCCAATATTGATAGTCGGTAATGTGTATTTATTTAAAAATATTGATCTTAGTTAAGACATGACATATTGGAAGTCTGTTAGGTATGAAGAGTCGATCACAAACAAACAACAAAAATCGATTTTCCATTGATTTCAGAACAGGCTGTTATCTAACTGATACAAATCAGTTAATAGTTAAAATTGCTGAATATTTATGGTTTAAATTAAATTACAAAAAAGCTTTATTTTAGGATATAGACAAACACTATGAGAAATTGTGTCAATGGCCGTTCAATTCGTGATTACCTATGGTTTGCGTTGTTGGGAATAAAATCGTTGCTGTTTGTGGACAGGCATTACAGGTAAGTGCGTGGGATATATCTTGGAACAGGCTACATATTATGGAACAACTCACTCAATGTCTTATATTTTCACAATGTAAACATTAAACGCCGCAGGCATCAGATTTGAATGGAATTGTTTAAAGAAAACATTCTCATACTTTTTTTCGAAACTTTCACTGCAATCTCAATATATACCAAAGGTAATCGGAACATGAAGTATGTTTATTTTATGTCAATAATACTTAAAAAGATTCTGCACTTAATAACAGTATTTGAATTGATGCAGGATTCGATTTGATGGAAGATAGGGAATTAGTTCATGTTTGATCAGGAACAGTTAGTGTAAACATCGCACATTCCCGGTTATTATTTCTTGATTATTACTTTTTGATATTTTAATCTTTTTGCTTTACTCGATCCCTCAAATAGCAAGTTGGCAGCCATGTGATGCCAATTGTTAGGAAGGTGTAGAGGGGCAAGGTGAGGTCAAATATGAAGAACCTCCAGTCTCTTGCCTGCAGAAAGAATCGTCTCCACAGTGAAGTAGTATCTTGATTTTCAAGTAGTAATCTTTCGCATTTTTCTATTGATTTATCTCAATGTATTTTATTCAATTAAATGTGCACAAAATACGCGCCCACTGCTTCAATTGGAGGACGCCGTCTTGATGAGGAAGAGCAGACGTCTACAGAACAGGGATGCAATGGTGTTGGAGTAGTAGCATGATAAAACCTTGATCTTAATGATAAGGAGGGGTGATTTCTTGAAACGCCTTTGTTTATCAAGGTATAAGCAGACGTACGTGTGTGTGTGTGTGTGTGTGTGTGTGTGTGTGTGTCAGCGTCAGTGTCTGTGTCTGTGTCTGTGTCTGTGTCAGTGTCAGTGTCTGTGTCAGTGTCAGTGTTTGTCTCTTCCAATGATCATCAGTTACACGGCATGCACAGCTATGGTCATGCCCAAGACTCTGTTACATCCCTTTCATGGATAATCAGTTACACAGCATGCACAGCTATGGTCATGCCCAGCGTTCTGTTACATCCCTTTCATGGATCATCAGTTACATAGCATGCACAAATATGGTCATGTCCAGCGTTCTGTTACATCCCTTTCGTGGATCATCAGTTACACAGCATGCACAAATATGGTCATGCCCAGCGTTCTGTTACATCCCTTTCATGGATCATCAGTTACATAGCATGAACACATATGGTCATGCCCAGGACTCTGTTACATCCCTTTCATGGATTAGTCACATAGCATGCACACATATGGTCATGCCCAAGACTCTGTTACATCCCTCTCATGCATCATCAGTTACACAGCATGCACATATGTGGTCATTGCCCAAGACTCTGTTACATCCCTTTCATGGATCATCAGTTACACAGCATGCACAGATGTGGTCATGCCCAAGACTCTGTTACATCCCTTTCATGGATCATCAGTTACACAGCATGCACAGATGTGGTCATTGCCCGAGACTCTGTTACATACAGCTTGTATATATAGAACCATGTCCAGGGTTCTGTTACATCCTGTCTATTATGTCATCAGTTGTACAGCATTTACATATAGAACCATGTCCAAGGTTCTGTTACATCCTGTCCATTATGTGATCAGTTGTACAGCATGTACATATAGAACCATGTCCAGGGTTCTGTTACATCCTGTCCATTATGTCATCAGTGATACAGCATTTACATATAGAACCATGTCCAAGGTTCTGTTACATCCTGTCCATTAGGTCATCAGTTATACAGCTTGTACATATAGAACCATGTCCAGGGTTCTGTTACATCCTGTCCATTAGGTCATCAGTTATACAATATGTACATATAGAACCATGTCCAAGGTTCTGTTACATCCTGTCCATTAGGTCATCAGTTATACAGCGTGTACATATAGCACCATGTGCAAGGTTCTGTTACATTCTGTCCATTAGTCATCAGTTATACAGCATGTACATATAGAACCATGTCCAGGGTTCTGTTACATCCTGTCCATTACGTCATCAGTTATACAGCTTGTACATATAGAACCATGTCCAAGGTTATGTTACGTCGTGTCCATTACGTCATCAGTTATACAGCTTGTACATATAGAACCATGTCCAGGGTTCTGTTACATCCTGTCCATTAGGTCATCAGTTATACAATATGTACATATAGAACCATGTCCAAGGTTCTGTTACATCCTGTCCATTAGGTCATCAGTTATACAATATGTACATATAGAACCATGTCTAAGGTTCTGTTACGTCCTGTCCATTACGTCATCAGTTATACAGCGTGTACATATAGAACCATGTGCAAGGCTCTGTTACATCCTGTCCATTACGTCATCAGTTATACAGTATGTACATATAGAACCATGTGCAAGGCTCTGTTACATCCTGTCCATTATGTCATCAGTTATACAGCTTGTACATATAGAACCATGTGCAAGGCTCTGTTACATCCTGTCCATTAGTGATCAGTTATAAAGCGTGTACATATAGAGACATGTCCAAGGTTCTGTTACATTCTGTCCATTAGATCAGTTATACAGCTTGTACATATGGAACCATGTCCAAGGTTCTGTTACATCCTGTCCATTAGGCCATCAGCTATACAGCATGTACATATAGGACCATGTCCAAGGGTCTGTTACATCCTGCCCATTATGTCATCAATTATACAACCTGTACATATAGAACCATGTCCAAGGCTCTGTTACATCCTGTCCATTATGTGATCAGTTGTACAGCATGTACATATAGAACCATGTCCAGGTTTCTGTTACATCCTGTCCATTATGTCATCAGTGATACAGCATTTACATATAGAACCATGTTCAAGGTTCTGTTACATCCTGTCCATTAGGTCATCAGTTATACAGCTTGTACATATAGAACCATGTCCAGGGTTCTGTTACATCCTGTCCATTAGGTCATCAGTTATACAATATGTACATATAGAACCATGTCCAAGGTTCTGTTACATCCTGTCCATTAGGTCATCAGTTATACAATATGTACATATAGAACCATGTCCAAGGTTCTGTTACGTCCTGTCCATTACGTCATCAGTTATACAGCGTGTACATATAGAACCATGTGCAAGGCTCTGTTACATCCTGTCCATTACGTCATCAGTTATACAGTATGTACATATAGAACCATGTGCAAGGCTCTGTTACATCCTGTCCATTATGTCATCAGTTATACAGCTTGTACATATAGAACCATGTGCAAGGCTCTGTTACATCCTGTCCATTAGTGATCAGTTATAAAGCGTGTACATATAGAGACATGTCCAAGGTTCTGTTACATTCTGTCCATTAGATCAGTTATACAGCTTGTACATATGGAACCATGTCCAAGGTTCTGTTACATCCTGTCCATTAGGCCATCAGTTATACAGCATGTACATATAGGACCATGTCCAAGGGTCTGTTACATCCTGCCCATTATGTCATCAATTATACAGCTTGTAGATTTAGATCCATGTCCAAGGTTCTGGTACATCCTGTAGATATGGTCATCAGTTATACTGCTTGTACATATAGATCCATGTCCATGAATTGTCCTTTCCAATGACCATAGGGTTTTATATAATATGTAAGGAACCTCGATTCACAAAGGATGCCTACCTGAATGTTTGAATTCGATAGGACGTGACATTGACAAGACACTGATGGTAATTACGAAGACATAAAATATATTGTGAATGTTGTGTTTCTGATATTCTACCCAAGAGAACGAAAATAGATACACAAGACAATAGGAAAGTGAACGTGAAAATTTATTGTCCTGATACAGGATTATAGGTGAAATACGTTTAAAAAGTAGCTTCGACTGTGTCACCAATAACGAGTATTGAAATTTCTTAGCAACGCATGTATAGCATGTTATTTACAAAATATATTCAAAAGATATCTACAAAGACGATGGTACATTGAAGCTGTTCCACACATGAAGTACTATTAGTGAAATAATAAGACTCATTGTTATTATGCCATTGTGCAGATAGTGATGCAATTCTGTCGTGTTACATAGATATATACTGAACCACAAAAGAAGTGTCGCACCGATAGCGGTTTTTAAAAGCACACACTTTAATTCACTCTAATTAACAATCAAAACGAAGGATTGAGTTCAAACTTAACACTTATGGATAACACACTTTGGATTGCGAAACATGTTACCAAACGATACAATCATAATAAAAACAGTATTTTGTAATACAAAATCTTGTATTTGGTTATGAAAAGCGACGTTTCTTTTGTGATTCAGTATATATCAGAATAGACATACACATGTGATCGTGCCCAGCTTTCTGTTTCATCCCGTCCATTAGGTCACTCATCAATTACACAGCATGTACATATATGGATATTCCGATCTTATGATGATATTCCTGCTGAACGTCTCTGAGGTATAAATCGTTTCACAGACTGTCTTGAAACTTCTCGGTGCACATATATATGTAGTTACCAATATTACAACACTTATTTCATTATACCATATGTCGAAGTCTAATGAAGCATGTCTGGTTTAGAAAAATAGGCATACTCATCATACATGCATATATGAAGCATACCCGCCTGTCAGCTGGAGAGGGGCGGTGGGGTAGCCTAGTGGTTAAAGTGTTAGCTCGTCACGCCGAAGGCCCGGGTTCGATTCCCCACTTGGGCACAATGTGTTAAGCCCATTTCTGGTGTCCCCCGCCGTGATATTGCTGGAATATTGCTAAAAGCGGCGTAAAACTAAACTCAGTCAGTCAGTCAGTCAGACAGCTGGAGAACACCTCCTTTGCTAACTGCTAATAGATTTACATAAGTTGATGTACAAGCGATGGCTGTTGAACCTGGAATCTATTCATAACGTGACTTTCAGCAGTATTATTTCACGGCTGTTTTTGAATATGTTTTTATCACTTAATCTCTTTTTGAAAAGTACAGAGTATAACATGATTGTAGACACAATCAAGTGAATAATTTGAGATACATCTACGTATAAAATAATATTGCACATAATATATTTTCATTTGTAAATATGGTTAACATCGAATGTAAAAACCCAAACAAACACAACAAAACATTAAGTAATTTCTTAATGTGAAGGGGTTTTCACACGGCATGCAAGGATTGAAGAGTAATTTAAATTTATCATATCAAGAGGTTATGACATGAAGACCAAAAAGACCAAAACTCGTGTATTGACATCTTGAGAATACTGCACATTTATCTACCTGATATAAGAAATATAGATGGCGCTTTAGTCCGATTATAATAATAATAACACATGCACATTTATGATGCGGCTATTCCACACCCTAAGGTATGCTATAAGCGCTACAGAATATTTACGCTGGAGTATTTACCGCTGAAATTATAAGTATTATGCTGAGAAAAGGTGGGTTTTAAGTCTGGACTTGAAAATGTCACATGGGAGCGAGTTCCAAAGCACAGGTGCAGAGCAAGAAAACGGTCTGTATTCACAGGATCTCAGTTTGTAGGATGGGGTGACCAGTAGATTTTGTGTGTTTGAGCGCATTTTGCTGTCATCCAGCACTTGATGTCCTGCGTACATTCATACATACACTGAAGAGACGTGGAGAGATCTAACAGATAAGCTGGGTGTAGTCAGCATAGGCATGGTGAGAAACTGTGTGGTCTGTAGTAATCCTTCCGACATATCCAGTATACAACCCAAACAGGACCGGACCACATCAATACCTTTGACATTTTTATTTGTTTAACTATTAAGTGTTTTCTTTCTATTGTTCCATGTATTTGTGCAGTAATGGTTCTCCCTTTAGCACTATCAATATAATCCTTTTGCCAGAGCAGTCCAATTTGTCATCATTCAGTCAATGTCTCCTTTAAAAAAACTACAGCAAAGCATTGCATCATAGGGATAATATCAAATAATTACATAAAATACGTCTATTTATATGTCTTGGAAATTGAGTCTGAAATATATGATAATCAAATTACGGTGAAGTACGGTTATAAGGAACTTAGGGGGGTCGTCAATCCTGGTTCGTCACACCCTCTTCTTTCACGTATTTCGGCTAATATATGAAGTGGCGGGACCCAAATAAACTTAGTTCGTTATACGAGTCAGTTCGTTATACCAGTCGGTTCGTTATACCAGTCAGTTTGTTATACCAGTCAGTTCGTTATACCAGTCAGTTCGTTATACCAGTCAGTTTGTTATACCAGTCAGTTCGTTATACCATTCAGTTCGTTATAAAAGAAGTATTTTTGCTGGATTTTTTTTTCAAAACTTTTAATCTTTCTCGATCTGTCTATTTCTGATCAGCAACACCTTGAGCTGATGAGGCATTTCTAGGGAGCGTGAAAATATTTGTTTGTGTCCAAGTGCACCAATCTGTACACACGTGAAGACATCGTGGCAGTTGTCCACAGACTTGGCGATGAAGTGGCTCCCACCTTGCACTCCCCGTTGTCGTGAAAGACGAAGACGAGACACTTAGGATTACCAGTACACATGTGGACGCACTCTGTGAAGGTTTTGTCGTTGGACACAGCGATGACATCGCCTGGAGATTGGAAATCCTGATTTCGAACCCAAATGGTTACAAAGTAGCAAGTGTCTGTGGGCGTCGGTTGATCTGAAAGAGACAAAGCAGATAATAGAACTTACACATATACGTGTCTGTAATGTTAGTATGCTGTAGTATGACACGTGGACTAGAGTGAGTGAGTATGGTTCTATCCTCTGTCACTCACTCACTCTGGTATGAAGTGTTTTCCTGTGCCTACAGAATGGACATTCCATCAATCCTAAGCATCTTCTCTGTCACAAGGTGTAAAATCAAACTACCTACAATTTCAGAATAAAAATGTAATGGTTTTTCCTAAACAGTACGTCATGTATATATACTATCGGAAAAAAGTAACTGTGCATAACATTTAATAGCAAACAAATTTAATAGAAAACTTGTAAAAATAACCCTAAATAAACCTGTAGCTAAGCAATTTGATGTCACGTATCGCGTGCGGCATGTGCACTTTGTGCACAATGAACTTACTCCCTCTTTGCATGCTTTTTGACACCTGAAGTTCACACATCTGATATTGAAAATTTAAGAACGGTTGCTTATTCTAGACTCTGAATGTTGTGGAAAACACGTTAATTTCAAACAAAACTGCGTGTGCTCCACGCCACTGCTTACAGACATTCAGCGCCATCACACCGTAGGAATGCTAAAAACTGGAATGACCCAAAATGAAGTGACCAGATATTCTGGTGTCCATCGAAACACGATTTTCTTCCACTGTGAAGGATCTGGGTGTTATCATCGATCAAGATCTCAATATAACAGAACACGTCAAGTATGATACTAAAACTTGCTACTTCCATCTTTGCAATATCAGCAAGGCCAGACTATTCCTTACCAAAGATGCCTCCAAAACTCTCTGCCTCAGTCTAGTCACCTATCGTAGGCTGTTGTGTTTGGGCGTTTGAATCAAACATGGTGCTGGTGTGTTTCAGCATCCTTGTTTTTCGCTGTTTTTAACAATGTTTCATTTCACTCAACCTCAACGAATATTGAATCAGTTGCTTCACTGCATGCTCCAACATGTTGTTTAAAGTCCCTATTAAGCACACAAAAAAGTTGCATTTACCTTAGAGTATAAATGACCTCACCGCTTGTCAGTTTATATACGACTATCAAATTTTAGGGTGTTCCCTTATTTTTTGTTCGTTGTATATATTCAGTGTCGTGAATCGTAGATGTTCTATGGATTAGAATTTTGTATCATCGGTATAAGTACGAACCTCTCACAAAGCCTGGAGTTTCAGGTGATACTGTTGTTACTGAGAGCCGTTGTGTAGTTGTTGGTTTCGATGTTGTGGAGGTCACAGCAGACGTTATTGTTGGTATTGAAGTATCCGTCGTTGGTGGTGCTGTTGCCGAGCCACTGGAAGATGTTACTGGTTCTGTTTTGGGTGTAGTTGTGGGAACAGTTGTTGGTGTCGTTGTAGGTGTAGTTGTGGGTGTAGTCGTGGGTGTAGTTGTGGGTGTAGTTGTAGGTGTAGTTGTTGGTGTCGTTGTAGGTGTAGTTGTAGGTGTAGTTGTGGGTGTAGTTGTGGGTGTAGTTGTAGGTGTAGTTGTAGGTGTAGTTGTGGGAGTAGTTGTAGGTGTAGTTGTGGGAGTAGTTGTAGGTGTAGTTGTGGGTGTCGTTGTGGGTGTAGTTGTTGGCGTAGTTGTTGGCGTAGTTGTGGGTGTAGTTGTGGGAGGAGTTGTAGGTGTCGGTGTCGTTAGTTGTAGGTGTCGTTGTGGGTGTAGTTGTGGGTGTAGTTGTGGGAGTAGTTGTAGGTGTCGTTGTAGGTGTCGTTGTGGATGTAGTTGTAGATGTAGTTGTGGGTGTCGTTGTGGGTGTAGTTGTGGGAGTAGTTGTGGGTGTAGTTGTGGGTGTAGTTGTGGAAGTAGTTGTGGGTGTAGTTGCAGGTGTCGTTGCAGGTGTAGTTGTGGGTGTAGTTGTAGGTGTAGTTGTAGGTGTCGTTGTGGGTGTCGTTGTGGGTGTAGTTGTGGGAGTAGTTGTGGGTGTAGTTGTGGGAGTAGTTGTAGGTGTAGTTGTGGGAGTAGTTGTAGGTGTCGTTGTGGATGTAGTTGTGGGTGTAGTTGTGGGTGTAGTTGTAGGAGTAGTTGTTGGTGTAGTTGTGGGTGTAGTTGTGGGTGTAGTTGTGGGAGTAGTTGTAGGTGTCGTTGTAGGTGTCGTTGTGGGTGTAGTTGTTGGCGTAGTTGTTGGCGTAGTTGTGGGAGTAGTTGTGGGTGTAGTTGTGGGAGTAGTTGTGGGTGTCGTTGTGGGTGTCGTTGTGGGTGTAGTTGTGGGAGTAGTTGTAGGTGTAGTTGTAGGTGTCGTTGTGGGTGTCGTTGTGGGTGTAGTTGTGGGTGTAGTTGTAGTTATTGGTATAAAGTCTTCAGTCCAGTCTAAAACGAAAAAAAGTGATACTATCAGTATTCAGATATCGACCATTAATTTATATTCGAATACTACAGAACATTTTATTTTTTGCTTTCTGTTGTATTTCGCAGACAGCAATATTTCAACTGTATGGCGGTGGTCTGTAAATGATCGAGTCTGGACCAGACAATCCAGTGATCAACAGCATGAACATTCATCTACGCATTTGGGATACGATGATCAACAAGTCAACGAGCCTGACCACCGTATACCTCTAGTCGCCTCTTACGACATGCATTGGTTGGTGAATATCATTTCTGTCCCGATTTTTACGGGTTTTCAGAATGCATTAAGTATATTAATCTTTCAATAACGCCTTTATTTGGTCAGCATTTATCGAGTAGGCCTATGATAAGCAGCTTGGAGATATAGCGTGAACCGCAGCAGGAATTTAGGGAAACACAGTTGAAGTAGGCACTTTACATTTACCTCAGGAAAACAATGGCAAATATGTTCTTAAGGAATTCAAAAGCATATGAACCTCACCTAAAACGCTGGGGTCCCAAATGGACAGATCACAAAAGGTTGGTAGTTTTTCCAGGGCATGTTTAAAAGGCGTTTTCTTGAAAAACTGAATGCAAGACACCTTCCCTTCGAAACTGCCCGTCCCATCAACCGACCTCCCAATAGTCACATCACCGACAGCATTGACGTCCACATCAGTCCACCCCGTGTATTGCCCCGGGTCTTCAACATCATCCATGAAGATGTCAATGATACCCCATATCTTGTTGTAGGAAAACCCCACAAAATTCCAAGAGTTGATCGTCAAGATACTTCGCGTGTATGAATCATAAAAGGTTCCGGTGATGTCATACACTGTAGCGACAAGTTTTGTTCCATCCTGTGTCAACTTCACCCCATTACCCGACCCCCCGACACCGGCGTACTCAAAGATCGTTGCTGTCTGTGACGATGTGGGGTACAGGTTGAAGATCCAACAAAATGCCTCCCGGCCATCAACATCTCCAGTGTTTGGTATCTGAATGTACGAGTCTGATGTTCCTGTGAGTTCCGCTGCCCCAAGATTCCCTTCCCCCGTCCCTACTACAGCACTGTGCAGCAGAGCTGTGATGCTTGAAGTAGGTGCTCCTTTACCATGGAGAGAGGAGTGTATGGGCCAAAACACGTCTGGGGAGCTGAACTGACTCTCTTTGGAATATGCATATTCGTTATTCTTTTTGTGTCCTCCTGTTCCGTTGACCGCTACCACCAAAACTGAAAATAATAATACAGTTTAATGGATATCCTTTTTGCATTATTATGAATTGATGGAACTGGAATCACAGGGGCGTGTCACGCTTACAAACAGCGTTAGAAAGACATATAGGTATATAGACCCTACTCTAGAACTATATAAAAGGAAAGGGATGTAACGACGGCACCACCCCCTCCTCAATCAAAGTTTGATTTCACCACGTAAACTAGTTTTAAGGCCCCGTCTTGGCCTTGACATTCAAGTGATCTGAGCAGATCCGCAGAAACTGAATTTGGCCATCCGATTGGTGGAAAATATATCTACTGTAAGATTTTGACCGTTTGCTAATGGGCGCGAAATATGAACTTTGCAATATTCCTTCTATTTTGCATGATGTACGGAACAGTAAATTGTTAAGAATAATTTTAGAGGTTGTAAAAATGCATTCGATATGGATTCATTTTAGGAATTTATATTTATAAATGTTTAACCTCTAAAATTATTCTTACCAATTTACTGCTCATGTCACTTAAATGTCAAGGCTATCTATGGCCGACAAGTGAGTATGATTGCCGATGGTTTTGGAGAAAATGCCTGCTTACTGTAGAGGAAATGATTTGTAGATGTTGCAATAAGTTTTTAGACCCGTTGAATGCCGCTGCCGATCGAATCTAGCCCTACATAGGTGCTGTCAACGTGAATGGGATTAATAAACGAATTTAACAGGTGAGTTTTCGCTGTCTTCGGTGATCCATGATTTTGGCTTGGAATTGCGGAGGTAGCTGTTTTCGGTGAGTCGTGGCGTATAACTTTTGAAATAATGATCCGATTGTGACCATTTATAGCTCATTTTGTAGGGAAATCATCTCGCTGTCGATCCGTAGGCCTCGACGGGGCCTTAAAACTAGTTTACGTGGTGAAAACTAACTTTGATTGAGGAGGGGGTGGTTCCGTCGTTACATCCCTTTCCTTTTATATAGTTCTAGGGTAGGGTCTATATACCTATATGTCTTTCTAACGCTGTTTCTAAGCGTGACACGCCCCTGTGACTGGAATATCATGTGCAGGGTATAACTAACTTGTCCAGAAGTAAAGCAATCTTGATTTACTTCAAAATCATTTGGGTGAGTTCAATGGTTAAAAGTCCCACGAAAATGTAATGAAAATATATTATTATTACGTATTACAGATTAAAGATGAAAATGCAACAGAGAGGGTTTTGGTGATCCTGGCACAGTCAGGCTGGTAAGGCTCATCATCAGCTCAGGGCCCTTGCCCCCTCTACACGCAGCCCAGACAGCGAATGGGACTTCTCCCAGGAAACGCTGCCTAGTCGAACCCACCAAGAACTCTCCGGTGAATATGTAGACTCCCCAACACTGCAGCCTTCTGCATTACCCAGAGTGTCAGAACGGCTGTGCTCCCGGTGGAGAACCCAGGCACTCTCCTGATCTGCATCCAGGGCACCGAGAACAATGGGGAGTCTGACGACAGTGTACTTGGGATGCAAACGAGACATTTCAAAGGCAAGGTCCGCATATTTATCATGCTTTTCCTAAATCTTGCCAATCACGTTGGTGTCAAGAGGGACAGAAACTTCATTGATTTACATATATACATTGGCTTTATCAAAGAGGACAAGATCAGGGTTGTTGGCAGGAATTCTTCTCAGGCTGTATATGGGCCTATTCCAGAGAAAGCATCATTTTCCATGACGCCCTGGACATGTTCAGGGTCGTACCATGGATGGACCTCAGTGTCAAAGCCACAGACATGACGAAG
The DNA here is from genome assembly GCF_003918875.1 of Haliotis rubra. Taxonomy (NCBI): domain Eukaryota; kingdom Metazoa; phylum Mollusca; class Gastropoda; order Lepetellida; family Haliotidae; genus Haliotis; species Haliotis rubra. The sequence continues at coordinate 39,226 of NW_025767586.1, forward strand.
GGGGTAGTAAAAGCAACAAACCATGCCATCATGTCTTTGATGATATGCTGTTTGTGCCAAGGAAGGGCATCCACTGACAAGGTGTTGGACGATCTCAGTAAATTCATTGCACAATCGACATTTCATGCAAATATTTTCTTTTAAAATCACATTTAGGCGATTGCAAGTGGGAAGTGACTGGTCCTGAGCAGCAAAAAGAAAGCCCTCAGTTTTACATTTGAGACCAGCCGACTTCATCCAGTCGAAAGAGTCGGTGGGATTACTATTCTGTTCCACACACTGCATGTACACACAATGCAATGGCTTCTCAGAAAGCTCCTCCACAAAAGACCGACTCTGAGCAGACTTGGTGAAGGACTTCACCAGGTTTACTCCCATCGCTGTATCGTCCAGCAGTACAACGCCTTCAGCAAAATCAACCTCAAATTTCAGATTCTGTCCAACAACTTTGGCACGCTTAAAATAGCTGTGGAATTCCTTGCTTTCATTATGAGTCTTGGCATGCATCACCATAGCGTCATCCGATAATAAATATGTGCAAAAGTACACAAAAGAATTCTATCATGAAGAGCATCCACATTAATCAAACCCCGACCTCCAGAACTGATTGACATATATAAACGATTAAGAGAGGAGCGAGGGTGGTGAGCTCTGTTATCAGACATGATCCTTCTGGTCAGGCGGTCAAGACTCTGGATGTCTTGTTTTGTCCAGTCAACTACTCCAAAGGAATAGGAAGGACTGGCACAGCAAAAGTATTGGTGGCTTTGACCTTGTTTCGAGCATTTAGCTCTGAGCTTCAGATTTTCTTTAAGCGAGATTTATACTCGGCCTGAAGTTTGTCTTGAATCTGGGCATTCTGGAGCTTGTCTCGAACTTGCATTCCAAGATAGGTGTAGGCCTGATCTTCCACAAGATGCTCAATAACTCCTCCCCCTTGTAACTTGACCGATCCATCATTAGTTACCTTGCCACGTTTCAAATGAAGAGTATTACATTTGTCGGGTCCAAAAGTCATCTCAATATCATTAGGTAAGGACTCGACAAGGAGAACTTGCTCTTTCAAATTGGTATCTCCTTTGGCAAGGAGCTCAATGTCATCCATGTAAAGAAGATGAGTAAGCTGTGTTGGGGATCTGTGCTGAGGAGGTCCGGGGTGGTAACCCTCCTCTTTATTGAGCAGAAAGCTCAAAGGATTTAAAGACAAACAAAAAAGCAAAGGACTAAAGAAGTCCCCCCTGGAATATTTCCTTTCTGATTGGAATAGATTCCGAAGTCTGCACCTGCCCTTGCGAGTACATCTCAAGTTGAGTCGACCAGCAACTCATTAAAGACTTGAGTAAATCAAGTAGTCGCTCAGGGAGGTCAATACACTGAAGAGACTTCAGAATCCATTCGTGAGGGACAGAGTCTTATGCTTTCTTGTAGTCAATCCAGCACATGGAGAGGTTGCGGTGATATGTCTTAGCCTCCTCCAAAATTTTCTGTACAATAAGTTGATCCTTACTCCCCCAACATCCCTTTCTTGTCCCCTTCTGCTCTCTGCATATTATATAATTGGAGGAGCAGTAAGATGACACGAGGCTTGTCAGTATTTTGTATCGTGTATTCAAACATGTGATAGGGCGGAAGTTTTGGGGATCAGTCAAGTCTCCTTTCTTCGGGAGAAGTATTGTGCGACCTTTGCAGAACCATGGAGGAACATCACCTGTGTCCACGAGTGTATTGAAACAGTGTAGTAATGGTGTTTGGACACAGGGGAACAGTTTCCAATACCGGTTTCGAATGCCATCAGGCCCTGGAGCTGTATTAGATTTGGTCTTTTATATAACACTTTTCAGGCAATCTGGTGAGATGTAACAGACAAACGACCTAGTTACTTTCTCATGCATTGCATGGTCATAATCACGGACCCATCAGACCACAACTGTTTCCAGAACCTTTCATTGGCATCCATGGGAGGCCGTTTGTCATGTTCACCATCACCCTTTGTTTTCAGTTGCCTGTAGAAGTGCTTTTCATTGTTTCTAAAAAGATTATTTTGTTTGATGAATTTATTTTTCTTTTCCCATTTTTTCTTTCTTTCAGTCCAAACCTTTATTTTTGCCTTAAGGGAATCGACAGTTTGGAAAAGTACCTTTTTTTTGTGTCTTGTATTGTAATTTTATTTTCTCCAAATTGCCTTTTGCCGTTTTGACATTGGACTCCCTGATGATCTAAACTTCAGGCACAGCTCTATCCAGGAAATGTATTTTCTAGTTTCCGTTAGTTTTACTTGAAACCGGTTTTTCTTTGGTGTATTGTTCTTAGTATTAGAAGTTTTTTCTTTGGAAACTGTGTGAATTTCCTCCAAGGTTCGAGCTGAAGCATAGACACAACAATTAACTTCATGTAATGAACAGTCCGAAGAAAGTTTCATAGAAAGTTTAATAAATTTATTTCATTTTGGGGAAAATATTCATTTGTTTGTTCAATTGGCCTCCGATTTTCTAAAGGTATGCCAGATATTTCATCATAATAAGAATGAAACAAAATATACACAGGATTTTCGGGTAGATCTGCAATTGAGGAAGAGGAAGAGTGAAGGTCTGAAATTTCGTGGCCAACCGGCTCTATGCCGGAAGAGTTTCCATCAGCAAGAGGAAAGAGGTTGACACGGACGTCCATTAGAAGTTTTGGGTCTGCTGCCACTTGAGCATTCTGTTCATGCAAAGGTTCCTGACGGGCACCAGTTGTGGGTTGAACTGGCTCACGGGGCAAGAGATTTTTAAGCCGCCGGAATTGATCTCGGAGATTTTGCTCCGTCAGGTAAGCATACATGGGCATGACATTGTCCCAATGCAGCTTCAGCGACTTGCCATTGATACGTGGATTTTCAGGCCATCCTGTCGCTCTCGCACACTCAAGTAGTGTGGTTTAAAGGTGGTTTGACCAAGATATTCTTGGTCGGGTTCTGTGCCTTCCCCTGGGGCAAGTCCCATCTCCTTATTATTATTATGTTTTACAGATTAAAGATAATATGCAGCAGAGAGGGTTCGGGTGATCCTGGCACAGTCAGGTTTATTATTATTATTACTATTATCACAATAACATCTTTAAATGTTTTTCATGTGCCTTTTCATTCGTGTATAGAACTGCATCTACGTGTATTGTGCAACAGTCATAACACATCTTGAAATCGTGAAATCAATGAGGAAGAAACCATTAGTGTTGGCCACGTGTTTCTATAACAGCAAGGTGTCTTCTACAACACCGCCAAGTCCCTTTCACGCCTCTTAGCTCCCTTAGCCAAAGATAGCCTACATCAGTGATTCCCCCTTGTTCGTTAACCATCTGAAAGACGCTAATCTCAAAGGAACCATGGTTAGCTATGACGTCATCGACCTTGTCACCAACATCCGAGAAGCATTAGACATCCCCCGCAACAAGCTCCAAACCAGCACTGACGAACTAGACACAACATTCACCATAGAAATCGTCATCAACCTCACCCCCAGCTGCTCTAAACCTAATACCTCACCTTCAACGACAAGATCTACAAGCAAATACACGGACTGTCTATGCATTCTCCTCTGTCTCCACACCTCACTGAAATCTCCATGACATCTTTCAGAGAATTATTCCTATCCATAACGACATTCAAACCCCTCTGTTGGTACCGGAAAGTAGACGACACATTCCCCATCATAGCCTCCAGAATGGCCTCACAGAACTCCTCAAACACCTCAATGTCTAACACCAAAGAATCCCGTTCACCATGGAGACAGAAACAAACCAACACCTTTCCCTCCTAGAACACCCATCAACATATGGAGTAAGAACATCCGTTACCGAAAGCTTACAAACACAGGTCAGTACATCCCTTACAATTCCTCAAACCTGTGAAGATCCGGGTTGAATTGGTCTTCAGTAACCCATACTTGTCGTAAGAGGCGACTAAGGGGATCGGGTGGTCAGGTTCGCTGACTTGGTTGACACATGTCATCGTATCCCGACTGCGTTGATCGATGCTGATGATGTTGATCACCGGATTGTCTGGTCTAGACTCGAGTATTTACATATCGCCGCCATATAGTTGTAACATTGCTGCGTGTGGTGTTAAACAACAATCATTCAATCAATCGATTACAATTTCTGTCACAAACCCCAGATATAACAAAAAGACATCATTGTCACCCCCACCAGACGTGCCAAAGTGATTTGACACCCCTGCCCTCAAGCGCACGTCCTGAGCAGCGAACTGTACTGAACCATTACTACGCTCAACTATTATCCTGCCCACCTTAAACTCATTAAGACCCTTAAGACTTCCAAACTAAGACCCAAACCTTCCCACGTCGCCCATCAGAATCACCTTTCCCTACCTAAACCTTGTCAAGCCAGCAGATTCCCTGCCTTGTGAAGAAGAAAACGTAAATATATGTCACCTTTTAAAGCGGTAAGACTGTCAAGACCTCCTGCACATCAATAGCAGAGGTACTAACAATTATGTAAATACCCATATATAATATAATAATGATTCCAATTCAACTTAGTATGTAACACGAGTTCTGATTGGTCAATGCTATAAATTTCCGACCGTATAATCAGCATATATGGTCGCAATTTGAAAACCGATTCACCGAAACCTTTGAATGTATGCCTACACTATTGGGGTAACGCTGTTTCGCAGGACATTGTCATTTGCAGATGCCATTGGTCAATTAACTTCCCTATCCAGCTAAAATGGGTGGAATTTGTGTTAAGAAAGACAAAACAGTATCATAAATTTAATTTTAAGTTCAAACAACTTACTCGCAACGGGCTGTTGACCCAACACTGTTAGATCATGAAACAAGGTTTATGACGTCATTATGGAGCGTGACGTCACCTGCTATGACGTCATTTGACAACAGAACTGATAATGGCCCGTAGTTGAGGAATCAGCGGGCCGCTCATTTCTGTAACTAGAGGGCGGTTTCATCATAATACCTTCCATTTTATCTATAATACTATGATCTATTCATCATTGTCAAATTTAGTCTGTGTGCACATAATAAACGTGTGTAGTTTGAAAAGGGAACTACTTTCTCTGGCGATGGTGTAAGTTGAAGGAGTGATATGATTAACCTTTGACCTAGAGGAACTTTGACCTGGTTTAAATAATGAATTTCTTTCACGAAAAAACAGCGTAAAACGAGTTGAATTAGAATGGGGATAACTGTACTTACGCGTCGCCGATATAACTAAATTTGCGGCTATATAACCACCGGTATACGTCCCCAATTCGTCAAACACAGTACAGTTATCCCCTAATAATAATAATAAGATTCCCCTTAATCACTGTTTAACTGTTGACAGGATAATATCGATATCTGTACGATTTGACACTAGGCATCGTGACACGCCCTCGAAGAGATGGGGTGTCAAATGTCAGTTCACAAATGTCCAGCATTGGCGTTGATGCACACGTAACAACGATGACGCATAGACGACGCTAACAGATTTAAGAAAGCTTTTGGAATGTTGTTCCATGTCTGAACCCAACACTTGTCCCAATTCAGCTAACGTCAATGGCTGATTCTGGGCTTGACGTTAACGTCTCTCCACTTCATCCCAAGCGTGCTCGATAGGGGACAGGTCTGGAGAAACAGCTGGCCAGGGGAGTACCGGAATGTTCTGCTATCTCACACGAGCGACATATGGACGGGCATTATCTTGCTGAAGCGTACAGTGACGTCTATGTCCTAGAATAAACGGCTGCACTTGAGGCCCAATGATCTCATCCGTGTATCCCAAACCTGTCAGGTTGCCACTGACAGTGACAAGTTGTGTCCGACAACGAGATATGATGCTTCCTCATACCATAACGCTCTCGCCACCAAACTGTCGACGTTGAACAACGCACGCGTCAGCATACCGTTCACCTCGCCGTCTGTACACCCTCGCCCTGCCATCTCTGCTGTCCAGATGAAATTTCGGCTCGTCAGTGAACAAAATACCATCCCAATCTTGTCTCCTGTACCGTAAACGTTGTCTGCACCAGGCAAGACGTGCCTATCGGTGACGTTGGAGCAAAACTGCAGACCGCCCGGACTACATGTCATCACATCTAAATTGTGTAGCTCGATGCTCATGTTGTTGATCACTGGATTGTCTGGTGCAGACTCGATTATTTACAGACCGCCGCCATATAGCTGGAATATTGCTGAGTGCGGCGTTCAACAACAAACAAACAAACAAAAATTACATTTCCAAACCAAAACTGACCACGATGAATAACGCAATAGGAGTTTGCACGACCATAAGTTTTGTACAGATGGGTCCTGAACTCAAATGTGAACAGTGCACTGTGGCCACTGTCCATGGCTTGTCATCTGAACCATGACGTCGACACCAAGGTAGGCGTGTGTTGCGACGTAAACTGTAATAACGCGGTAAAATATAATAGTGAGTGAGTTTGGTTTTACGCCGCTTTTAGCAATATTCCAGCAATATCACGGCGAGGGACACCAGAAATGGTCTTCACACATTGTGCCCATGTGGGGAATCGAACCCGGTTCTTCAGCGTGACGAGCGAAAGCTTTAGCCACTAGGCTAGCCCACCGCCCCGTAAAATACATATACATGTACATTGTACATGCATATGGTTGTCATTTCCGGGTTTTGATAAGTTTGGATAAGTAAAATACCTGATAAGAAAACAATTTTGGCGAAGCCCTTGAAATTTTACTTATCAGGTTTATACTGTATAATAAACTGCGGCAAATGGTAATAACACTGCGGTAAATTGTAATACTGCGGTAAATTGTAATAACTGTACCGCGGTAAATTGTAATAACCTCTGCAGCAAAGTGTAATAAAATAAATTCCATTGCCTATTATGCAAGAAAACGTTCATGATGTTGAAATGTGAGACTAAGCATTATAGAAATCAAGTGCAATCTCAAACAAAATGTATGCTAGATTTGATCACTTTCTATTCGTAGGATCTCTATGCGTGAACAAATAATTAAATAGTCTCTGAATTTGTAGATTTTCAATAAGCGTTTAAAAGCCTGGTGCGATGCACATGAAATTATTAATGAGTTCCAGGCAGGCTTCAGAGGAGGGTATTTCACAAATTGATCACATTTTCTCTCTTCAGGCTTTAGCTAAAAATATTCTTGCAGAAAAAGAGGTAGATTGTATTGCCTTTTGATTGATTTCTCTAAGGCTTTAGACACAATCAGACATGAATCTTTAGATGAAGTTGGTATTTGTAGATTTTGTTTAATATAATATAATCAATGTACAGCAGTTTATCTGCTCATGTTAGAACCTCAAAGGGTTTATCATAGTGTTTTTCATGTAATATTGGTACCCATTAGGGATATATATTAAGCCCACAGCTGTTTATCATATTTACTAATAAGTTGTTTTCCTTAATGGGACAGGAAGGTGACATAGGTGTTAATGTTTCATCTCATTTTATCAATTTGTGTTCACTTATGTTTGCTGATGATGTTTCTGCACTTTCTGATACATGTAATCAGTTACAACAGAAAATAAATGCACTAGAAAGATTTTATCAACAAACTGGAATGTCAATAAATCTTAGTAAAATAGTAAAACAAAAGTTTTAGAAATGATGGGCCATTACGGGAATATGGAAAGTGGTTGTATAATGGTAATCCCATTGAAACTATCCTTTTACAAATATCTTCGATTTATATTTACACCAAAACTTGTATGTAGTAAAGCTCAAAGCTGTCTGGCATCTCAGGCTAACAAGGCATTATTTTCTATAAATGGTTTTCAAAAAAAGATGGGAAGAGTAAATTGTAAAGACTTGCTTAAGATTTTTTGACTGTATGGTTTCACGTGTTTGTGTTATGGGTCTGAGTTTTAGGGTACTATCATTGAAAGTGTTCAGGTAAAATTTTGCAAATATTTCTTGAAAGTTGGTAAATCAACCTGTAATAATATGGTTCTTGGTGATTGTGGCAGACTTCTTCTACAAACTACTTATATCACTAAATTAATTAAATACTGGTGTCACTTATTGTATATGCCTTATATTGGACGACAAAAAATTGTTTTATTATGCTCATGTTAGATGATGCCGGCCGCACTACTTGGGCAACTTGTCTCAGAAATATTTTATTCAAGTATAGTTTTGGCTATGCATGGATCAGTCAGGATGTTGGCAATGTTAATTATTTCATATCTTTATTTAGGCCGAGACTTTGGGATAGTATTAAACAATGTTGGTTCACTTCAATTCAAAATTCTAATAAATGTTTTTATTACTAACAATTTACGACACTTTTAAATTTGGAAAGATATTTAAATTCTGACATTCCTTTTCATCTCAGATCTGCACTGTCCAAATTTAGATGGGGTAGTTTCAATTTAGCAGATGAAACTGGAAGATACAATAAAGTCGAAACTGGGAGATACAATAAGGTAAATGACAATGGGAGATTATATTTAGTTTGTAAATTAAATGACAAACATGTTATTATTGAAGATGACTTCCATGTACTCCTGAAGTGTGAACGTTTTTTTCCGATTTGAGATTAAGGTATATTCAGAAATATTTGACTGATTTTGATCCAATTGTCAATTTTATCAACATTATGAAATCAATTAACAACTGTATCATAAAAGAGGTCAGTATTTTTCTGTATCATGTAGTTCAGCGTATTAGAATAGTTCCTCTTTTACACAGCATGCGCACTAAACTATCAATATCAAATGCAAATGACTGTATGATGCGCCTGTGGCCTTTTACTGAATTAACTTGTCTGTCTGTCTGTCTGAAACGATCAAACAACAATGGCATTGAGTCTTCGAACGGCATTTAGAAGTGATTCACATAAAGGCAGGGATTTGTCAACTTCTTGATGGACACGTCGTTTCGGAGTATGTTCTTACTCCTTCACCTGATGAAGGAGTGAGAATATACTCCGTAACGTCGTGTCCATCAAAAATAAGAATGTCTCATCCATGAATTCTTGTCTTTACAATGGCATTTTACTGAAAATAGTTTACCTGAGGCAAGAATCAGATACATCCTCACTCACAAGCTGCTTTACAACCCACGAAAATAACTGTGATTTCAGAGTTCTGTACAACCTCGGCAGTTGACTGGCGTCGCTTCTCTGATAGCTCAATCAATATACAATAGTTTACTTTCAATACTTTCCTGCCTAAACTTCAGGCGACCATTCAAACTGTTTCATGAGTCTCGACACGTGTGATATTGAAGGTTGCTATTGGCTGTTTTTTCAGTGTTTGGAAGGGAGTGGGTGTGTATCCAACCTTGCAATGAAACTCGTATCAGATCATTATAATATGCATCGACAAAGTCAAAACAAATACACTTGTTTTGAGCAGTGTAAACTATCGACTTTTTACCTGTGTTCTGATTGAGTTGGTGCCTGCGCCGGATATGTGGCTGAATTGTGTGTATACGAAAGTGTAGTTATGCGGTCGTGATTCGTTTATGGAATTCTCTGGTTGTGTTTTTCAGTAGGGTGTTGCAACATTGTCAACAGAGTACCACATAAAACAAGGAAATCGGAAGTAGGGGAAAATTGGTATTCCAATCTCCGGGCGAGATTGTCAAAGTTAAAAATCTAGGTTTAGACAATATTTCAGTTGTTGAGGGTGTGTCAGATTGATGCTGGAGAAAAGACCAGGGACGTTTACTAATCTGAAGCTACAAGCAGTGTAGTTACTGGCTTAAAGTCCCATCTTCTCGCTCATAAAGTAACCAAATACCCGTGAAGATCCGGGCTAGAACTGGTCTTCAGTAACCCATGCTTGTCACCCTCCGTGAAGATCCGGGCTGGAACTTGTCTTCAGTAACCCATGCTTGTCACGAACCGTGAGGATCCGGGCTAGAACTGGTCTTCAGTAGCCCATGCTTGTCACCCTCCGTGAAGATCCGGGTTAGAACTGGTCTTCAGCAACCCATGCTTGTCACTACCCGTGAAGATCCGGGCTAGAACTGGTCTTCAGGAACCCATACTTGTCACCACCCGTGTAGATCCGGGCTAGAACTGGCCTTCAGCAACCCATGCTTGTCGTAAAAGGTGACTGATTGGGTGGTTAGGCTTACTGACTTGGTTGACACATGTCATCATATTGCAATTGCGTAGGTTGATGGTCATGTTGCTAATCACCGGATTGTCTGGTCCAGAATCGATAATTTACAGACAGTTGCCATATAGGCGGAATATTGCTTAGTGTGGCGTTAAACAACCAACCAATTACAAGTCCTGGGAATTTCTTACATCAAATCCCATATATAACAATAGTTTGCTGCCATTGAATCTGTAGCACACTCTTACATTTCATGTTGCATATTTAAAAATAGTTACGATCTAAATGTTAGACTTTCAACCTCGATGTGTCTGTATTGAGGCACTATTACAACATCCAATGGGTAAATCTTCATTTAAATTTTTAACTAATTATTTGAGGTGTCTCTTTTTTTCTTTATTTCAACGCTGAAGCTTTGAAATAATTTCAGTTGTGAAAATAAAAAGGCCACATGAAAATATACGACTGCCAAACACACACACACACACACGCAAGCACGCACACACACGCACATATTATATATCAACATATAGTGGTACACGGTGGTTAATTATACAATAGCCTATCCAGCTAAGGTCGTAATTTCCCAACACAATACAAGGCTCTACAGTCTGTTTGCAGTGAAAACGTACCGATGAATTTCACTTCAAACAAAAGTAAATCAAATAAAGTGAAATTAAGATTGCAAATCCTCATACTTTTACCTTGCCAATTGAACATTTAAATCTCAGAATTTTATTCAACTTAGGATAAAAGTTGTTTAACAAACGATCATACATGTAGTTTCAAATTGTTATTGGTTTGCCTTACAAGGGGGTACGCGCAGTAGTTGGAACAGTTAAACAAATGCACGTGCGGTATGTGATGAGCGTTATCTTACCAAACAACCCTACTTGTTCTCGGGGTTTCATTCAATGTGCATACCCCCCTGTAATACAAACCAATAATAACGATTTGAAACTATGATCGTTTGTTAAACAACTAACTGAAATAACAAAATACTCTAGCCCAGGTCATTTACTGCTAGGTGGTGACTTGAATGCCCGTACAGGATGTAAAGATGAATGTGTAGATAGTACTAACCTTGTTCGTTTACCTGATCTTCCCACAGACATAGCCTCCAGTGTTCAGATGCCAAGGAAAAGTAGGGACACAAAGATAAATAATCATCGAAAATGTCTACTTGCCGCAGCTACCTCATGCAAATTACTCATTTTAAATTGGCGAAGTGTCGGTGATAGGTTTGGAAATTTTACTTGTCACACCTATAATAGCCATAGTGTTGTTGACTATATACTAGTATCTGAGTATATACACCCACATGTTTCCTACTTCAACATTAAGCCCCTTAATTGGATATCTGACCATTGCCAGCTTTCCCTCAACTCAACAAGAATAGATCTACACAACCATTACAACCAAGTTCTCCAAAAAAACACCAAAACAACAAACAGGAAAACAATAACATTCTTTAAGCCTCCTAAAAAGAGGAAATGGCATAGTAACGGTAATCTGGCTTTAACTATATCTCTATCAAATCCATATATACAAAACCTCCTGACAGATTTCATGTCATCCATACCACCAACAACACCACAGGAGTGTGATAAACACCTATCTAATTTTTCACACATTTCTGAATTGATCAATAACAACTGTACTAAAGCAATTAACAATAAAAGTCAGCCTAAAAATCCCTGGTACGATAAAGAGTGTAAGGTAGCTAAGGAATAGATGGAGGCATGTTATGCCACCTTTACTAAAACCTCCAGTGATCTAGACAAGCACATCGCATTTACAGCTAAAAAATGTTACAAAAGAGCAATAAGGAGAAAACGTCGCAATTACAAAACAGATCAGTTACGTAAACTAGAATTGTTATCGCAGTCGGATCCACGTAAATTTTGGAAACATTTAGTACAATTACATAAGACAAACCCATTAAATCTTGACCAGCCAACACCAAATGAAACATTCAATCATTTCAAATCAATATAAATAGTAAGAAAGTAACCCATCAAACCAGTATACACCCTATTAACAGTGAAGAAAAACACGTCAGTACCCTCCTTAATAATTCCATCCCAGCTGACGAAATTATTACCTGTAGCAAACAATTGAAAAACAATAAAGAGTACATGTGAAGACAACATTACTAATGAATTCATTAAGGCTATAGTTTATCCTACCATTGACCACCTAGTAAAGCTATTTAATGATCTGCTTAACAGTGGTCACGGTTATCTCCCAATTGACAGACACCCATTTGACAGACACCCAACTGGCAGACACTGAACTAGAAGGTTAATTAGGGTAACACCTACGGGTATAATGGAACAGTCCACTGTCTAGTGAGCAGAGCAGGGTGAGCCTAAAACAGGTTCGTTACTGAGAAGTTTGATTGTGGGTAAATAGAACTTTGTTGTGATTAAATGATAAATGATTTCTCTTCTCAAAATTGATTTTACTATCAATTACTGTCGAATATAAAAACAGGTTTGTCACTGAGAGGTTTGATTGTGTTTATTGACAGAAAAGACCCCTCGCAATAATGGCATATGTACAACAGAAGTTAACTGAGAAAACGTTTTGTTTGAGATATATATATATATATATATATGTGTGTGTGTGTGTGTGTGTGTGTGTGTGTGTGTGTGTGTGTGTGTGTGTACATATTTGAAAACATTCTGATTTGCAGTAAATGAAGCACCTGCATTGCCATGTAAGATACGATTAATACTAATCAGTGTTCTAATTTTAACCATCCTTTTTAAAGATTTTAACAGTTTGTGTTTTTGAGTAGTATACAATGGGCATTCAAGGAAGTAATGAAAAACATTCTCACATCCATGGTCACATTCACATGATGCGTCATATTTTAAACAATTATTCTAAATAAATCGTAATATGATGATGCCGACTCCCGTTAGACTAAAAGGTTAAACCGAAATGTTTATGAAAATATACTGTTCTTATATTGCAGCAATAAATATTCAAATTACTGTCTTTTCGTCCATCTTTCAAAATAAATAATAAAGCTTCAGTTTGTTCCTGTGTTTTTATTTCGACTATTCCATTATAATGTGTAGGTAACAGGTAGTAGATGATCTGTTCACTGAACCGTAAATGTTGTTTTAAGGTGTCTGCGAACTGGCTGTCTGCGTAATGGGAGGACACCGTGGTCACTTCCCTCGAGAATGGGCACCATCTGTTATTCACCCATACATGAGAAGGGCAATAAAACCGACCCTAACAACTATAGAGATATTGCCATAAGCAGCTGCTTAGGTAAACTTTTCTGTAAAATACTTAAAGGGCAAGTGTACACGAAAATTAACCTTTTTGTCTTGCACGTTTTCTTCATAAAAAGTGTTTATCAAGTCGTTTTATATCCAAACCCGTACATAAATCAGAAGTAACTAATTTATTATTTACGTTATATCAATTCATATTTTCAACATTTACACAGAGTTCTATGTCCACAATAAACACACCATGGCTTATGTCCCTTGGAAATGACGTCATTGGTGCCCAAACTATAAACGAATGACGTCGTCAGACCTTATTAGACCCATTTCACGTGGTGCAGGTATAGGTGTGGTTCTTGTGTCTCGATGCGCAGGCTCCTGTTTTAATCCACCTGTTGCTTGGCCGTCACCTGGCTATGTGGTCAGTTCTACACTGTAATGACGTTGCAGTTTGAAAAAACGTATACATTGTACTAAGAGTGTTACCACGTAACCAAATTGTAGAACATATACAACCTGAGTCGGTCGTCTTTCCAACAGTACCTTTTTTCATGAAACCTATGAAACGTATATGCACTACATCTTGCTTGCCATCGGTGAATGTGCCGGCATTCTACGTTTGTTACTAAAGTTCTTACATAAATCGTACGATATGTCACTCCTCTTCCACCTAATTCACTTTTATATCGATAGTACTCTACATCACGCAGATAAATGCAATTTGCAGTTTTGAACACTGTTTGAAATTCGTTTTTCTATGATAGCATCCGCTGATTGTAGATAAAATTTACTGAAAATTACATGCATCGTAAATCTCGCCAGTTTTGACACATTACTAAATCACCATTCACTGCGTTTTGCGTAATTTATGGTAAAATGTCAAATTTTACTGGGAGAATTGAATTTAAAAAAAAAAAGATGTATCATTGTGATCAGCAGTAGTTTTGTTGTTGTATGATCGAATCACCAATGCTCGTTCTGAAACATTATCAATGAACCGAGAATCGCTGAGAATGTTTTGGAAAATACGCAAACGTCAAAGTGAAGTTTCAGCCATATTACATAGTGTTTATAAAATCACGTCACATGTATGTCGGTTATGTTTCGTCCATAAAATTCAACACCATCTTCCTTACATGAATCCCTGAATTCCTCATACAGTTCAAAATAAACTGACAAATGGACTTTGTCACCAATACGAAGTGTTTCAGTGAAATCTAACGAAATATATCGAAGATATGAGTTGCCGTGCTGTGAAAGAATACTTGTTTGAAATGTATACAAAGTCAATCTCAGATTTTACACTGTGTATCCGTTCGCCTACTTGTTGCATACAATTGCTCATTAGTTTTAGAACATGCATGGGAAAGGTATCGTAGCAAGCGATAGTTAAATAAAACAGGTGTATGCCAATGATTTTCTAGATTCATCACAACATATTATAGTTTTTGAAAGCATGACGCCATAACTGACGCAAACTCACGCACAACGATGACGGTACTTCTCTTAATTTCTGACTATTTCCCTTGGTCACAATGAAAACAAAAAGAAAATAACAACCAGCAGACTGTCAGAAGTTTCGGACTGCTTACATGTCACATTTACGCATATACGTTGCTTGAAACAACGAAAATGTCCTTCGAAAACTCGTGTCAGTGAACACGCCATTTTGAAAAAGTCTCTTCCCGATAGTGATGTCATACGGACGTCAACATTGTTATACATATTTGGTATTTTCATTGAGGCGAGGTTATGAATGAAAATACACACGACCAATCCGTCCTGCTGCTTACATTTTCTGTTCTTATGCTTCTTCGTATTTTCACGAACTTTTTTTCACGTGATTAATATCAGTATTATTATCTTTTGATTTGGGACTAGACAGGAGACCAGTTTAAATTCAAGTGGCACCAATTACGTCATAATCAAAGGGCGGTAACTCTGGCCTGTTTAGCTCGGCAAAAAAATACCTCATATTGGCATAACATTTCAGCACTTATTTTGAGGGTTATACTTACGTTGTAAGAAAAATGAGTGTATATTTTCAAACATTGGTATTAACTAATTAAAACAGTTCACTTTGATTCACATAAGAATAAATGTGATTTATTCGTGTACACTTGCCCTTTAATGAACGAATAACTAAATACTGTGAAAACAGTAAAATATTTGATAATTGTCAAGCAGGATTAAAGGGATTCAGAACATCTGACAACATTTTTACACTGAAAAGCTGTCAATCGAAGAAAAAGAAGCTTTATGCTTGCTTTGTAGAGTTTAAAAAGGCCTTTGACACTGTTGATAGAAGTATACTTACCTCAAAACTTCATGCATTGGGTATATCTGGTTACATACTTCGTGTTATAACATCCTTATATAACAATGTCCTTTTATAAAGTTAAAGCAAGCGAGGGAATGTCGAGCCCATTTAAATCAAATATAGGGGTAAGGCAAGGATGTATACTATCACAAAACATTGTTCAATCTATTTATTAATGATCTTGAATCCTATTTTGATAAAGGGAAAATGGCCTAACACTAGCTGGTCTCAATATATGCCGTTTACTGAAAACACACACACACACACACACACACACACACACACACACACACACACACACACACACACACACACACACACACACACACACACACACACACACACACACACACACACACACACACACACACACACACACACACACACACGATAATCTGGTCCTTCTGTCTGATTCACCAGCCAAACTCCAAGAGCTTCTCAATAATCTCTCAAAGTACTGCAATGACAATAAATTAACTATCAACATTGAAAAAACTAATGTGGTTATATTTGGCACAAAACCCCACTATCCAATATTCAGATGGTCAGTGGCAGGGCAGAATATTAATGTCTTAGACAAATACAATTACTGAGGTGTTACGTTTCATCAAAATTCTAAATTTAAACACTGTGTGGAATCCCTTGTAGAAATGGGTCAAAGAGCATGTTCTCTCTTCTAACTTGTTTGGAGATGATTTAGATCCACCAGTCTTCTGCAAAATTTTCAAAGCAATTGTTGAACCTGTTGTTCTGTATAACAGTGAAGTATGGGGAATTAGCTTTGTCCTGCTGAGACATATAGATTCTTTCCCACCTGAAAAAAATACAAACGAAATTCTGTAAACGTAGTCTGAGAGATTCTCCGCAAACGCATAACTGGGCATGCCGAGCAGAGCTTGGTTTGTTTCCCCTATAACTAAGAGTAATTAAATCCATTGTTCAATTCTACAATCATATTTTACAATCTCCAAATACCATTTTAAAACATGCTTTTAATGAATCAGTAAAGATTGCCAAAGACAAAATTGGATGGTACTATAAACTTAGTTGCCTCTTAGATAAGTTTAACATCAAGGAAAGTAATATTACTTCCTCTTCTGTACTGAAGGACCACCAATTGAAATTTACAGACAGATTCCACTCATCTGTTCAAGATAAACCAAACACATCAAATTCAAGGAACAAACTTAGAACATATAGAAAATATAAATCTGAAATTAACTTTGAAACATACCTGCAACATTGCAAGATAAAAAAAATCCACCGTATCCACTTCACAAAGTTAAGCTTAAGCTTAAGACTGAGTGATCACAGGCTAGAAATTGAACTGGGTAGAAGAACAAGACCACCTACATCTTTGGTGGACCGTCTCTGTGATAAATGCTCTGTGCTTGAGGATGAAGAACACCATTTCATGTGTTATACTAAATATTCAGATGCAAGAAAGTCATTATTTAACTCCCTTTCCTCTAAAATTAATAATTTTCTTAGCCTTACTACCACTGAAAAATTTAACCTCCTTTTTTAGAAATAATGATCCAAATAGTATAGAAATTATTTGCTGCTACATGTACAACTTTAAACAAATGTAGAGATCTGATTGTCTTAGGCCATTATTATTATTATACACATTTGTATTATTGACAGACAGACAGACAGACAGACAGACACACAGTTTATTTGCGTAATATCGGCCTAGTGGCCTATAATACAGTTATACAAGTGTATAAATCGGTGTACAGTGGTCAAATGGATCCAGTTCTTGTTTGGAATACATTATGCAGAAATAAAGCAGTGAAATATATTACCTGACTGTTTCTTGATTTGAAAATAGATTCTAAAGTTAGTAGACCTTTATACACTTTTCGAAGTTGTACCAAATATTTTTCTCGCCAACATTCGTAATATTTACAATAAAAAAAGACATGATTCTCGTCTTCAACTTCCAGTGCATTACATACAGGGCACAAATATCCTGTTATGGGGATATCTTTTTTTTTACATCTAAATTTGTTTATCTTCAGATTGTAATGGGAAATTCGAAATTTGCAGTACGCACGTATTAAGTATTTGTTTTTCAATTCAGTGATGTACGGTTCCAAGTGAAGGTCATATTTAAATTGTATATAGTGGCTGAGAATCGTTGAGCTGCAAATATCATTATGCCAAGTTTGGTAGGCTATATCTTTGATGCGTTGTTCGAAGGTTAAGATGAATAGCTGCACATCGCCAACACCTTGGTTTAACCATACATGTGAAAATCCGTTTGTGAATAAAATAGATCTTACACTTGACACCCAATTAATTTTGCCCATATCGTCAAAAGTGTTAAGCATCTTATAACACTGTATAGGATAACGTTGTTGATTCATGTGTAAGAGTTTAAACCAAAACTTAATTACTTTCACCGAGGATAGCCTTGTTAGAAGCAAATTTTCCAATTTTGAGAAATCTTCTAAAATACGTCATTTGAATCCTTTCAATTGAATCTGAATATTTGGGTCCCCAAATTTCAGCTCCGTAGAGTAATATTGGTGATATCTTCCTATCGAAAATAATCCGTGCCGTAGAGTATGTAATTTCCTGGTTTTTCTTAAAGATTCTAAACACTGAAAGACAGGCTTTGTTTGCTTGTTGTGCAAGAGTGTCACACGCCTTTGTCCATATTAATCTTGATGAAAACACGATACCAAGATATTTATAGTAAGTTACAACCTCCATAGACTGATTACCGAAGAACCATTTCTCCGATCAGAATTCCACCTTTTCGAAATACGATGATATTTGACTTTCTTAAATTCAACTCGAGTCCCCAATTTAAACAGAATGTCTCCAGGAGCCTTAGTTGACCAATAACACTAGTGGAAAAAAGAACGATGTCATCGGCAAACATTAGTAGCAGCAGATCTTGTATATCCTGGGTAACGAACACTCCACTGTTACAAGACATATACAGTTCAGTGGCAAATTTATTAATAAAAAGTATAAAAAGTACGGGACTTAGGATACATCCTTGTCTTACCCCACGGGAGGTATCAAACGCTACTGTTCTTGAATTACAAACTTTAACACAGGCCTTCACTGATGCGTACATACTTTTAAGCAAAATAAGTAACTTTCCATGACATCCACGTTGCATTAATACATATAATAATTTATCCCTGTCCACAAAGTCAAATGCTTTTATAAAGTCAGTGAATCCGCAGTGGAAACGCCCTTTAGTTTTACCCAAATATTTGGAACACAATGCCTGTAGGGTAAATAAATGATCTGTAGTAGAATATTGGGGACGAAATCCTGCTTGACTTTCTGATATTAATTCATTAAGTTCAATCCATTTTCTAAGTCGTGACTCGATTATTGTTGTAAAGACTTTTCCCATAATATTTAGCAGTGAAATTCCTCTGTAATTTGATGGCTCCGTCTTATCTCCGGACTTAAATACAGGTACCATCATTCCAATATTCCAGTGTGATGGGAATATACCCTCAACTTAGATCTTATTAAATAACAACTTCAGATATGGAATTAGAAATTCCGCCGATAGTTTATAAAGTTCCGGTGGTACCCCATCAACACCAGGTGTCTTTCCATTTTTCAGGTAAGAAATTGCATTTTTGATTTCTACTTCAGAAATGTCCTCATCGAGATAGATGTCCTGGTTAGCTAACCCATCACAGTCATGGCACGAATGGTGTTCAAGAAAGGTTTTAACATGTTCATCAAAGTGAGAGTTCGTTTCAGTTACTGTAGGATTCAATGTATTATGATATAATTTGTTACTCACCATATATATTATTCATTATATAATCTTGTTTATCTAGTTTATAGAATATTGTCACTGTTTCTGTATTGAACGTTTGCACAATAAATATTTTATCTCTTTATCTCTTGAAACCAGTGTAGCTTTGACGACAGGAAATATTTAGCATGATGTGATATTTTACTCTGGTGTAGTTTGCTTTTGTTAATTTGGTTTCATACTTTCATGTAACTATACCTGCCGTCTTCATAACAAAAGAGAATATGTGAGATACACATTTACAACCTTTCTTCATTTAGGTTTAACTTTTTCGTTTCTGCCTCTATCACTCAAGTCCCTTCTCTCATGACTTACGAGAATAAGTCATTATATCCTATGAAAATGCAGTTCATGTGCATAGTAACAAATCCAAGAAATAGCATTTAACCTACTGACTGACTGACTGAGTTAGTTTTACGCCGCTTTTAGCAATTTTCCAGCAATATCACGGCGGGGGACACCAGAAATGGGCTTAGCACATTGTGCCCATGTGGGGAATCGAACCCGGGCCTTCGGCGTGACGAGCCAACGCTTTAACCACTGGGCTACCCCACCGCCCCTTTAACCTTCCAAATCGATGCCAACACAGTGGTTTATCTCTGGATATGCATTGATAGTTTAAGTTTAATGTTTCGTGTATGCCAATCGGTCCCAAATCACTTCATCTCTGAAGGCAGTTTGATTTGTGAAGAAAATTGAAATTACGAGTAAAGCACAAACAAGTTTCAATCAGTAACCAATTTGCTGTCAATGCAGTCAATGCACTCTATGCTATAACTATCGATCTCAAAGATTTGCATCTAGTTTATATTTGTTCACACTTACCGTGTTGTTTGGCTGAAGGATGGGACTGTAAAAGCGAGATTACCACAGATGTACAGCGTATGATAGGCAGGAAAAACGTGTGATGGTGTCCTTCATGTATAAGGATAGTCAGGGAGAAGTGTTCAGGTACTGTTCTCGTATAAGGATAGTCAGGTTGAAGGGTTCAGGCACTGTTTTCGTATAAGGATAGCCAGGGTGAAGTGTTGAGGTACTGTTCTCGTATAAGTCAAGGTCACGTGTTCAGGTACTGTTCACGTGTAAGGATTGGCTGGGTGAAGAGTTAAGGTTCTGTCGCATAAAATAAGTCAGGGTGGCATGCTTTGATGTTCTACACGTTCATGATTAGTCAAGGTAAAGTGTAAAGGTATCCTTCTCGTATAAGGATATTCAGGGTGAAGTGTTAAGCAACTCTAATGTCCGTTTGTTGTTTACACACATATCAAGATGTTCACCTTTGTGTTTCTGTACTGTAAACGTGCATGAGGAAAGGCATATTTAGGGCCTGTAATCGTATGCAAAGATAGCTATGGAATGCGTCAACGTACAGTACGTGCATATTATAAGCAAGGTATTATGTTTTTGCACTGTGCATGCATACACGAAAGCATGGTGATGTGTTGATGTGCTGGACGCGTCATAATATAAGGGTAATATATACTGAGTCCAAAAAGAAACTTCACATTCTTTCTTCAGGGCACTATAAAAGAACAAGAGATGGTAGGATGGTTCAATTGTTATTATTTCATTGTTGAGATTTGTGTGATGTACTCGATACACTGACAGTGCCATAATCAGTTCCATTAGGCTACCCCGCCGTTCCAAAACATGGGTATACAGAATGTCAAGTCACAAGAATAAAAATGCGAAATTTCTCAGTTCAATATCGTGTATGGCCGCCCCGCGCATTCACCACTGCCAAACACCGTCTCCTCATCGACTGCCTGATGCTTGTGAACACGTGGTTGGGGATTCTGCGCCATTGTTCTTGCAAGGCAGCGCCAAGTTCCTGCAAATTCTGAGGTTGGTTCCTGAGACCACGAAGCCTTCACCCAAGTGCATCCAAAACGTGCTCTATTGGATTAAGGTCAGGGGACCTCGATGGCCAGTCCATGACGTTGATTCCAGCGTTTTGAAGGAAATTTCGTGCCAACATCGCGGTATGCGACCGAGCAGTATCATGCTGGAACTGTAGACCTGGGCCATGAGCCGCCATGAAAGGAACGAGTTCAGGGGTGAGCACCTGGTCGCAGTAAGCAGCAGCTGTGAGGTTTCCACGGATGACCAGAAGTCGGGAACGGTTGTTCCCACAGAAAGCACCCCACACCATGCAACTTCCGCCCCCGAATCTGTCGACTTCCTGTACACAGCATTGGGCATACCGTTCACGACGTCGTCTCCAGACTCTATGCCTGGCGTCCGCGAATCTGAGGGTAAACCTGGATTCATCGCTAAAGACGACTCGATTCCAGTCCCACTGGGTCCAACGGAGGTGCCGTTGGGCCCACAGCAGATGTTGACGTTGATGAAACGGCGTCAATATTGGCCTACGATATGGACGTCGAGAATGGAGATTGGCAGCCCGCAACCGATTTCGAATGGTCTGTGAGGACAGTCGACCTCTAAACATCTCAACCCTGGTTCGTGTAGCCGGCAGAAATCTGTCACGTAGGTGACGTAGGACGATTTGACGGTCTTCTGCTCGTGACGTCACACGTGGACGACCCGACCTTGGGCGATCAGAAGTGGTGCCAGTTTGTTGTAGACGACCTCGCAAGTCATACACAGTACGACGGCTGCATCCAATTGCTTTTCCAACGTCAATAACTGATCTTCCCGCTTGCAACATGCCAACGGCACGTTCACGCTGTACATTTGACAATCGTGGCATTTCAAGTACCGTTAGAACTGTAGTTTAAAAGTGTTTTTTCAATTCTTGAGGCCAATGCAAACACGTGCATATGAAGAAAACTTCGATGCGAAGATCACGTGATCGACTGCAAACCTGATTTGCAAAACGTCATTTGCACGAGGAATGGATGGGTTTGAGTGGGTTTTGCTAACGTTTTTCGAGTCGAAGATGGATGGGTACATAGATGTATCATCAGAGAAAAATTATTCATTATTTTTCAAATTACATTTTGTGAAGTTTCTTTTTTGACTCAGTATATTAACAGTTATTCTCATGTTAACACAAAGGTGTATATATTATAAAAATATTGATAGGCACGGTGACGTGATTATTTACCGTATCCTAAATATTGATAGGCACGCTGATGTGATTATTTACTGTCTCCTATACATTGGTAGACACGATGATGCGTTTGATTACTGTATCGTATATATGGGTAGTCATGGTGATGTTGTTATTTACTGTATCCTATATATTGATATGCACGGCGATGTGTTTGATTACTGTATCCTATATATTTTGGTAGGCATGGTGATGTGTTCAATTACTGTATCCTATATATTGGTAGTCATGGTGATGTTGTTATTTACTGTATCCTAAATATTGATATGCACGGTGATGTGTTCAATTACTGTATCCTATATATTGGTAGGGATGATGTGGTTATTTACTGAATCCTCTATATTGGTAGGCACGGTGATGTGGTTATTTAATGAATCCTCTATATTGATATGCACGGTGATGTGGTTATTTACTGAATCCTAAATATTGATATGCACGGTGATGTGGTTATTTACTGAATCCTAAATATTGGCAGGCACGGTGATGTGGTTATTTACTGAATCCTCTATATTGATATGAACGGTGATGTGGTTATTTACTGAATCCTCTATATTGATATGCACGGTGATGTGGTTATTTACTGTATCCTCTATATTGATATGCACGGTGATGTGGTTATTTACTGAAATCTCTATATTGATATGCACGGTGATGCGATTTACTGAATCATCTCTATTGGTAGGCACGGTGATGTCTTCAATAACTGTATCCCATATATTGATAGATACAGTGATGTTGGCATTTACTATATATTATATATTGATAGACACAGTGATGTGTTTATTACTGTATCCTATACATTGGTAGACACTATGATGTGTTCATTTACTGTATCCTATATATTTGTAGGCATGGTGATGTTGTTATTTACTGTATCCTATGTATTAATAGGCATAGTAATTTACTCTATACTCAATCTTTATTACGGTACTTAAAAGGCCTCAAGCCTATAGTACTCTATACTCGTGTGAGGACATGGTTGAATTGTAGCCTAATCACTGCAACTTGTACAATATACAGATTGGCTGTAGCCCCTTTTTTGTACTTTATATCTTCTACGCATAACACACATACACAAAGCAGGTAAGAAAGTCAAATGTTACCAAAATGGGGATTAATACAGTTGGCACTCGCTATACCAAAATACACATCGAGGCAATCTTTCGAAGGCGGTTCTGCGTGTAATGGGACAGGCATTCCACGGAATCTATTAACCTGGGGAAATGTTAAGCCCTTTTCCTCTTTTGCAGCAGTGCAGCCATGTAATCAGGTAAATATCTAAAATATCTGGTAAATATCTAAAAACTACTGTCCTATATGTGGTGACAAGATTGTTTGTTGCCGCACTCAGCAATATTACACTCAGCTATATGGCGGCAGTCTGTAAATAATACAGTCTGGACCAGATAATCCAGTGATAAACTACATGTGCATCGATCTACGCAACTGAGATACGATGACATGTGTCCACCAAGTCAGCGAGCCTGACCACCGGATCCCGTTAGTCGCCTCTTACGACAAGCATGGGGTGCTGAACACCAATTCCAACCCGGATCTTTTAACGGGTATGATGACAGTTGTTCCTGGTAGTCCTGTCTGCTAGCGCTCGATGTGAAGAAGCGGAGTAGGCGAACGGGTAGACAAATAACTAGCCCCATGGACTAGTTACAAGATACACCTTAACATAAAAGACTTCCGGTTCTGTAGTTTAATGGAGATATTTGTTTCGTCAACATTCTTTTCTTTTCAACAATGTATTGTGTATGGAAATATATAACTAGCGGTGTTCCATTTCAGCCTGCATACTTTAAACAATAGCATTGCTTCTTTGTTTACAAGTTGTACCTAACGTGATGCCAGATAATAATCGGTCTCTCTTATGCAAATAGAAGCGACAAAGCCCTTTCCATATCCATAGGAATCTGTGCTAAAGGCTGAGACGATTGTACAATTGTGACTTCATCATGAGTATATATTTGTTTCAGCAGTATTACAGTTGTACGATGCTGTTTTTAAACAAATCGAGTCTGGGCCAAACAGTCCAGTGATTGTCACTATGCGATAGGATGACAGAGCATGTGTTTATGAATAACTATGAAATAGTTATGACACCAGGTGTTCCCGTAAAGGTGAGCGTATCCTGCCCCACCGGTGGCACAAAAACCCGCTCAGTTAGGTGTCAAAGGCAAACTAGGGGTAAAGATTATATCAATGAATCACTTAAAATGTGTGATGACACAGATATTAACGAAAAGGGTGAGCACGTCCCGTCCTACCACATTCTGCAAAAACAAAGTGTGTCTTGGTTGCCCCAAAATGTGAAAGCGTGGTGGGGTGGCCTAGTGCTTAAAGCGTTCGCTCGTCACGCCGAAGACCCGGGTTCGATTCCTCGGGTACAATGTGTGAAGCCTATTCTACTGTCCCCCGCCGTGATATGCTGGAATATTGCAATAAACTCGCTACAACCCAGAGTGATGACTAAACCGTGTTGACCCACATCAAACATAGAACAGATTATCGATATATAGTTTGCCATGATGTATGAAGTGAAAACATTACAAGTAAAGCTTGCATTTACACAAATACTATACAGATAAATTTATCTGTACATAAACAAATATCAGAAAAATCGGGACTTAAGTAGGATTCTCGTCCCTGCCATACAAACAACTCGATAAAATGAAAACAAATATTGAGCAACTCAACAATCACAGTACTCTGGCTTACTCAAGTACGTGAT
Organism: Haliotis rubra; assembly: GCF_003918875.1. Classification (NCBI taxonomy): domain Eukaryota; kingdom Metazoa; phylum Mollusca; class Gastropoda; order Lepetellida; family Haliotidae; genus Haliotis; species Haliotis rubra. Next base: position 64,483 of record NW_025767586.1, read on the forward strand.
TGTTGGGTTTGGGCTTGCTGCTCATCCCGAGTTGCCATTTTCCTATGGTCGCTACAACGTTGTTTGTACTGCTTGAGATTTTCTTTTACATGATATTAACATTTAATTCATAAATATATACCTTTCTTGACACACTGCTCAAAAGACATTTTTTTCTGAACATGGCTTCTAACTCAAATATACTATGATTATATCCCTTCTGACACAGCAGCACCATAGTTCTTGAAGAAAACACCATTTATTACCTACGAGGGCTAAAATATCGGGGTTCATATTTTTCATACGATGCCCTAGGGCAAAATATCACTTTGTCATGGTGATATGACGTCATGAACAAAGCTATGACGTCACGTTTCTTCTGTGACGTTGCGTTCTACATGCGGCGACGGCGAGTAGCCAGCCTGTGTTTGAAAGTAGATTTTGGTTTATTTTCCTCAATTTGACGACTTCGGTAATAAACAGAATATTATATTCGTGCCCATATCATACTATGTTTACGACACTCGTGCCTAAATATCGGCATATCCCTCGCTCTCGCTCGGGAAATACCAACATTTAGGCACTCGTGTCGTAAACATAGTATGACATGGGCACTCATATAATATCCTCTATGTATGATATGTAAATATGCATTTTATTTCCTGAGGAGACAACACCAATGACCTCATCGCAGCCACTAGGGTGTATTTCATTTCTCCAAAACAGTACTGATTTGCATTACTGTTGTTCATGGAAAGTGTCATCTTACGTCATAAGGAAGCCATATCCCTGCTCCACTACAGGTACATGGCACGTTGTATGATGTGCTTATATTTTTTTGTCACTCAATTGTCAATATACACGTCAGATCCGTATTAGTATGAAGATCTAATTAATAAATATTAATATTTTGATTGGGGAGGGTCTGAGACGTTCGCTGAAGACGGATCACAATTCATTGTTTTCTTCCAAATATGGAGTTTGGTATGTGAGGTGAGGTGAAATTGGGTTTTACGTCGTGCTTGATAATATTTCGCTCATATGACGACGTGCATGCGTGTGTATGTGTATGTGCGGCTGCTTGTACTAGCCCAGACTTAAGCTGGTTTTATAGTGCTAGCCCACTGAGATATCATGCCGCAGTGAAGCATGAATACGCCACTCAGAAACATTATACTGACTCCGAGCCGACCAGTCCTTGTTATACCCATTAATGCCAAGCGCCAGGCAGGGACAACAAGTACCATATTTTAACGTCTTTTGGTATGACGCAGTCGGGGATCGAACCCTCGACCTTCCCCTCTCCGGGCAGACGCTCTAACAACTACACCACGGAGGCGGTTTGGTATGTGATAGGCTAAGAAGCATTTATTTTGTTTTTTGGTAAAATGAACATCCAAGACGACAGAAACCGACATAAGACATAAATCCATGGCTTCCATGCATTTTTATCGAAATACATGAAATCATGCTCAAGTGATTTGATCAATATTTCAATTATAAAAATCAAATTATTCAAGCTTAGGATAACACTTGTGAAAAAAGACAACACTACAATAGTGAGTGAGTGAGTGAGTTTAGTTTTACACCGCACTCAGCAATATTCCAGCTACATGGCGGTGGTTTGTAAATAATCGAGTCTGGACCAGACAATCCAGTGATCAACAGCATGAGCATCGATCTGCGCAATTGGGAACCGATGACATGTGTCAACCAAGTCAGCGAGCTTGACCACCCGATCATGTTAGTCGCCTGTTACAACAAGCATGGGTTACTGAAGGCCAGTATTCTAACCCGGATCTTCACGGGTAGCACTGAAATATAAAAACCGCGGTTGTGCACAACATATTCCTCTTATAACACAGTACACAGTACGAAAGTAGCATATTCCAAACATAGCCGGTTTCAGTTTCGGTTAAGTCTTGCTTTTCGTAAGATGTAGTATCAGGTCTTTCTACCACGAAGAGGTCATACTTTCGAAAAGTAAGAACTTATACACGGCACTAAATCCGTTCGGTGCAAATCGTACCTTGCATAAATATACGTTCGAGAGCAACAAATTGTCTTTAATGCGTGGAAGTGATTCACTTGTCCATACAAACTCGTCACCATAATTTCAGACACTGGCACGAAGAAAATGGAAAGTTGTTAAACTGACGATCATGTAATTGTTGGTGATTTAATGAGGAGTTTTAACAAGGAGGTGTATATTTATTTGGTATTTGATGGGTACGATTTTGTAGCAAACGGACTACAGGTCTTACATAGGCGGATCCAGAGAGGGGATGGGTTGGGGTGTGCAAGGGGTGAACGTTTATTAAATGACCATTGAAACTCCCGTGAATACGGGTGTGAATGAACTGTGCACACCCCCTTTCTGAACTGTGCTCCCCCCCCATCTCAAAAAGCTGTATCCGCCTCTGATGTAAAGCAGTTCCCTACGTTGGAGGAGATGCTGAGGTAACTACTGAGCTACATCCCGTTCAAATAGACGGGACAGTGACATTTTCAGTGATCAATTCCTAGTTTGCCTCTGATGCCAAGATATTTTGTACATTTTGAAGTAGATACATTTGTTAGATATTGATTCAGAATTCTCGTTTGCCGAGAGGGAAAGCGTTCTCGTTTACATACAAGCATATGTTTACTTTGTTGTTGTGTAGTAAATTAGCAACATCCAAACGCACTTCAACGCTAAAATATTGTACATTTCACTATCTTATGGAAACTGCGGATTTTTACGAAACGTCATTATGCATCTTATTCAAACGTCGGCAACTTATTTGTCTTATCGTCTTAACGGCAAAACGTTGTCAGTGTGATCAGTTTCTGTATGGTGGCTGATTAGGGCCATCGCTTTCTCGCCTTAAAATTCGGAGGCGAGAAAGCGAGAAAGCGATATCACGAGACGAGAAAGCGATAATCAGCCACCATACTAATCAGCCACCATACTTCTGTTTGTATTGTCTGTTATCTTCCAGATCTGACCCCACTTGCACAAACCTATCTTAGTGTTACGATGAACGCTGTAACACAGACTTAAGATCGTCGTAGCGCTAAGATCGCTTTGTGAAAGCGGGCCCTGGACTTGATGATAAAGACGTGTTTGTGTGATTTAAATTAAATGCTAATATGCGTATAAACTAGATGTTTGTCCCACGTTAAGTCGGCTTTCCCGTTTAGTTGGGCTGGTTATTATTAGTTACCAAAACATGCAATTCTCTATATCGACTTGTACCATGTGTGCCTGTATTTTTATGTTGTACAGAGTGCATTTGCCTTTGCACGTGTGTGTGCGTGCGTGCGTGCGTGTGTGTGCGTGCGTGCGCGTGTGTGTTTGCGTGTGTGAGACGGGTACAACAGTTGGGACAGGATACGCTCACCTATTCACGAATAACTGGTATCACCACTATTTGATAGTGGTTCATAAACAATTGATCACAAATTGTCGACCCAGTCAAACTATTTTAACGCCACTATTTAGAAGCTGGAACCTTAGTTTGCGTTTGGCGGACAAATTGCTAACTAATCATAGCCAGACACACTATTGAATAGTTTAATCGATCGATAATCTAATTAAAGTAACTGATTTATAAATAATTATCTAAGACCCAAATCTAATCAATCATTAAACGGATCACACAGAGGTTACTAACAACAGTTTAAGTTAAACGAGAAAGATGGCACTGTAAACCAATTCATTACAGCAATAAGAGATTATTAGTTTACGTGCAAAGTTTACGTGATGTTAAGACCTTTTGGTGACATAATATCAGTTTAAACATTATTTTTTCGTTTAGGACAGTGTGGATAGAATGTTGCAAACATGTACTCACCTGAGCAGTCTATGATTACAGTTATTATTATTGAAAGAATAACTGACCCGTGAAGATCCGGGTTAGAATTGTCAATTTGTCTTCAGTAACCCGTGCTTGTCGTAAGAGGCGACTGATGGGATCGGGTAGTCAGGCCCGCTGACTTGGTTGACACATGTCAGATCGATGATCATGATGTTCATCACTGGATTGTCTGATCCAGACTTGTTTATATACAGACCGCCGCCATAAAGCTGCAATGTTGCTGTGTGGCGGTAAACAAATTTAGTCTCAAACCACAAATATTCTCCTTCTTTGCTATCTACAGCATAATCATGTTCCCCTGTTGCATGCTGACCAACCTTCAACTTGCCACTTAATATCGAATATCGATCCACCATGTCAATTATGCAGTATCCACTGTCAACAATGGTCACAGGAAGTTTCGAACCGAAACACACTTGAACTGGGGGGTCAAATCATGGAAGGTTATGTGCAGATAGCGGGTAATGTTGCAAGAAAGTACAATGTCTGATTTTTCAATCAAGCTATCACAAGTCACCCCAACAAAAATAGCATAGGCTGAACAGCCAATTTAAACAGGGCACTATATTCTTTAGACAAACGCTTAGTCTCTGAATATATATAATTTAGTAACAAACACTCCCATTTAAATTGAGAAGGAGTCCCAGGGAGACCAGAGATTCAGACCTGAGGAAATATAGACTTGCTTTTATTTAGGGATTTAGCACTGCAGATAGGGCTTGGCAGTAGGGAAAATAATGTGGTTCAGGGACTGTGAGACAGACTATATATTCTTCTTTTTCCTTCCGAGTGATTGTAAACCTTAAGGGGGTAACTGTGGTCTGACGCCTGTCTACATTACGGGTTTAATGACCTTTCGGAAATTCCCATAAGATGTATTTCAGGATGATGATCAAAACACCTCTTACACCGTTTTCCAGCTGATTCTCCGATGGAACAGATATGTCGCTTTGTCTGAACATGTCAAATCTCAAACACCATGTTGGTATGGTGATCTACCTTCAGTCGATTCATAGCCCGGTTTTATATTGTGTTGTCCCCTATAGTTAAAATGTTTTAGATTCAATTACTAGTTTTACATATATATCTGTGATATTCTAGTTGTTTACTGTCCTTTGTCGGCAGTTTGTTTTATAATATACATGTATTTCATTTCAATATCAAATGTTCTCGTCACGATATGGCTGAAATATTGCCGATGTGACGTTAAATATTAACTCACTCACTCAACACCATGTACTGGCAACAACACATGATACTTGATATTTAGATATAAAATAATCGATTGATTGGAGTATTTTGTTTTCATATCAGTGGATTCTTTTCCAAATGAGGCCTGAATATAATAAAACAAATATTATCCTTTAATTCATTGATTTTACTGACGTTAACAATACCAAGAGAACAGTAAAACCGGCCTGCTGTAAAACATACACTGTGCTGGATGAATGTATCGCAGTTACGATGAACATAACCATACGTGGTCTCAACACAAACGTCACAATATGCTACAATAGAGAACTCTTCTAATGTAGAATTATCACATAACACTACCACAGAACGTGCAAGCTTTCCATAAGTCAATATTTACTCCTGTTTCGTATTTACCCCCTCTTTTGTTCCGGAGGAGCGTCCACGCTGCTGCAGCTTTAAACCAACGCCTATGGATTGTTGCCATCAATCACTTGTTAAATAACAAGTGCACCAACCGCCGGAGAGTTGTTCAAACAATGACGATGGCAGAACTATTGAGAAGAGTAATCGAAGTAATGGTTTCATATGAGCGTCTACGGTCATAACAGAAGGTGATCCTTATGTATGTGTCCGAGCTGTTTGCTTTGTCCTCGTTGTTAACAGAGATGTTAAAATATGGCTTTCAATCAATGTTGTTTCTTCATGGTAAATGATTCAATGGCGACACAAGAACCTTCAACACTCTCCTGGCGCCTGGTGAAACATTGTGTAGTGTCGATAAAATATTAGTCCATTATTGCATAATGTTTTGTATCACTCTATCAATATCGGTATTCAATTTCAATATCAACATCAACGAGAAAACTTATGAAGGACAAATACAATGTATATATTTTCGAGAGCGTAACACCTTGTGACATTGTTCTGTACATAGTGGAATAGGAATGGAGAAAATGTGAAAACAATATCTTGTCAATGCGCCTTTAAGGGAGTATTGATTAAGATATGTGTCGGAATCGCATGATATTTATTTTCAATTGTCGACGTACTTTCATTCATTATATATATAAGTTTATAGTGTCTGATAGGCCGAGTGTGAATTGTTGGCACCAGAACAATATTTTGTTCACGTGAGTGAGTTTAGTTTTACGCCACAATCATCATTACTCCAGCACCGTTTTATGACAATCCAGTGATCAACAACATGAGCATCGGTCTATTGGGGCACGATGACAGGTGTCAACCAAGTCAGCAAGCCTGACCACCCGACCTCCCGTAAGTCGCCTCTAACGTCAAGCATGGGTTGCTGAAGATCAATTCTAATCCGGATCTTCACGGGTCGGTTATGAATTGATGCACTTCTTAGACGAGTGCCACTGTCATGACACGTGGTCCTGTTTCCAGTGCACAGGGCATAACGTCGGTCACAGAGAGAGGTCGATGTATGCAGATATTCGTCAGTTTGACTCTGAGCATCTGTTCACCCAGCAATCTGTTCACCCAGCAATGGGTACCCGGTAAGATGTAATGACTGATACCCTTCTAACGACTTTGGGTTGTCTGCTCCCCAGGAAGATGAGAAAGAAAAACGAGTGGATACTGATTAATAACGTGAAAGAATCTGTGAGTAGCTTAGTTAGAAGTCGGGGCTGTATATAGACTAGATTATTGGATTTTCCGATGTCATTGACAAATGTATGGAATTCCATCGTACAGAAGGCTATATGCCAGATTGAAAGTGAGGACATTGTAAAACAACAGCTACTCTACTGTGACAAGCTGGTAGAAAACAGGAACGCACTGAGCGAGCATCTGTTTGATAATGTATGTCTCGACACGTACATGAGACTCGAAGATGCTGAAGACGAGGTTAAAATCCTGAAATACCTTGATTCCATTACTCAGATTGTGCAGGACATGTCTATTGATAGCTGGGCTAAGTTCATGAGCATTATTGCAAAACGCACCAGTGCCTAGGAAGACTTTGCCCGCAAGTAAACTAACCGATCCTCCCCCTTCTAGCCACATTGAAGATCAAGAATGTTGCATTCTTTGTCGACCCCAAAGACTGACTGACTGACTGAGTTTGGCTTTACGCCGCTTTTAGCAATATTCCAGCAACATCACGGCGGGGGACACCAGAAATGGGCTTCACACATTGTACCCATGTGGGGATTCGAACCCGGGTCTTCGGCGTGACGAGCCAACGCTTTATCCACTAGACTACCCCACCGCCCCTCGACCCCAAAGAGCATGCCGGTGTCATTTAAAAGGACTCGATTAAGAGAATCTTTATATTTCAGTGTGGCAATAACTTCAAGGCTCTTCTTTTGAAAGAGACGAATAACATGTGCATTGCAATTGAGATCTGTGCTGTGGAGGTCCTGGTTGATTGCCTTCTCCTTTGTTAAGCAAACAGCGGAAATTATTTAGTTACAAACAGAAAAGCAAAGGACTTAAAGGATCACCCTGATATATTCAGGTTCTAACGTCAACACCTGCCAATTCAGGCTGAGTCGACCAGCAATTCATTAAACGCGAGTAAAACTAGTAACGGTTCATCGAGGGCGCTACATTCAAAATCCATTTGTGAAATACATAATCATCAGCACTTTGAGAGGTTACTGTGGTAACGTTTTGCCTTGCCCATGCTCATATTTTGCGTCAAGTTCAGACATGTGTTAGATCGGAAGTTTTTAGGAGCAATCAAATCGCCTTTCTTTGGTGTTTGGACGGAAGGGATGGCATTGTGTATTACACAGAAGGGATGAGTTTCCAATACTGGTTTCGAATACCATCATGCACAGGCGCAGTATTAGATTGGAAGTGTATATGTACCCTTTTCAGGCAAACATGTGTAATAAAATACACAACTCTATTGTGTCACATACAGCATCATTTTACTCCTCTTCCCATATTTCCTCTAGGTTGTAGTTGTCGGGTACAGATCACAAATGTTTCCAATACCTTTCGCTGGGGATTGATCGCCATAACGAACATAATTAAACATTTTGCACCTATTATTAAATTTTATTATGGTTTGTAATAATACGTTTGGTCATTTTCCTTGGAGACTGTGAGGAGTACCGTCATCACTTTCTCAACCCATGCAACTTCATGCTCATTGGTCATCGCCAGGTTCCTGAAATATTCAAATTGTTTTATCAACATACTGGCTATTGTACAAATTCTACGGGAACCTACCGCTTAACTGTAAGTGTGACAGATGCATCTTTAGTTCCATCAATAACGTTAATCCTTTTTGAGAACTCAAGCTATCAAATCAAAATCAATGTTATGAATATATACACACACAAAAATACGGTGCAAACCCATACAAACATATATTCACGCACACGGAGTTAACGCCCTCTCTATCAAACCTATATTAGTCTCACTCTGGCATCCCCCATACCCACGCTAGAGATGAGGACATTTAATACTCCAGAATAACAGCCCTTCTGGTATTGACACAATGGCCATGTATCACAGATTCACGTTCATATAAACGACACAAAATCGGTTGTTGCCAGCATTGTATTGAAACCAGTGTTTGTCGAATAAACAACCCTCCAACGATATAAAGGTATTTAGTTTCATTGAACGCCACTTCAGTAAAGACTTGTTAGTGTCCAATGAAAAGTTCTATCCGCCGTTTGAAGACTATCGTCACAGTGAAAGTAGCGTACTGACTTCGATTTCTACCCCCGGCTTGGTTGGAATCAATAGAAGAGAAAAACAAAGCATTGTGGATCATTCATATCAGGTAGTATATCCGTAGTGTTCTTAAAAGCTGGGATAATAGCACATGACTATCAAGCCATAAACAACAATCTTGTTCGTTTACAAAGATAACTTAGCAAATGACTGTTCACACTGCGGACCGAAATGAGTCATTCGCTTTCGCAAACTCCTTATCTTTTACAATATCAAACTCCTTATTACAAGGGGGAGATTTCAAATCCATGCCTGATACTCTCTAGAGAGTTCACTAATTCACTGTGTATTGCGAACCGTCAGTCCGTCTGACATCTAGGTAAACACTTTTTGACCTCACAGTGCTTTGGGAATGTAACTTTTCCCGTTTTTCATCAATTTCCTTGACACTATGAGATGCGAAACGCATCATTGTCAAGATCCCTTTGATCTAGCGTTTGTTCACAAACAATGCAAACAAGGGAGATAACTCTTGGCGGTATGTTGTTGGTAGGGACGCGCGTGGTCCGGTTTAACATTGACAAATACACCTACGGCACGTGACCGGTGTTGACCAAATTGGTAGCCGCTTTAAGCAATATTCCAGCAACATCACGGCGGGGGACACCAGAAACGGGCTTCACACATTGTACCCATGTGGGGACTCAAACCCGGGTCTATGGCGTGACGAGCCAACGCTTTAACCACTAGGCTACCCCACCGCCCCTATATATATTCATGAGGAAGTGCAAGTGGTGATGCGCTCTCAAAACATTCATTATCATCATATCATTCATATATAAAATTGACTGAAATCCGATATAAAATAATTGAATTATATTGAAGTATTCTAGAAGATACAACGAATAGAGGATTTATGGCATATTTATATGTAATCTGGCAAAATAAAGAGATTTGTTATTTCACATCAGAGGATGTAATAAACATGTTCCCCGTGTTTATACCGCCTTTCATAGAGGCAGACTGAAATATGTTCACCCATAAAAAATGATGACTGGGTTTATCTAACTGGTTAATGTGAGACAATCTTGGTGTTGTGTTTTGTATGTTGTTTAACGCTGTTTGCCTGGTATGTGGCGGCGTGTGGACAATTACTCGGCTTACACACATTGGTCTATAACTAAACAACGCTAAAATAACTCTCCTTTACCAACACAATTAATTGGCATAATAAACGGTTTACTGACCAATGTGTGTGGTAACATAATCATGTATTGTAGCAGCAGTTTTAATGAAAAGAATCTAATTGGGTAACTTGTGCAAACGCAATCATCCATTGACGTTTAATGAACTAACCAGTGCTATGAAGCAGAACTACATAGTGAATATTTATCAAATCAATATTTCTAGCTTGCCTTGAAACGCTTAATTATAGCTATTATTTGGCATTGCCATTATCAACTGGACTGGAAGTAATTAGGTTTGAAGACTAGCACAGTTATGTCAGCGTGACGCTGGAAGATAGCTCAAAGTAAATAAGGTCATAGAGGGCAAAGAAAGTAGTGAACATAGTAGTTAGTCGTTAGTGAACATAGTCCGCCCCTCCCCCCCCCCCCCCTCTGTCCCTCCCAATCAAAGTTTAAGGGATATTTTCATTCATATTAAACTGGACCAAATTACTTGTTTCTACCTTGAACCATCTCAAGCCAGAAAGTACCAAATTAAACTTTATGCAATCGATTTTCCAGAAAAGTAAGCGCCGCATCGATAAATATAGATTATAAAAATTAAGTTCCTGCTGGGAGATTTCATTTGCATACATATGTGATCGAGATGACAGTTTAATCAACTGGTTCACTGGAATTGCATCCATGAAACTAACCACTGTAATACCTTTAACTAAACCTTTATATTGTCGGCAATAATTTCCGGTAATTCCGAGGGGAATCCAAGCAGGGTTGCTTGTCCTCAATCAGCCGATCGGGTGGTGAGCTTCGGCGACATAGTTGATTACGTGTTGGTCACCTGATGATATAAGGCATCGATTTCTCATGTCATTCACTGGTTAATCTGGTCCAGATAGGGAGCGGTGGGATAGCCTAGTGGTTAAAGCGTTCGCACGACGAAGACATTGTTCGATGCTTGAAGCCCATTTCTGGTGTCTCCAACAGTGACATTGCTGGAATATTGCTAAAAGCGGCGTAAAACTAAACTCACTCAGCCAGTCACTCGTCCAGGTTATGTGTAGGACTTCATGTTGCTTTAATAAATAACTGAAAATCATAAGGCCATACGATTTTTTGTTTCGCTGCTCAGCCCCAACCTCAACCAGCAAAAGTGGGTGGGATAAAAATATATAAAACGAGCAAAAGGCGTTTCCCCTTTTGTAATCTTCTTTACATTTATATTAAATGAGGTTATACAGTAGATCAAGTCTCTTTGCTTCTGGCGCATGTTTTTAATAAATGTAAATGAAGAAAGTACAAGCTGTCCTTGTTTATGGTGTTTGGGTGGTTGGTACATTTTCACGATTTTATACTATAATGTATATAATGGCATCGTGTTTCATGTGTATATATTATCATGCAATGATAATTGTAAGTGCAGTCCCAGAAGGGTTGTCGTTAAAAATAGATTTTAGTGGATTATAGCACTTCACCTCAACACGTAAGAGTGAGTGGGTGTAGTTTGACGCCGCACTCAGCAATATTCCAGTTATATGGCGGCGCAATACGTAAAAATAACCTGGCACAATGACAGTCGGGAAACAGACTTCATGACGCATCATCGTAACAACACGTGAATCTAAAAGCAAATATAGCGAGTATATATCTCAAACATGTGTGAGTATGACAAAACAATGACGTCATGACATAGGTAGCGCTTTGACGATTGATATCGTTTTTTCAGAAGTCGTAAAAAAATTGTTAATTCAATAGGATTGTGTTACCTTAACGGGTTTTTATCTGAATTGTGCCATGCATTAAAGAAGCCGAATAGCGACTCGTGCCCCTCCCGAAGGATTTCATATTGGCGTATGAATATCAGAACTACTTCAAACAGGAACGATAGCTCTATTCCATTCGTCACCACTCGCCCCTTTCCGTAACCTCCAAGAAGACTCGTCCCCCATTCGATACTTGTTATGTGCGAAAATACGACAAACCAATCAGAACGCGCGTAAATGAGCGCGGTGCTTTGATAAAAATAATCCCGAGTATTTAAATCGTTTATGGCATTATGTCATTGTTTAAAAAGTCATGAAAAATATTCATCGTATTATTGAAAGTACAAAGAACGTAGCTAAAAGGATTTTGCTGCCTATTATGAAGTTTTTAATAAGAATCATGCGAGTGACGGTGAGAGATTCAAATACACGCACGTGCGTTTGTTGACATAACTGCTCTCGTGGGTCCAACTGAGTGTATTTCTGACGATCTTGCGGGCTTGTTATGGAGATTGTACGTGCGCTTCGACCAATTTTAGGAAATGTAGTTACAATCGCTACGAGTTTCAAAACAATAATATCGTATTTGTATGTAACTAATCAACCTTAATCTTTAACATTGGGCTTATATTTCATAGCTCTGGAATATTTTAGTCTGACTGTTTTTTGGTCATTCATATGTTTTACAGTGAATTCATTTGAAATTCCACCAGGGTTGTGACAGCAAGGTTACACGAATGTTCAGCTTGAGAAATATTTTAAAGTCATTTTTGAGTATCTGCTTTGGGATTTACTGTAGCTGAATTTTGTTGTTGTTGTATATTCAATAAAAACAATGCCCATTTGTGATGATTAAACCCTATTAAGAAAATTAACATAATTGGAAACATAAGGTGAACAGCTGGAAATGATTACATTAGAATACAGTATGTCTTTAACAAATATGTTTATGCTTTCTTTTAGTTGTATCAAAGAGGTTTAATTCTTTAAAATAAATAAGTAAAAAAAAACAAAAACAACAACCTAGCAATGCAATGTACATGTGCTTCGGTGATTTTTAGAAACATTGGAATCAAACAGGGATAGAGTTATCGGCCCTTTTTAAAGTAGTTCTGATGTTCATGCGCCAATATGAAATCCTTCCAGAGGGGCACGAGTCGCTATTGGGCTTGTCCCGGAATAACACGAGTTGGTCACGAATGGAGTCGCTATTGGGCTTGTCCCGGAATAACACGAGTTGGTCACGAATGACCCCTCTCGTGGCCATGTTCACGACTGAGCCCTGTCTAAGCGCAAACGGGCACAGAGATGAAAATAGTCAAGTATTCTTTCCAAGGAAAGATAATTCTGAATTTTCAAACATGGCTACTCTTAGAATATCCTATATCCCACTTCTTGTAGGTCACCGAGGCGAGTAAAACTTTACGAATAATCACCGAAACACTCGTATTGTTTTTTTTTATTCATTCCTTTTAATGAATTAAACCTCTTTGATACAACTGATGTCATTGTTACCAGCGTGTCACCTTATATTTCCAAATGTATATTTCTAAATAGAGTTTTAGAATCACAAATGGGATTTTTTTAATAGAATATACAAATAAAATTTATAATCTTTATTTTCAGCTATAATAAATCCCAAAGCAGATACTCAAAAATGACTTTAAAATATTTCTCAAACTGAACATTCGTTTAACCTTGATGCGTTACCCGTGGGTTTTTTAAAATGAATACGCTGAAAAAAAGTATGGATGACCCCCCAAAAATATCAGACGTGTCCGGTCACATTCAGTCATCATGCTAAAAATGACACCTTCAAATATTGAAATTCATGGTCAGTTTAAATTACTGGATGGGTGAAGAAAGGGGAGAGTTCTATGAATATACAACTTCTTTACTATCAATATGAGCGACGTTTCGGTGTAGCTTCTAACAAGCAAGTAAACGTCGCTCACCGAAACGTGGATCGTATCAAGAATAAAGAATTTGAATATCCATAGAACTCTTCCCACTCAAACAGGTTACTGGATGGATGTACATTCAAATACATATATGTCTTAATGATATACTTCAATCCCAGCTTCAATCACACACATTCAGTCAGCTGACGGGACAACTGACGGGTTGACACATGTCTTAGAATCCCAATTGCGCTCATGTTGTTGATCACTGGATTGTCTGGTCCAGACTCGATTGCTCACAGACTGCGCTGGAATATTGCTGATTGCAGCGTTTAGCAACCCCAAAAGTAACGTGTCCCTATAACTGAATGATCTGGTGTTCTCCCTTCGGTAAATTTAGAGTCATCTGAATGTTATGTGATGTGAAAACTTATAGTGAGTGAGTGAGTTTGGTTTTACGCCGCTTTTAGCAATATTCCAGCAATATCACGGCGGGGGACACCAGAAATGGGCTTCACATATTGTACCCATGTAGGGAATCGAACCCGGGTCTTCGGCGTGACGAGCGAACGCCTTAGACACTAGGCTACCCTACCGCCCCTGAAAACTTATAGACGCTAGAAAGGTGTAATTAGCTAGTGCAGTCTATTTGATATGAGAGCACAGAATCTACCATTATTTACATATCTGTATTGTTTAACAAAAAACCCCAAAATACCACATAAGCATGTTTTAGAAGAATTATTGCGTTAGTTTAAGATCAATTATTTCATATAATTTCAATGGTAAAAAGATGAAACGTTGGCCAACACAACAGCCTTTGTTTTGTTTCTGTTTACTGGAGTCCACAAGATCAAAGCCAGTACTTTGTATGGTCACCATTGTCAGCAAATACTGCTTGGCACCGTCTCGGCACAGACTGGATGAAGTCGCTCTTGCAGAATTCTTCCCCAATCTCCTGCAATGCGATGGCCAGTTGTGTAAGTGTCTTAAGGCGATCGAGGTCATCCCATAGGTGTTCTATCGGGTTTAGATCTGGTGATCGGGAAGGCCATGGCAAGACATTGACGTTAGAATTGGCAAGGTAGCGGACCGTGACCCGTGCTGTAAGTGACACCATGACTCTGCCTCCACCGAATCTGTAGACCTGTCGAATGCAATTAGGAGCAAAACGTTAATTTCTCCGACGGTAAACACGCTGTCTTCCATCTCGCCGGTTAAGAAGAAATCGTGATTCATCACTGAACCAGACTCGCCTCCAGTTTCTAAGGTTCCTGTTCCAGACACCACCGCAAGCGATTGCGCCGATGGAAGTCTCTCAAAACAGGGGCGACAACTGGCCTCCTTGATCGAGTCCCCGCTTCAAGCAATCGATTCCTGACAGTTTAATCGGACATTCTTCTCAAACCAGGGATGCTTTTTGCAGTCTCCACGGCTGTGTCAAGGCGGTGACGCAAGACAGCAACTCGGATGTAGCGGTCCTGGGCTTGGGTGGTAACTCGCTGACGGCCGCTTACCAGGCGATCTTGGGCGGATCTGGTCTGCAGGAAACGATCCCAAAGGCGAAATATTGTGCTCTGGTGAACGATGAAATGTCGGGCAACTGCAGACTGCGACTCCCCAGCTTCAAGGCGGCCTATGGCGATGTTGCGATTGGCGGCACTCAGTCGTGGCATGATGATTTCCTCTTTTCCAGGCGAAAACGAACGACAAAATTAAACACAACATCATAACGTGAGCCACACCAGAAATGTACCCATGTGGAGAACCGAACTCGGATCTACGGCGTTATGAGCGAAAGCTTTAACCACTTGGCTGCGCCACCGCCCCTGTAACGAACGTACATTATAAACACTAGGCGGCCCCAGTGCGTCTATCAAACATGATCTAGTTTTACACACTAGGCGAACTCAATTCCTTTATTAAATTTGGTCTAGTGATTGGTATGTATAATGGATAGCTAAGTGAAATATGCATGATGTCAAGCTGTAGAAATCCGTCAGTTATTGACTTCATCAGACACGCTCCAACAATGGCTGTGTTGACAATAAATTCACATTAAAGCTGAAGGACTTGAACATGTTCAACAATAACTCTCATGCTAGCGTTAGGTCTTTGAAGTAGTTTTTCTATGTGAACAGTCATTTGCTAAGTTATCTTTGTAAACGAACAAGATTGTTGTTTATGGCTTGATAGTCATGTGTTATTATCCCAGCTTTTAAGACCACTACGGATATACTACCTCATATGAATGATCCGCAATGCTTTATTTTTCTCATCTATTGTTTCCAACCAAGCCGGGGTAGAAATCGAAGTCAGTACGCTACTTTCACTAGAGTAAACGAACACGGGAAGCCATTTCACCTCCACCCACAACCCCATGTGAACTCCTGTGACGACAGTGAAAGATAGAAGTTTTCATTTACTGAAGTGGCGTTCAATGAAACTAAATGCCTTTATATTGTTGGAGGGTTGTTTAACTCGACCAAACACTGGTTTCAATACGATGCTGGCAACAACCGATTTTGTGTCGTTTATATGAACGTGAATCTGTGATACATGGCCATTGTGTCAATACCAGAAGGGCTGTTATTCTGGAGTATTAGATGTTCTCATCTCTAGCGGGGGTACGGGGGACGCCAGAGTGAGACTAATATAGGTTTGATAGAGAGGGCGCTGACTCCGTGTGCGTGAATGTATGTTTGTATGGGTTTGCACCGTATTTTTGTGTGTGTAAATATACATAACATTGATTTTGATTTGATAGTTTGAATTCTCAAAAAGGATTAACGTCATTGATGGAACTAAAGATGCAGTAGGTTCCCGTAGAATGTGTATAACAGCCAGTATATTGATAAAGCAATTTCCAGTACTTCAGGAACCTGGCGATGACCAATGAGTATGAAGTTGCATGGGTTGAGAAAGTGATGTCGTTACTCCTCACAGTATCCAAGGGAAATGACAAATAGTACTTGCAATAACCAAAACCACAGGAAAACAAGAAGCGGTTCCAAACAGACTTAAGTGGAACAAAGGCACATATATTACCTGGATAGAACTTTGCATAGAATTATGTTCCTTTGGGCGATCAGTGACAAATTATTAAAGTTCAACTCGCAAACAAACCACCCAACCCATCCCATATACCCCACCCTATCATCCTCCACCAACAACAACATATACCCCACAGTATCATCCTCCATCAACAACCCCATATACCCCACACTACCATCCTCTACCCACAACCCCATATACCCCACCCTACCATCCTCCACAGACACCCCATATACCCACCCTACCATCCTCCACCAACACCCCATATACCCCACACTACCATCCTCCACCAACAACCCCATATACCCCACACACTACCATCCTCCACCAACAACCCCATATACCCAACACTACCATCCTCCACCCACAACCCCATATACCCCACCCTACCATCCTCCACCCACAACCCAATATACCCCACACTACCATCCTCCACCCACAACCCAATATACCCCAACCTACCATCCTCCACCCACAACCCCATATACCCAACACTACCATCCTCCACCAACAACCCCATATACCCCAACCTACCATCCTCCACCAACAACCCCATATACCCCAACCTACCATCCTCCACCAACAACCCCATATACCCAACACTACCATCCTCAACCAACAACCCCATATACCCAACACTACCATTCTCCACCCACAACCCCATATACCCCACACTACCATCCTCCACCATCAACCTCATATACCCCACCCTACCATCCTCCACCAACATGCAAGACCGCAAAGGAAAAATAAGTTAAATAAGATGCTTGGTTCCTTGAAAGGAAATTCATATATTTGGACAGAATAAAATGTACATTTTTGATATGGCGAAAAGCAATTGTACAGGATACTAAATGGAACCAATGGCACTGATGAGAAAAGAAGCACCATTGATTCCAGCGAATGGTACTGGAAACAGTTATAGTCTGTACCCGACAAGTGCAACCTCGAGGAACCATGGGAAGAGGAATACAATGATACTGAATCTGACACAATAGAAAAAAAAGTACTTTTTCTTTTTATCTTATTTCAATCTTTTAAAGTTTTAAATTTACATGTGTAGTTAGAAGTCATTTACAAATTCTTTCTTTTCTTTTTCCATTTTCTTAAACTCATTGCAAAATAGATGCACAGTACCAGAGTCTGTAATAACAATGTGGTGGTATCTGTTGACAGTGAAATTAATTTTCTTACACTTGGATGCTTATATGCGAATAGTATGGCTTTAGGTATTTCGTTCGTAGAGTCGTATAAACAGGACAGATTAGAAGGAAATGTATTTCATTGTCAACAGTATTCATATTACATAATTGACTTTTTCTGTTCTGCATGGGGTTGGCTGGCCTGAATAGAGAAACAGGACGCTTTCTGTTTGCTGCTCAGGACGAGTCCTTTCCTAGTCGGGGCCGTCAGTGTTTAGTTTTGCATAAAAATGTAAAAAAGTAGATTTTGGAAGGAATTTAACATTATATAAATATTTATTTAAATTGTATAATTCTTTGGATTTTGCCCGTATACAGCCTTAGAGTATCTAACTCTCCTGACACTCTGGGTAATAAAGCAATCTACAGTGTTGAGGAGTCCTTACATTCTCCGAAATGTGAGTTTGACAAGGCAGCACTTCCTGGAAAAAGCCCCACTCGCTGTAAGGGAGGCAAACTCCTCGAGCTGATGATGAGTCTAACTGGCCTGACTGTGCTAGATCATTAGAACCTTACTAACTGCATTCATATATTTTAATCTGTAAATACTAATTACAAGAATCTTGTCTATGTATGTAGCCCCGAGTTCCAGCAAAGCTTGCCAAAGACTCTTTTCGTTATTTACTTTGTATTAATCACTATGCACTCGACTTTCTTTCTCATCTCCCTGGATAGTATACAACCAAAAGACGGGTATCAGTCACTACATCCCATCCTACCGGGTACCCCTTCGCTGCTGGGTGAACGTGCTCACAGAATCAAACTGACGGATATCTGCATACATAGAACGTTATGTCCTGTCCTGTGCACTGGAGACAGTACCACGTGCCACGACAGTTGCACACGTCTCAGTGAGTGAGTTTAAATTTACACCACTTTTAGCAATATTCCAGATATATTTCAGGCTTCACACAGTGTACCCATGTGGGGAATCGAACCCTGGTCTTCGGCGTAACGAGCCAACGCATTAATATCAAGACTACCTCACCGCCCAGTGCACGTCTAAAACAAGAATCAATTCATAGCCAAAGTATTGTTCTGGTGCCAACACTTCACACTCGGCCTATCAGACACTATAAACTTACATAGGTAATGAATGAAAGTACGTCGACAATTGAAAATGAATATCATACGATTCTGACATATATCTTAATCAATACACACAATTTCTTTTCATATTTTCTCCATTCCTATTCCACTATGTACAGAACAATGTCACAAGGTATTACGGTCTCGAAATTATATACGTTGTATTTGTCCTTCATAAGATTTCTCGTTGATATTGATATTGAAATTGAATACCGATACTGACAAAGTGATACCAAAACATTATGTAATAATGTATTACTAATTTATCGACACTACACAATGTTTCACCAGGCGCCAGGAGAGTGTTGAAGGTTCTTGTGTCGCCATTGAATCATTTACCATGAAGAAACAACATTGATTGAAAGCCATAGTTTAAACATCTCTGTTGACAACGAGGACAATGCAAACAGCTCGGGCACATACATAAGGACCACCTTCTGTTATGACCGTAGACGCTCATATGAAACCATTACTTCGATTACTCTTCTCAATAGTTCTGCCATTGTCATTGTTTGAACAACTCTCCGGCGGTTGGTGCACTTGTTATTTAAAAAGTGATTGATTGCAACCATCCACAGGCGTTGGTTTCAAGCTGCAGCAGTGTGGACACTCCTCCGGAACAAAAGAGGGGATAAATACGAAACAGGAGTACATATTGAATTATGGAAAGCTTGCACGTTCTGTGGTAGTGTTATGTGATAATTCTACATTAGAAGCGTTCTGTATTGTAGCATATTGTGACGTTTGTGTTGAGACCACGTATGGTTATGTTCATCGTAACTGCGATACATTCATCCAACACAGTGTATGTTTTACAGCAGGCCGGTTTTACTGTTCTCTTGGTATTGTTAACGTCAGTAAAATCAATGAATTATAGGATAATATTTGTTTTATTATATTTTTATTATATTATAATGTAGACAGCCTTTAGACTACAGCTACCTTTTAAGTTTTACCACAGCTAGCCCCTAAGGTTTACAATAAGATAAAGCGAACGACACTTATTAGAAAATATGAAGAGGGGGGACTCAGAATGGTTAATGTACAGGTATTCATAAACTCTTTAAAACTGTCAGTTTTACATAAATATCTTCAAAATTATAGCAGTTCTAGCCCTAGTAACTTTCCATTTAAAAATATATTTCAACTTGGAGGCAATATTGAAAATTATGTCAGTATTATGAATCCCTACTGGACAGATGCATTGGCTGCATGGGGAATATCCTATAAAACACATAAAACTGATTTTACAGATATTGATCAAATCTTACCCCAACCCCTTTGGTTCAATCACCAATTCCAAAATAGTAATTTCATTATACGACATTGGCATCTCAAAGGTATTCACTCTATAAGAGACTTGTGTAATGATCAAGGTATTTTGACATTTAGTTAACTGAAGAAAACTTACAAAATTAAAGGCACAATTCTTGACTATTATCAGGTTCTTTCAAATATACCCAAAAAATAGAAAGATACTATAAGAAAGAATTTATTGATTGTTCATAATCATTATCTTAACACATCAGAGATAGATTTACTTTCAGCACCAAAGAGATCCAGATACTTCTATGTACTGAAAACCTACCTTCAACATGTGAAAAATGGCAAAATATCTTTGATATTGCAATTCCATGGCAAGATATTTTTAGAAAATATAGAAGATGTACAAAAGATACTAAATTGATTGACTTCCAGTTTAAATTTATCCACAATATTGTCTACACAAAGAAAGAATTATTGAGAATGAAATTAGTAGATGATGAACTTTGCTCATTTTGTAATTTAACGTCAGAAAATTTGATACATGTTTTGGGGAATGTGAGTGTGTGAAAACGTTCTGGCTGAAACTGAAAGAATATATTGAAGATAAATCATCAGAAAATTTTACCCTGACAAAATATACAGTCTTAATTGGCGGAAATAATAACGACCTTATGAATCACATACTTCTTGCCAGTAAAAAATATACCATATATCAAGTATTAAAAAAAATAAGTTATCACTGGATACATTTGTAAAAATATTGAGTGACATTTTCAAGACAGAAAAGTTTATTGCCAGTAAGAATCAAAACATATTATAATTTGACAGAAAATGGTCATCTCTACTGCACACATTCCCAGCCTAATGAAGATTCCAATATGTGTAATGCCAACCCATATGAATTTCTGTTTTACGGTACCCAAGTGTTGTTACATCATGTACTTTGTATATTTATATCTACTGATTCTGAATGAATAAAAAAAAATAAAAAATAAAAAAATAAAAAGTTCAGACAAAGCGACATATCTATTCCATCGGAGAATCAGCAAGTAAAACAGTGTAAGAGATTTCTTATCATCATCCTGAAATATATATTATGGGAAAGGACATAGAACCCATAATGTAGACAGCCTTCAGACTACAGCTACCCTTTAAGTTTTACCACAGCTAGCCCCTAAGGTTTACAATGACCCGGGAGGAAAATAGGAGAATATAGTGCCTTGTTTAAATGGGCTGTTCAGTCTGTGCTATTTTTTTCAGGGGGACTTGTGATAGCTTAATTGAAAGATCAGACATTGTACTTTGTTGCAAAATTGTCCACAATCTGCAACTGGTATTGACTCCAGCCTTCCATGATTTGACCCCAATTTCAAGGCTGTTTAGTGTGTTTCGGCTCGAAAGTTCCGGTGGCCATTGATGACAGCGTATACAGCAAACCTGAGAATGTGGATCCAGGCCGACATTTTGCCGGTTAAGAGAAAAGATGCAGGTTGGTCAGCATGTAACAGGAGAGCAGCCTTCGACGATATTTATTATGCTGTAGATGGCAATGAACGAAATTAATTGTAGTTTGAGGCCAGATTTGTTTTTTTGTTTAACGCCGCAGTCAGCAATATTCCAGCTATATGACGGCGGTCTGGAAATAATCGAGTCTGGACCTGACAATCCAGTGATCCACTGCATGAGCATCGATCTACGAAATTGGGATACAATGACATGTGTCAACTAAGTCAGCGCGCCTGACCATTCGATCCCATTAGTGGCCTCTTACGACAATCATGAGTCGCTGAAAACCAATTCTAACCCTGATCTTCATGGGTCAGTTATTCTTTCATTAACAATGACTGCATTCACAAACCCGAGTACCTGTTTGCAACAGTCCTCTGCAAGTATGTATTAAAACATATTTACAGCATTCTATCCACACAGGCCTAAACGGCTAAAAGATGTTTCAGTTGATGTTGCCATCCTCACCGAGAGGTCTTAACATCATGTAAGCCTGGCAAGTAAAACAATAATCTCTTATTGCTGTAATGGATAGGTTTACAGTGTCATCTTTCTCGTTTAACTTAAACTGTTTTTAGTAACCTCTGTGTGATCCGTTTAATTATGGATTAGATT
The DNA here is from genome assembly GCF_003918875.1 of Haliotis rubra. Taxonomy (NCBI): domain Eukaryota; kingdom Metazoa; phylum Mollusca; class Gastropoda; order Lepetellida; family Haliotidae; genus Haliotis; species Haliotis rubra. The sequence goes on from NW_025767586.1 coordinate 86,753, forward strand.
TGGGTCTTAGACAATTACTTATCAATCAATTACTTCTATCAGATTATTGTAAGACATATACATGATCGATTAAACTATTCAATACTGTTTCTGTCTATGATTAATTAGCAATTTGTCCGCCAAGACGGTAACTATTTACCTACAGGAACGCACACAAAGGTTCCAGCTTCTAAACAGTTTGACTGGGTCGACAACTTGTAATCAATTCTTACTGAACGACTATCAAATAATAATAATAATATAATAATAATCTACTTTTATAGCGTCGAGTTCCAGCTAGGCTGCTCACAGGCGCTTGTGCAGTTCAGTCTATTTCATTTCAAATAGATGTGTCTTTAAATGTTTTCGAAAAGTTTGTAGACTTGGGGCGGATTTTAGCGACATAGGGAGGTTGTTCCATAGTATGGGAGCTGCACATTCAAAGCAGCGGTCCCCGTATTTGGTCCTGGATGGTCTGGTGATAAGCAGATCTTTATCTTGTGATCTAAGGGTTCTTGTTGGTCTATGGTTGTTAAGAAGAGATGACAAGTAAGATGGAGCAGTGTTGGTCTTCAGGCACTTGTAGATAATGTTGAGCACCTTGAACTTTATGCGTCTGGCAACGGGTAGCCAATGCAGTTCTCTTAACCTGGGGGTGATGTGGTCTCTTTGAGGACAACGAGTTATTATCCTGGCGGCTGTTTTTTGTATAACCTGGAGTCGATGAACCAGGGAAGCTGTTATCCCAAACAAAAGTGAATTGGCATAGTCAAGGCGAGATATAACTGTTGCTTGAGTGAGAGTTATGGCGGTTTCATCTGAGGCAGGATGAGGCAATAGTGGTGGTACCAGTTGTTCGCGAATAGGTTAGCTTATCCTGCCTAACTGTGGTACCCGTCACACACACATGCGAAGGCAAACAAACTCTGTACAGCATAGCAATACGGGAACACATGGTACAAGACGATATAGAGAATTGCATGTTTTAGTAACTATTCATAACCAGCCCAGCTAACGGGAAAGCCGCCTTAACGAGGGACAGGCATCTGGTTGATATGCATATTAGTATTTAATTCAAATAAGACGAACACGTCTCTATCATCAAGCCCAGGACCCACTTGCACAAAGCGATCTTAGCGCTACGACTATCTTAACATCGTAACACTAAGACCTTCGTGTTACAAGTGTCATTAAGTCATCAACAAGTGAATAACTTCCATGCATTAAAGACAATTTGTTGCTCTCGAAGTATATATATTTATACAAGGTACGATTTGCACCAAACGGATTTAGTGCAGGGTATATGATCTTAATTTAAGTAGGGCCTCTTCATGGCAGAAAGACTTGATACGTGATCTTAAACCTCAGAAGATATAACCTACACTTCAACGGGCAGAGTTCGCAATAGGTTTACAACCAAGGTGAAAGTGTGATCTGTACACAACCGCTTGATGTAAAGTTAGAGGACAGAAGCGTGGACAGGCAGCTTGGGTTATCCGGGGTAATAATGGCCTTGATTGTTAGCGCTATGAGCATACCTAGTGTGGAGTTTGGCGCTATATAAATGGACACATTATTATTATTATGTTTTACAGATTAAAGATTGTATGCAGCAGAGAGGGTTCGGGTGATCCTGGCACAGTCAGGCTGGTAAGGCTCATCATCAGCTCAGGGCCCTTGCCCCCTCTACACGCAGCCCAGACAGCGAATGGGACTTCTCCCAGGAAACGCTGCCTAGTCGAACCCACCAAGAACTTTCCGGAGAATATGAAGGCTCCCCAACACTGCAGCCTTCTGCATTACCCAGAGTGTCAGAAGGGCTGTGCTGCCGGTGGAGAACCCGGGCACTCTCTTGATCTGTGCCAAAAGATCAGGAGGTACCAAACCAAGGGCACCGAGAACAATGGGGAGCCTGACGACAGTGTACTTAGGATGCAAGCGAGACATTTCAAAGGCGAGGTCCGCATATTTATCATGCTTTTCCTTAATCTTGTCAATCACATTCCTGTCAAAAGGGACAGAAAATTCAATGACATAAATAAATTCATTGGCTTTATCAAAAAGGACAAGATCAGGTTTGTTGGCAGGAATTCTTCTGAGGCTGTATATGGGCCTATTCCAGAGAAGTTTGAAAGCATCATTTTCCATGACGCCCTGGACATGTTCAGGGTCGTACCATGGATGGACCTCGGAGTCAAAGCCACAGGCATGGCGGACACGGTAGTAAAAGCAACGAGCCATGCCATCATGTCGTTTAAGATATGCTGTTTGTGCCAAGGAAGGGCATCCACTGACAAGGTGTTGGACAGTCTCTGTAAATTCATTGCAAAGTCGACATTTCATATTGATGTTTTCTTTAAGAATCACATTTAGGCGATTGCGAGTGGGAAGTGACTGGTCCTGAGCAGCAAAAAGGAAGCCCTCAGTTTCACATTTAAGACCAGCCGACTTCATCCAGGCGAAGGAGTCTGTGGGATTGCTATTCTGTTCAACACACTGCATGTACACACGATGCAATGGCTTCTCAGAAAGCTTCTCCACAAAAGACCGACTCTGGGCAGACTTGGTGAAGAACTTCACCTGGTTTACTCCCATCGCTGTACCGTCCAGCAGTACATCGCCATCAACAAAATCTACCTCAAATTTCAGATTCTGTCCAACAACCTTGGCACGCTTAAAATAGCTGTGGAATTCCTTGCTTTCATCATGAGTCTTCACATGCATCACCAGAGGATCATCTGATAAATAAATATGTGCAAAAGTACACAATAAAATTCTATCATGAATTGATTGGCATGTATAAACGGTTAAGAGAGGAACGAGGGTGGTGGGCTCTGTTATCAGACATGATCCTTCTGGTCAGACGGTCAAGACTCTGGATGTTTTGTTTTGTCCAATCAACTACTCCAAAGGAATAGGAAAGGACTGGCACAGCAAATGTATTGGTAGCTTTGACCTTGTTTCGAGCATTTAGCTCTGAGCTCCAGATTTTCTTTAAGCGAGATTTGTACTCAGCCCGAAGTTTGTCTTGAATCTGGGCATTCTGGAGCTTGTCTCGAACTTGCATTCCAAGATAGGTGTAGGCCTGATCTTCCACAAGATGCTCAATAACTCCTCCCCCTTGTAACTTGACCGATCCATCATTAGTTACCTTGCCACGTTTCAAATGAAGAGTATTACATTTGTCGAGTCCAAATGTCATGCCAATATCATTCGAAAAGGACTCGACAAGGAGAACCAGTTCTTTCAAATTGGAATCTCCTTTGGCAAGGAGCTCGATGTCATCCATGTAAAGGAGATGAGTAAGAGGTGTTGGGGATCTGTGCTGAGGAGGTCCGGGATGGTAACCCTCCTCTTTATTGAGCAGAAAGCTCAAAGGATTTAGAGACAAACAAAAAAGCAAAGGACTAAAGGAGTCCCCCTGGAAAATCCCCCTTCTGATTGGAATAGATTCCGAAGTCTGCACCTGCCCTTGCGAGTACATCTCAAGCTGAGTCGACCAGCAACTCATTAAAGACTTGAGTAAATCAAGTAGTCGCTCAGGAAGGTCAATACAATGAAGAGACTTCAGAATCCATTCGTGAGGAACAGAGTCGTATGCTTTCTTGTAGTCAATCCAGCACATGGAGAGGTTGCGGTGATATGCTTTAGCCTCTTCCAAAATCATTTTTTGTACAAGAAGTTGATCCTTGCACCCCCAACATCCCTTTCTCGCCCCCTTCTGCTCTCTGTAAATTATATCATTGGAAGAGCAGTAAGATGACACGAGCTTTGTCAAACACCCTGTGAATATTTTGTATTGTGTATTCAAACATGTGATAGGGCGGAAGTTTTTGGGATCAGTCAAGTCTCCTTTCTTGGGAAGGAGTATTGTGCGACCTTTGCAGAACCATGGAGGAACATCACCTGTGTCCACAAGAGAATTGAAACAGTGAAGTAATGGTGTTTGGACACAGGGGAACAGTTTCCAATACCGGTTTCGAATGCCATCAGGCCCTGGAGCTGTATTAGATTTGGACTTTTTGATGACACTTTTCAGGCAATCTGGTGAGATGTAACAGACAAACGACCTAGTTACTTTCTCATGCATTGCATGGTCATAATCACGGACCCATGGTGCCTCCAGGTTACAGTCGCCGGGTATAGACCACAACTGTTTCCAGAACCTTTCATTGGCATTCATAGAAGGCCGTTTATCATGTTCACCATCACCGTTTGTTTTAAGTTGCCTGTAGAAGTGTTTTTCATTATTTCTAAAAAGTTTATTTTGTTTGATGAATTTATTTTTCTTTTCCCATTTTTTCTTTCTTTCAGTCCAAACTTTTATTTTTGCCTTAAGGGAATCGACAATTTGGAGAAGTACCTTTTCTTTTGTTGTCTTGTACTGCAATTTTAATTTTCTCCAAATTGCCTTTTGCCGTTTTGACATTGGACTCCCTGATGATCTTAGTTTCAGGCACAGCTCTATCCAGGAAATGTATTTTCTCGTTTCCGTTAGTTTTACTTGAAACCGGTTTTTCTTTGGTGTATTGTTTTTAGTATTAGATGTTTTTTCTTTGGAAACTGTGTGAATTTCCTCCAAGGTTCGAGCGGCAGCATAGACACAACAATTAACTTCATGTAATGAACAGTCCGATGAAAGTTTCATAGAAATAATATCATTTAATAAATTGATTTCAGTTTTGGGAAAAGATTCATTTGTTTGTTTAATTGGCCTCCGATTTTCTAAAGGTATGCCAGATATTTCATCATAAATAGAATGAAACAAAATATACACAGGATTTTCGGAAAGATCTGCAACTGAAGAAGAGGAAGAGTGAGGGTCTGAAATTTCGGGGCCAATTGGCTCTACGCCGGAAGAGTTTCCATCAGCAAGAGGAAAGAGGTTGACACGGACGTCCATTATAAGTTTTGGGTCTGCTGCCACTTGAGCATTCTGTTCATGCAAAGGTTCCTGACGGGCATCAGTTGTGGGTTGAACTGGCTCACGGGGCATGAGATTTTTAAGCCGCCGGAATTGATCTCGAAGATTTTGCTCCGTCAGGTAAGCATACATGGGCATGGCATTGTCCCAATGCAGCTTCAGCGACTTGCCATTGATACGTGGATTTTCAGGCCATCCTGTCGCTCTCGCACACTCAAGTAGTGTGGTTTTAAGGTGGTTTGACCAAGATATTCTTGGTCGGGTTCTGTGCCTTCCCCTGGGGCAAGTCCCATCTCCAGTGTGGTTGGTTTCACTACCGGAGGAAGGCTGACTGGGCTGCGGAGTTAAAAGATGGTTTGCTCCTTGTTTTTCGGTAACCCAGTGAAAAACCAGCTTCGGGGGGTCAGCCCTAACTGGGTGATGTACGTTTAGTTCAGGGAATATAATTCCCTTATCTAGGCCCACCACGGAGAGGCGTACATCATCAGGCCCTTATTATTATTATTATTATTATTATGTTTTACAGATTAAAGATAATATGCAGCAGAGAGGGTTCGAGTGATCCTGGCACAGTCAGGCTGGTAAGGCTCATCATCAGCTCAGGGCCCTTGCCCCCTCTACACGCAGCCCAGACAGCGAATGGGACTTCTCCCAGGAAACGCTGCCTAGTCGAACCCACCAAGAACTTTCCGGAGAATATGAAGGCTCCCCAACACTGCAGCCTTCTGCATTACCCAGAGTGTCAGAAGGGCTGTGCTGCCGGTGGAGAACCCAGGCACTCTCCTGATCTGCGCCAAGAGATCAGGAGGTACCAAACCAAGGGCACCGAGAACAATGGGGAGCCTGACGACAGTGTACTTGGGATGCAAGCGAGACATTTCAAAGGCGAGGTCCGCATATTTATCATGCTTTTCCTTAATCTTGCCAATCACATTGGTGTCAAAAGGGACAGAAAATTCAATGATATAAATAAATTCATTGGCTTTATCAAAAAGGACAAGATCAGGTTTGTTGGCTGGAATTCTTCTGAGGCTGTATATGGGCCTATTCCAGAGAAGTTTGAAAGCATCATTTTCCATGACGCCCTGGACATGTTCAGGGTCGTACCATGGATGGACCTCGGAGTCAAAGCCACAGGCATGGCGGAGACGGTAGTAAAAGCAACGAACCATGCCATCATGTCGTTTAAGATATGCTGTTTGTGCCAAGGAAGGGCATCCACTGACAAGGTGTTGGACGGTCTCTGTGAATTCATTGCAAAGTCGACATTTCATATTGATATTTTCTTTAAGAATCACATTTAGGCGATTGCGAGTGGGAAGTGACTGGTCCTGAGCAGCAAAAAGGAAGCCCTCAGTTTCACATTTAAGACCAGCCGACTTCATCCAGGCGAAGGAGTCTGTGGGATTGCTATTCTGTTCAACACACTGCATGTACACACGATGCAATGGCTTCTCAGAAAGCTTCTCCACAAAAGACCGACTCTGGGCAGACTTGGTGAAGGACTTCACCTGGTTTACTCCCATCACTGTACCGTCCAGCAGTACATCGCCATTAACAAAATCAACCTCAAATTTCAGATTCTGTCCAACAACCTTGGCACGCTTAAAATAGCTGTGGAATTCCTTGCTTTCATCATGAGTCTTCACATGCATCACCAGAGGATCATCTGATAAATAAATATGTGCAAAAGTACACAATAAAATTCTATCATGAAGAGCCTCCACATTAATCAAACCCCGACCTCCAGAATTGATTGGCATGTATAAACGGTTAAGAGAGGAACGAGGGTGGTGGGCTCTGTTATCAGACATGATCCTTCTGGTCAGACGGTCAAGACTCTGGATGTCTTGTTTCGTCCAATCAACTACTCCAAAGGAATAGGAAAGGACTGGCACAGCAAAAGTATTGGTGGCTTTGACCTTGTTTCGAGCATTTAGCTCTGAGCTCCAGATTTTCTTTAAACGAGATTTATACTCGGCCCGAAGTTTGTCTTGAATCTGGGCATCCAGGAGCTTGTCTCGAACTTGCATTCCAAGATAGGTGTAGGCCTGATCTTCCACAAGATGCTCAATAACTCCTCCCCCTTGTAACTTGACCGATCCATCATTAGTTACCTTGCCTCGTTTCAAATGAAGAGTATTACATTTGTCGAGTCCAAATGTCATGCCAATATCATTCGAAAAGGACTCGACAAGGAGAACCTGCTCTTTCAAATTGGTATCTCCTTTGGCAAGGAGCTCGATATCATCCATGTAAAGGAGATGAGTAAGAGGTGTTGGGGATCTGTGCTGAGGAGGTCCGGGATGGTAACCCTCCTCTTTATTGAGCAGAAAGCTCAAAGGATTTAAAGACAGACAAAAAAGCAAAGGACTAAAGGAATCCCCCTGAAATATTCCCCTTCTGATTGGAATAGATTCCGAAGTCTGCACCTGCCCTTGCGAGTACATCTCAAGCTGAGTCGACCAGCAACTCATTAAAGACTTGAGTAAATCAAGTAGTCGCTCAGGGAGGTCAATACAATGAAGAGACTTCAGAATCCATTCGTGAGGGACAGAGTCGTATGCCTTTTTGTAGTCAATCCAGCACATGGAGAGGTTGCGGTGATATGTTTTTGCCTCTTCCAAAATCATTTTCTGTACAAGAAGTTGATCCTTGCACCCCAACATCCCTTTCTTGCCCCCTTCTGCTCTCTGTAAATTATATCATTGGAAGAGCAGTAAGATGACACGAGGTTTGTCAAACACCCTGTGAATATTTTGTATTGTGTATTCAAACATGTGATAGGGCGGAAGTTTTGGGATCAGTCAAGTCTCCTTTCTTGGGAAGGAGTATTGTTCGACCTTTGCAGAACCATGGAGGAACATCACCTGTGTCCACGAGAGTATTAAAACAGTGTAGTAATGGTGTTTGGACACAGGGGAACAGTTTCCAATACCGGTTTCGAATGCCATCAGGCCCTGGAGCTGTATTAGATTTGGACTTTTTTATAACACTTTTCAGGCAATCTGGTGAGATGTAACAGACAAACGACCTAGTTACTTTCTCATGCATTGCATGGTCATAATCACTGACCCATGGTGCCTCAAGGTTACAGTTGCCGGGTACAGACCACAACTGTTTCCAGAACCTTTCATTGGCATCCATGGGAGGCCGTTTATCATGTTCACCATCACCCTTTGTTTTCAATTGCCTGTAAAAGTGCTTTTCATTATTTCTAAAAAGTTTATTTTGTTTGATGAATTTATTTTTCTTTTCCCATTTTTTCTTTCTTTCAGTCCAAACCCTTATTTTGGCCTTAAGGGAATCGACAATTTGGAGAAGTACCTTTTCTTTTGTTGTCTTGTATTGTAATTTTAATTTTCTCCAAATTGCCTTTTGCCGTTTTGACATTGGACTCCCTGATGATCTTAACTTCAGGCACAGCTCTATCCAGGAAATGTATTTTCGAGTTTCCGTTAGTTTTACTTGAAACCGGTTTTTCTTTGGTGTATTGTTCTTAGTATTAGATGATGATTTTCTTTGGAAACTGTGTGAATTTCCTCCAAGGTTCGAGCGGCAGCATAGACACAACAATTAACTTCATGTAATGAACAGTCCGATGAAAGTTTCATAGAAATAATATCATTTAATAAATTGATTTCAGTTTTGGGAAAAGATTCATTTGTTTGTTTAATTGGCCTCCGATTTTCTAAAGGTATGCCAGATATTTCATCATAAATAGAATGAAACAAAATATACACAGGGTTTTCGGAAAGATCTGCAACTGAAGAAGAGGAAGAGTGAGGGTCTGAAATTTCGGGGCCAAGTGGCTCTACGCCGGAAGAGTTTCCATCAGCAAGAGGAAAGAGGTTGACACGGACGTCCATCAGAAGTTTTGGGTCTGCTGCCACTTGAGCATTCTGTTCATGCAAAGGTTCCTGACGGGCACCAGTTGTGGGTTGAACTGGCTCACGGGGCAAGAGATTTTTTAAGCCGCCGGAATTGATCTCGAAGATTTTGCTCCGTCAGGTAAGCATACATGGGCATGGCATTGTCCCAATGCAGCTTCAGCGACTTGCCATTGATACGTGGATTTTCAGGCCATCCTGTCGCTCTCGCACACTCAAGTAGTGTGGTTTTAAGGTGGTTTGACCAAGATATTCTTGGTCGGGTTCTGTGCCTTCCCCTGGGGCAAGTCCCATCTCCAGTATGGTTAGTGTCACTACCGGAGGAAGGCTGACTGGGCTGCGGAGTTGAAAGATAAAATTCTTCTTGGCTATTTGTAACCCAGTGAAAAACCAGCTTCGGGGGGGTCAGCCCTAACTGGGTGATGTACGTTCAGTTCAGGGAATAAAATTCCCCTATCTAGGCCCACCACGAAGAGGCGTACATCATCAGGCCCTTTATTATTATTATTATTGTTTTACAGATTAAAGATAATATGCAGCAGAGAGGGTTCGGGTGATCCTGGCACAGTCAGGCTGGTAAGGCTCATCATCAGCTCAGGGCCCTTGCCCCCTCTACACGCAGCCCAGACAGCGAATGGGACTTCTCCCAGGAAACGCTGCCTAGTCGAACCCACCAAGAACTTTCCGGAGAATATGAAGGCTCCCCAACACTGCAGCCTTCTGCATTACCCAGAGTGTCAGAAGAGCTGTACTCCCGGTGGAGAACCCGGGCACTCTCTTGATCTGTGCCAAAAGATCAGGAGGTACCAAACCAAGGGCACCGAGAACAATGGGGAGCCTGACGACAGTGTACTTGGGATGCAAGCGAGACATTTCAAAGGCGAGGTCCGCATATTTATCATGCTTTTCCTTAATCTTGTCAATCACATTCCTGTCAAAAGGGACAGAAAATTCAATGATATATATAAATTCATTGGCTTTATCAAAAAGGACAAGATCAGGTTTGTTGGCAGGAATTCTTCTGAGGCTGTATATGGGCCTATTCCACAGAAGTTTGAAAGCATCATTTTCCATGACGCCCTGGACATGTTCAGGGTCGTACCATGGATGGACCTCGGAGTCAAAGCCACAGGCATGTCGGAGACGGTAGTAAAAGCAGCGAGCCATGCCATCATGTCGTTTAAGATATGCTGTTTGTGCCAAGGAAGGGCATCCACTGACAAGGTGTTGGACAGTCTCTGTGAATTCATTGCAAAGTCGACATTTCATGTTAATATTCTCTTTAAGAATCACATTTAGGCGATTACGAGTGGGAAGTGACTGGTCCTGAGCAGCAAAAAGGAAGCCCTCAGTTTCACATTTAAGACCTATTATTATTATTATTATTATGTTTAACAGATTAAAGATAATATGCAGCAGAGAGGGTTCGGGTGATCCTGGCACAGTCAGGCTGGTAAGGCTCATCATCAGCTCAGGGCCCTTGCCCCCTCTACACGCAGCCCAGACAGCGAATGGGACTTCTCCCAGGAAACGCTGCCTAGTCGAACCCACCAAGAACTTTCCGGAGAATATGAAGGCTCCCCAACACTGCAGCCTTCTGCATTACCCAGAGTGTCAGAAGGGCTGTACTCCCGGTGGAGAACCCGGGCACTCTCTTGATCTGTGCCAAGAGATCAGGAGGTACCAAACCAAGGGCACCGAGAACAATGGGGAGCCTGACGACAGTGTACTTGGGATGCAAGCGAGACATTTCAAAGGCGAGGTCCGCATATTTATCATGCTTTTCCTTAATCTTGCCAAGGAAGGGACAGAATCTTAATCAAAAAGGGACAGAAAATTCTATGATATAAATAAATTCATTGGCTTTATCAAAAAAGGACAAGATCAGGTTTGTTGGCTGGAATTCTTCTGAGGCTGTATATGGGCCCATTCCACAGAAGTTTGAAAGCATCATTTTCCATGACGCCCTGGACATGTTCACGGTCGTACCATGGATGGACCTCGGAGTCAAAGCCACAGGCATGGCGGAGATGGTAGTAAAAGCAACGAACCATGCCATCATGTCGTTTAAGATATGCTGTTTGTGCCAAGGAAGGGCATCCACTGACAAGGTGTTGGACGGTCTCTGTGAATTCATTGCAAAGTCGACATTTCATATTGATATTTTCTTTAAGAATCACATTTAGGCGATTGCGAGTGGGAAGTGACTGGTCCTGAGCAGCAAAAAGGAAGCCCTCGGTTTCACATTTAAGACCAGCCGACTTCATCCAGGCGAAGGAGTCGGTGGGATTGCTATTCTGTTCAACACACTGCATGTACACACGATGCAATGGCTTCTCAGAAAGCTTCTCCACAAAAGACCGACTCTGGGCAGACTTGGTGAAGGACTTCACCTGGTTTACTCCCATCACTGTACCGTCCAGCAGTACATCGCCATTAACAAAATCAACCTCAAATCTCAGATTCTGTCCAACAACCTTGGCACGCTTAAAATAGCTGTGGAATTCCTTGCTTTCATCATGAGTCTTCACATGCATCACCAGAGGATCATCTGATAAATAAATATGTGCAAAAGTACACAATAAAATTCTATCATGAAGAGCCTCCACATTAATCAAACCCCGACCTCCAGAATTGATTGGCATGTATAAACGGTTAAGAGAGGAACGAGGGTGGTGGGCTCTGTTATCAGACATGATCCTTCTGGTCAGACGGTCAAGACTCTGGATGTCTTGTTTCGTCCAATCAACTACTCCAAAGGAATAGGAAAGGACTGGCACAGCAAAAGTATTGGTGGCTTTGACCTTGTTTCGAGCATTTAGCTCTGAGCTCCAGATTTTCTTTAAACAAGAATTATACTCGGCCCGAAGTTTGTCTTGAATCTGGGCATCCTGGAGCTTGTCTCGAACTTGCATTCCAAGATAGGTGTAGGCCTGATCTTCCACAAGATGCTCAATAACTCCTCCCCCTTGTAACTTGACCGATCCATCATTAGTTACCTTGCCTCGTTTCAAATGAAGAGTATTACATTTGTCGAGTCCAAATGTCATGCCAATATCATTCGAAAAGGACTCGACAAGGAGAACCTGCTCTTTCAAATTGGTATCTCCTTTGGCAAGGAGCTCGATATCATCCATGTAAAGGAGATGAGTAAGAGGTGTTGGGGATCTGTGCTGAGGAGGTCCGGGATGGTAACCCTCCTCTTTATTGAGCAGAAAGCTCAAAGGATTTAAAGACAGACAAAAAGCAAAGGACTAAAGGAATCCCCTGAAATATTCCCTTCTGATTGGAATAGATTCGAAGTCTGCACCTGCCCCCTTGCGAGTACATCTCAAGCTGAGTCGACCAGCAACTCATTAAAGACTTGAGTAAATCAAGTAGTCGCTCAGGGAGGTCAATACAATGAAGAGACTTCAGAATCCATTCGTGAGGGACAGAGTCGTATGCCTTTTTGTAGTCAATCCAGCACATGGAGAGGTTGCGGTGATATGTTTTTGCCTCTTCCAAAATCATTTTCTGCACAAGAAGTTGATCCTTGCACCCCCAACATCCCTTTCTTGCCCCCTTCTGCTCTCTGTAAATTATATCATTGGAAGAGCAGTAAGATGACACGAGGTTTGTCAAACACCCTGTGAATATTTTGTATTGTGTATTCAAACATGTGATAGGGCGGAAGTTTTTGGGATCAGTCAAGTCTCCTTTCTTGGGAAGGAGTATTGTTCGACCTTTGCAGAACCATGGAGGAACATCACCTGTGTCCACGAGAGTATTAAAACAGTGTAGTAATGGTGTTTGGACACAGGGGAACAGTTTCCAATACCGGTTTCGAATGCCATCAGGCCCTGGAGCTGTATTAGATTTGGACTTTTTTATAACACTTTTCAGGCAATCTGGTGAGATGTAACAGACAAACGACCTAGTTACTTTCTCATGCATTGCATGGTCATAATCACTGACCCATGGTGCCTCAAGGTTACAGTTGCCGGGTACAGACCACAACTGTTTCCAGAACCTTTCATTGGCATCCATGGGAGGCCGTTTATCATGTTCACCATCACCCTTTGTTTTCAATTGCCTGTAAAAGTGCTTTTCATTATTTCTAAAAAGTTTATTTTGTTTGATGAATTTATTTTTCTTTTCCCATTTTTTCTTTCTTTCAGTCCAAACCCTTATTTTGGCCTTAAGGGAATCGACAATTTGGAGAAGTACCTTTTCTTTTGTTGTCTTGTATTGTAATTTTAATTTTCTCCAAATTGCCTTTTGCCGTTTTGACATTGGACTCCCTGATGATCTTAACTTCAGGCACAGCTCTATCCAGGAAATGTATTTTCGAGTTTCCGTTAGTTTTACTTGAAACCTTTTTTTCTTTGGTGTATTGTTCTTAGTATTAGATGATTTTTCTTTGGAAACTGTGTGAATTTCCTCCAAGGTTCGAGCGGCAGCATAGACACAACAATTAACTTCATGTAATGAACAGTCCGATGAAAGTTTCATAGAAATAATATCATTTAATAAATTGATTTCAGTTTTGGGAAAAGATTCATTTGTTTGTTTAATTGGCCTCCGATTTTCTAAAGGTATGCCAGATATTTCATCATAAATAGAATGAAACAAAATATACACAGGGTTTTCGGAAAGATCTGCAACTGAAGAAGAGGAAGAGTGAGGGTCTGAAATTTCGGGGCCAAGTGGCTCTACGCCGGAAGAGTTTCCATCAGCAAGAGGAAAGAGGTTGACACGGACGTCCATCAGAAGTTTTGGGTCTGCTGCCACTTGAGCATTCTGTTCATGCAAAGGTTCCTGACGGGCACCAGTTGTGGGTTGAACTGGCTCACGGGGCAAGAGATTTTTAAGCCGCCGGAATTGATCTCGGAGATTTTGCTCCGTCAGGTAAGCATACATGGGCATGGCATTGTCCCAATGCAGCTTCAGCGACTTGCCATTGATACGTGGATTTTCAGGCCATCCTGTCGCTCTCGCACACTCAAGTAGTGTGGTTTTAAGGTGGTTTGACCAAGATATTCTTGGTCGGGTTCTGTGCCTTCCCCTGGGGCAAGTCCCATCTCTAGTATGGTTAGTGTCACTACCGGAGGAAGGCTGACTGGGCTGCGGAGTTGAAAGATAAAATTCTTCTTGGCTATTTGTAACCCAGTGAAAAACCAGCTTCGGGTGGTCAGCCCTAACTGGGTGATGTACGTTCAGTTCAGGGAATAAAATTCCCCTATCTAGGCCCACCACGAAGAGGCGTACATCATCAGGCCCTTATTATTATTATTATTATTATTATTATTATATAGTCTTTAAAATAAGTCTCCATTTGGGGCTTGACAGGTCTGTTTAGAGGGCTTCTGATCCCATTAGTCTCTAAATATAGCAACTTACACACGACTGCCTCTAAAGATCACTATTATATGATTTATTACACTGCCATTTAACAAGGCGTAGTGTGTATCGCTATGAACGAACGTATTTTGAAGTATATTCCACCATTGCCTGTGTCTCTCTGCAGTCGTCGAACGGTATGTATGTATCCTCAATGGGTTATTTCCAGTGTGCATACAACATTTACTGCTTTACTGTTTCTTGTACAAGCATTGAAGGACACACTAATACCACCGACAGTATATAAATACTACCACTGGATGATATACTACTATCAATGATGGTGTATCCATTTAACGATGAAGGACGTTGAAGGTGGTGATTATACTAACGTTTAAAGACATACTACTATGAGGGACCGTGCATGGTTTTTAGGCCCCTTTTTGCGATATTCCAGCTACACCACGACAGTAGACACCAGAACTGGGCTTCACACATTGTACCCATGTGGGAATGAAACCCGGGCGTGACGAGAGAGCGCTTTAACCACTAGACTACCCCATCGCCCCAGAACACGCTTGAACGCACGCCTGCAACGTTACTTTACCCACTTTGCCAAACGCGTAAAGGCACTTTAGTATCACTGACAAGGAAAACATGAGCTGAAATACCACCTAGCCATGAAGAACATTCACCTTTTGAAAAAAAAGATATAGAACACTGACTCAAGCATCTATATGCAGGAAACTGTCGGCGTCGAGCACTTGAACAAAACATACTGAATAATTCATCGACATTTCAAGTTAAGCAAGACAAGTCTGTGGAAGTAGTAGTTCCATACTTTACTAATGGGCATGATCCAGTTGAGCCAGTTATAGGAAGTCGAATGTCATTAACTCAACTGAAGTTATTGATTGTTCTTCCGTACCTCTTGTGAAGACTTTGCAATTTAATGAGCACGTATCATGCACCCAGTACAATACCAATGAACACAGGTCTCATTATTCTGAATAATCTCACGAAGCATATGGTGTTCTCCCTGAACAGTATTGTGAATTGACACTTCAAATACAATAATTTTGTATAATTTAGAAGCATAGTTAATGCATTAAAAACATAAAACCAATGCAGTTATTATTAATGATTATTAGAGTGTCACCCAGACAACCCGTCAGATCCCATTGTTAAAGTGTAGTTACTGTTATTCACCGATACGGATGTATTACTTTAACAGAACTGGTACTGTTGATAGCGTGTGCTATACCTTTCTCTGATGTGACTCGGTATGAATCAGAAATACTGTGCACATGCTCCTAGCACAAGTCTCTCTAAGCAGTCAGCACTGAAACTACTTACAGATGTCAGCCATATTTGAAATATGTTACTTTCGTACTGTTTACTGTGGTACAAGATGAATATGTTGTTAAGAACCGTGGTCTTCTATTTTACTGTAGTCTGTTTCTTTGAAATAATTTTTTATCCTGATCTGAAATAATAATATTTTTATAATGTAAATATTGATCAGCTGAGCAACACGATTGCATGTATTTAGAAAAAAACAAACATATTGAAACCATGGATCGTTGACTTATGCTGGCTTCTGTCATGTCAATACCAAACTCAATATTTTGAAGAAGACAACGAATGGTGATCCGTCTTCGGCGAATGTCTTAGCCTCTCCTAAATCTCATACTTAGAACTTTATACTAATACGGATCTGCCGTGAAAACATTCGCTTAATTAGTTTTTATACTTATTTTAAAAAACCCAACTGGACGGTATTGTTGCTCATCTCGACTTAGACTTAAATTCAATTATTTGAAAAAGCATTGCGTCATGACGAGGAGAACACACATACAGAAGTTCAATTGCCGGAATCAGGCAATTTCACAAGAGATCTTTACAGAGATTTTGAGATAATGTAAGAGCATGGGCAATGCAAGGTAAATATTGGTTTAAAACCGAGTTGAATCCCACACCAAACGAAACATTTAGCAACCTAACCTGTTACAGAAAATGGCTGAGTAATACCCCAAAGCAGCCTAATTGCTGTGATGGAGAAAACACAGTCCATTGTAGGTGTCCGATCAGGCACAGCACATCTAATTATGGTAATATCAGGTGTTCACTAAATGATGACCGTAGCATGATCTGGCAGTAGCCCCCATCTCACACATGCAAAGGCAAGGCAATCTTTACCTAAAGTGATGTACGAATATGCACACCACTAAAAAGGGAATATGAAAAGCAGAAACAAATAAGAGATATAAAGTGCCGATATGGAGTAGTTTCGAATATTTCTTTTTTAACAATATAAAGTTATAAACTGTTTTTAATATGTTTTGATTGTTTTTCAACACCGCAGTTATTTATATTCTATCTGACCGCGGTCTGTAAATAATCGAGTCTGCAACAGACACTGATTGACAACATGGACATTGATCTTCAAACGTGGGAACAAAACACGGATTTACGCAGCAGCTGACCAATTCTGTTCAGAAGTATCCTTGATAAAGCACAAGTCTATGCTTACCCTCCTGAATGATGTCCTTTAACCAGGCTCAAACGATACAATCTCCTGGCGAAGTTTGATACACCGTTGGTGTGAATGTTTTTGACAACATGAAGGGATTTTCTAAAACCTAAAATATAAACCAAACAATCCGCGCTGGGCAGCAGTCGTCACTTTGCTAACTGTTGATGTCGTCTGCTATGAACCCTGCTCTGCGCATGTAACAGCCTAGCTATGGGGCTTATGGGTAATTCCCGGGAATAAGCGAGTGAGCATGTATACAAGGTGACATGACGGATAAAAGCGTATTTGAATGACTACAGTGTTGGTTATCATAGAGACGAATTATCACTAACAACCAAAGGCGTTGCCAGTCACAATATTTCCCGGAATAACTGCTCATCACTGGTCGTGACTGGGAATCAGAAAAGTTACTACTTGAAGGAAAAGTAAGTTCTATGGATAATAGTCAACTTCTTTATTGCAATGAGTGCGACGTTTCGGTGTAGGTACCATTGCAATAAAGAAGTTGTCTATCCATAGAACTTAGTTTTCCTTCATCTTCACAACTTCTAAAATGCCTCTCAAAGAAGTTACTACTTCCATGCGTGCACATCACTGATGTTAGCGAAGCATACAACTTTGTAAAAAAAACACCGGAGGTGCTTAACTTCGTTGTGCGTGCGTGTGTGCGTGTGTGCGTGTGTGTGTGTGTTATCGAAGAAAATGGTTTCTGGAGTCCACTGTCCACCCGAGAAAGGCCCATGAGTACTCTTCGTGGAACAAACCATGGGAATAAGCAGGCAAATCCAATGTCTTCTCATCAGAGATGATAGGTGACGCAATGAGAATGATGTAGTTTGGCATTGTCAACTTGCGGTTCAAAATTTGTTCCATATATCTTGTGAACAGAACAATGACAGGACGTAACAATTCATCAACATACAACTGGTTAGTCAAATGTCCGACTGACCACAATCAGTACAAGTGTTATGTTGGATATATATCTGGAATTATCGATCACCAACAGGCACAGGTGTGAATGTTTTGGATAGAGAAATTATTGTCATTAGACGATCATGTCATGGGTTTAGATCTGCAACACCTGCAACCTCATCTGTTTGCCTGTACGTGCTGCTCAGTCAAGAAAATACAGTTTTGATTGGCCAAACGGTCGGTCATTTCGGATATGACGTCACTTCCTGCTGTCGTTTCCTGAGTCCGCAATGTTGTCTGGTTAATGAGATACTGTTTCTGGGGCATGTTAGCAGGTTCTCCCATTGGCTTATGTTTGCTGTCCATCACAAATGATAAATTTCCTTGTGAATGTACATGACAACGATAGATTCTGATAAACCATTAGTTTCACTTTTGGTAGTAAAGTTTGTTATCTTCTTATCATCTTTCAGTATTGTGAACAAAAACAAAGTGCCAAGCTATGAATGTGCTCTATGTAAGTCACAGACTAGAGTAATAGTACTTTCCTTAAAATAATCCGTATACACTGGAAATGTATCGGCAAAAACGCTAATTTCGTCGAAGATTATAAAGTATGTAAGTAAATTCTTCTTTACAGTCTGTCATTGTCATAGATGTTTTGTAAAATTAAACCTCCCACAATGATATGAGAGAGGGAATTTGTTTATGCGTGTCTCATCTCTTACATACAAAGAATACATGCATATGTTGATAAAATATAAATGTACATGCCGCCAAAGGTCTACAAGAGAAACTTGCAATAAAATTACATAAAACGTTGCCATACATCATATGCATTCACACCTGCTTTCTTTCAACTTGTATATTTACGACACAATTAAACAATCAGAGCTTGTTTGTACGACTAGACAGTTTCCTGTCATCCCCGAAACCTGACAGGGAAATCAGATGTGATTAGCACTATTTAGTCTCGGCACAGCGAATCGGGCAATCAGCGAGGGGTTCCAGGTGTTGAGTAGTGAAGTGGCTCTTGGGTTAATGACTTCAGGAGTGAATTTGTATTGCTGGTCGGTCTTTGAGGTTTTCAATAGAAAAAAACCCCTAGCTATTGTATTACATTGACAACAAAATATGTTCTTAATGGTTGTTTGATCAGCATTCTGGTAGTGAGTGGAAAAATAAAGAATACTACTTTACTGATAACAACTTCTTGTTTATTGTGTAGAGCGGTGTTTAGGTGGAGATTCTGGTGGGCAGACAATAAGCCCACAAGGACATAACACCCTCGGACAAAACACCCCTAGGCTAAATGCCACCAGGACAAAAAGCCCTTGCAAATTTCAACCCATAGGATAAAACACCCTCGGTGTATATTTTGAGTTGACATGATAACATAACATGATGTTTTCTAAGCAATTCCTCCCACTGCTGCCAGTTGTCACAGGCTCCCCAGTGACGATGTTGTTATTTTAACAATGGAATTAAATCTGCTAAATGTTGTTTCAGAGAACTGGCTTAAATTGGTCACTTCCTCTTATGTTTGATATTGTTTGGCAGGTACTCATTGTGGCATGTCAATGAACATGGTGTTTATTAAGATGGTCTATTAAGATGGTCAGCGCTATTGTTATTTAATTAAATTCCTGATTTCCTGCTTCCTTCTTTAAAGTTTGGAGAAGTTCATGCTATTTAATGATATATTATATGATATAATATTATATTATTTTCATGAGAGAATAATTCCATGTGCTGCACAAAGATTGTTGGCATTCTATTATATCTTTTCATTGAGGACCTTTTGTCCTACCCATTGAGGGCTTTTTGTCCTGGGGGCATTTAGCCTAGGGGTGTTTTGTCCGAGGGTGTTATGTCCTTGTGGGCCTATTGTCCTACCACCGGAGATTCTACAACCAAGTGATAAAACGTTTTAGCTTGAAATCTTTTGGAAACCAAAAGAAAGCAAAGAAAAACTAATACGGCTGGAAATAGTCCCCTTTCAGTGACAAGAGAAAGACAGTTGGATCAATTTGATGACTGGACCATGTCCCTTGGTTGTTTTTTGGATATTCTAGAATATAGTGAGTACCCAAGCTGCCCCAATGAGATCCCTCGTGTATTCATTGAGAATCATTCATTGAACATGGCTTAGGGTTTTGCATGTGTCACTGCAAGTGGAGGTGACACACGTTTATGACTTTTGTCTTTGCCAAGTGATGTCATGGATGACTGCTGTGATGCTACTATTTCAACTTAAATATGACGCATCTAAGAAACGCACATGCCAGAAACATATATAACTCGTCCACAAATAGACTTTAGTACATTATTTTTTACATAACGTTTTGGTCGACTCTTACCTCGACCTTGTACCGTGTAAAACGGACCTGCATAACCCACACCTGTAGTCACAAATGCTTTCATTGAACATCGTACCCTAACTTTAGGGAGATCTGCCATTATCTGATGTGCTGGTTTGGCTTTTCGCCTTCTACACCATGAACACTGTCTTTCCCACTGACGTATTTCCTCTCTAGCTGAAATATCCACAACCTAGTGGACAAGGCTGACAACGTACTATTAGTACCCATGTGACTCACCTGCTCATGATAATATTTGACAATCAGTTTGGTGACCCAGGAATGTCTTTGGAGTATAATAGGATGTCTGGCATCAAAAGAAAATACACCCGCAAACCTCAGTCTGCCAGCCTGCTCTCATTAGCCCATTGTCATCAACAAAAGGCTGTAGGCCGACCAACTTACTGTTTGCTGACAACTCTGATTTTCTCATCAGTGAACAATAATCAGGAAATTCTTCCCTTTGATTTCTTACCAGTATTGCTGTTTCTGCGCCCTCAATGTCCTCCGCATCCAGTTCACCCTTCTTTCTAAGTGAACAGGGAGTTCTAGCATTGTTAAGAAACCTATAGACCCAAGCATACACTCTGCAGAGTCTCTTCCAGCTAGAATATCTATTTGGTTCTAACCTATCAGTGTTAGCGTCAGATTTAGTAAACATGACTACGTTTACTTGAGAAGGCCTTTTTAGTTCTGGATTCTCACAGTTGTCAGAGTCAGAAATGTAGGTCCATGCAGCCATGTGTCAGTGGAAAGGGTTTCAACATCTGCACCTCTACTGTGAATGTCTGCAGCATTCTGCTTGGAAGGGACGTATTTCCATTGACTGATATTTGTATGTTCCTGTATGTATGCAATCCTGTTTGCTACAAATGGTTTAAAACATATACTTTGTCTTCTAATCCACCATAGGACGTTCTGACTGTCAGACCACAATGTTACACATTGTAGAGGCAACTCTAATGCCTTTGCTACTGCAAGAATCAGTCTAACCCCAAGAACAGCAGCGAAAAGCTCCAACCCTGGCATACTAACTGCTTTGAGAGGGGCTACACGGCACTTTGAAGCTACCAGATGACTAGTCCTTTGACAATTCCCTTGAGTTGTAACTGAGAAAACTACAGCTCCAAACGCTACTTCTGAAGCATCTACAAATGTGTGCAACTTCATTCTTGAAGTATCTAAGTTGATCTTGAGTCCCCTTGGAACTCTAAGCGAGCACAAACTTTCAACCTCGTGGTACCAAGTCCATGCTTTTTGTTCCAGATCTGGACTAATAGTGTCATCCCAGTTAACACCCGATAGCCACATCTCTTGCAGGATAACTCTAGCTCTTATGGTGAATGGACCTAGGAACCCTAGAGGATCAAACAACCTAGCAGTTTCGTTCAAGAAGTTCCTCTTAGTCATCTTGATATCCTGCTTAGATGGTATGAATGAGAACCTAAACTCATCTGAGTCAGCACTCCATGGTAAGTCCAATGCTTTTACAAATGGCAATTCACTCATTTGAATGTTAATCTCCTTTAGTCTGTCTTCTTCTGGTATTTGTTGGAGAACTGGTATGGAATTAGAGACCCACTTACGAGCGTGCATTCCTGCACTACTCCACAGCAGTTGTAGCTGTTTATGGAGCTCTATAGCTTTGCTGTTTGTCTCTGCAGAATCAATGTTGTCATCCATGTAGGTTGACTTTTCTATTGTAGCTGCAGCTAATGGAAGTTCTTTCTGAAGTGATTTCGCATGTTCCTGAGTGATATACTGAGCTAAAAATGGAGAACAATTTAGTCCAAATACAACCTTTGAGAACTCAAACACATCTGGCTTTTGGTTTTGATCCATCGATCTCCAAAGAAACCTTAGATCATCCTGAGCAAGTTCAATTTGGAGGTACATTTCAGCAACATCACAAATGATTGCAACAGGGTGTTTCCGAAACCGCAGCAAGATCTCAAACAGATCATTCTGTAGTTTAGGGCCTTGATGAATAACACCATTCAAGGATGTGCCTTTATTCCTTGCCGAAGCATCAAATACTTTTCTTACCTTTGTTGTACTTCTGTCAGGTTTAATGACCGGAAAATGAGGCAAAAACCATTTACTTTGACCTATTTCAGTTTCAGGTACTTTTCTAACGTAACCCTTTTGTATGTACTGTTCTATGACGTCATTGTAGGCTTCTGAAATGGTTTGATCATTTGACAACTTCTTTTCTATATTGACAAGACGACTGTATGCCATGTCATAATTGTTTTGCAGACAATCACGACCGTCCTTCCATGGAATGCCAACCTGATATCTGTCTTCTTTGTACACAAGAGATTGTTTTACAGCCTTAACTGCAACATCCTCATCAAGTCTTCTAACTGTTGAACCCGAAATGCTTTCAGATTCCCAAAACGAATGAATCAAAGAGTCAAGATTTATATCTGCTTCTACCTCTGTATTCTGGATGAAGAATGAACCTGCAACATGTGTTGCATGCCTGTCTAAACCTGGTATCTGACCCACACAAGTCCAGCCTAAAGGTGCCAACCTAGCTACTGGCTCTCTTGGAAGCCCACAGATTGTTTGAGAGAAAAAAATGCAGCTCTTAATAGTCCACACCTATTAGGATGTCAACTATGGGCCGAGAACTTATCTCTGGGAATTGAATATTCCTCAAATGTGGCCATTGCTTTGCATGTTTACCCCAGATCCTGTACTTGTAACATGAAAATGGGAAATAAAAGACTAAAATAAAAAAAAGAAAACACCCAAAAAATATCAAATAGTGATGATATTACGTGTACGTGAAAAAGTATGCGTATCCTGCCTCACCTGCGGCGTCCCGTCTTAAACATGCACACAGATTAGTCAGTTACAAATCGGGAACTTCGGAATTGCACCCGACATTATTTTGGTCTCTGATGCGTCAAATTTTGAAATTTCCACCGCATCGAAAGCTTTACTGATGCCTTCAGTGTTGTTACCTCCCCTGGAAGGAATGCACATGAAAATAAATGTACTTCATGCTGACTCCAGAAAAGAAAATAGACAGAGGATCGTCGCTCAAATAATATCATCATTACAACGTATGTTCATTCGTTAGTTTCAAGTCTGGAGCAATTGCCAACATCTTCTGATCCAGAATCCTTTGCAACCAGTGAAACGTTCTGTATGGTATATATAGGTATTAATGATAAAAACCAGTTTAATAAATCTCCTCTAAGTTCCTCATTCAATGGGATAATCGTAAATACTTTGCAGATATATTTTCATAGGAATTAATAATTATTGTGATTTAAATATATATGTACATGTATGTAGAATAGTCAGGAGCCTCCATGACCCGACCGAACCTTCGAAGGAGTGCCCCTTAGCAGTATTTCAAACTAACTTAATTTTCTGCGAGGATCGGAATACTCAAAACAAGGTATTCCTTGTTCAGCTTCAAGTATATCGATGATATGATATACATGTATTTGGTTTGACCAGTGGCACCGCTATCGACAGAAGATCCTTGAGCAGAGCTGCTCTCCTTGGACACCCATGAAACCTATGATTGTTGGTGACCATTATGTTTCCATTTTTGTCAGCACTATTCCTGGACACACGTCTAAGGGATGCATCACATGAGACAATCCTCAAACATTAATCTGCAGCGTCTGGGTGTAACTAAAAATCTTTTGGAGTGTGAGTGAGTGAGTTTAGTTTTACGCCACACTCAGCAATATTCAAGTTATATGGCGGTGGTCTGTAAATAATAGAGTCTGGGCCAGTCAATCGAATGATCAACAGCATGAGCATCGACCTACGCAATTGGGAACCCATGACATGTGTCAACCAAGTCAGCGAGCCTGACCACCCGATCCCGTTAGTCACCTCTTACGACAAGCATGTGTTACTGAAGATCAATATTCTTTCTAACCCGGATCTTCAAGTGTCTCTTTTGGAGTGACATTAAACTCATCTCAGTTGATGATCTCTACAAGATACCAGTTAATCACTTAACTGTTCGAAAATATGTAATACAGCAGAAATATGTTCAAAACCAGCGGTGATTAATATTTACAGGGATATCAGTTTTGGAATTTAAAGTCACTATATTGCTGAGATACAATCAGAGCTACATTATGTATTAATGTGTTCACTCATTTTCCTTATAAGTCTTTTTTTCTCGCGATTCGACAATATTCAAAGTTGAACATCGATGTATTGTGGCCCCTTTGAAGTATTGTATCGGAATATACAACAATGTATAAGTTTGTGTCGATTCACTGTATCGACGGCCCATGGATCGATGCATCGATGCATTGATGCGTATCGATGAATCAGAAAGCTGTGAGTAGGTTCCGGCTGAGAACCAGTCAGTACCATTTGTACTTACACCCAAAACAAGAGATGTATTGTGTTTTAGGAACGGGACTTATTTTGGCCTCAGGACGAGTAAATGACATAAATGAAGATAAGAGACTCTTGGATTCCACTTTCTTACCTTTTCTCTACATTGAACGATTTCTTTGTACAGATTGGTCTTAGCTTAACGAGTGTGTCTATTGACAGTCGAGTGACAAAAAATAATGTAAATTTAAGCACATTATACATGTACCTAGTGTGGAGCGGGGATGTGGCTTTCTTATGACGTAAGATGACACTTTCCGTGAACAGCAGTCATGCAAATAAGTACTGTTCTGGAGAAATGAAATACACCCTAGAGGCTGAGATGACGTCATTGGTGTTGTTTCCTCAGGAAATAAAATACATATCTATATATCATACATGGTGTTTTCTTCAAGAAGTACAATGCTGTTGTGTCAGTATGGATATAATCATAGTTTACTTGAGCAAGCAGCCACGGTTTTTTAACGTCTTTTGAGCATTGTGTCAAAGTATGTATATATTTATGAATTAAATGTTAATATCGGGTAAAGGAAATTCTCTCAAGCAGTACAAACAACGTTGCAGGTGCTATAGAGAAATGACAATCCGGGATGAACAGCAAGCCCAAATCAAACAATCTGGTACATGGAGTTAGTCAGAGTATTGTGATTGTGCAGTTGTTCAATATTTGTTTTCATTTTCGAGTTGTTTGTATGACTGGTACGAGAGTCCTTCTTACCTTCAGATATTTCTGATATTTGTTTATGTACAGATAACAGTGTCTGACAGTATTTGTGTACATGCAAGTTTTACTTATGGTATGTTTTCACTACATACACCATGGCAAACTATATATTGTGTATATCGATCATCTGGTTTGTGTTTGATGTGGCTCAACACATTTTAGTCATCAATCTGGGCTGTAGTGAGTTTAGTTCTTAGCAATATTCCAGCAATATCACGGCGGAGGACACCAGAGTGGGCTTCACACATTGTACCCATGTGGGGAATCGAACCCGGGTCTTCGGCATGACGAGCGAACGCTTTAACCACTAGGCTACCCCACCGCCCCTCTCTGGGTTGAATCCGATATGTAACCCATTTTGGGGTAGGATGTGGTAGGACCGGACGTGCTCGCCCTTTTCGTTAATATCTGTGTCATCACAGATTGCATGTGATTCATTGATATAACCTTTACCCCTTGTTAACCTTTAACGCCTAATTGAGCGGGTGGGGCAAGATACGCTCACCTTTTCGCGAACACCTGGTGTCATCACTATTTCATATTGATTCATAAACAGATGCTCTGTCATCGTATCTCATAGTGGCAATCACTGGATTATCTGGCCCATCTGCTGTCATTTTCATTTCTCTATGCCAAGGCTAGCCGAAAATGAAAAAAGGTGGGCCATTGGAATGCTTGAAACCGAAACACCCCAGCACAATGTTGCACAGCGGTTTAACGTTCACAGGAACACCATATGCCACTTGTGGAGACGTTATCAACAAAACGCCGTCATTGTAGACAGTCACCGAGGAGCACGTGAGTGGTGACGAGTCCAGATTCCTCTTGCACCGCTCTGATGGAAGAAACCGTCAGATCTGTCCTCTATCGAACACGTCTGGGACCAAATGGAGAGGTGGTGGAATTGGGTTTAACGTCGTGCTTGAGAATATTTCGCTCATATGACGACGTGCATGCGTGTGTATGTGTATGTGCGGCTGCTTGTACTAGCCCAGACTGAAGCTGGTTTTATAGTGCTAGCCCACTGAGATACCATGCCGCAGTGAAGCATGAATACCCCACACAGACACATTATACTGACTCCGAGACGACCAGTCCTTGTTGTACCCATTAATGCCAAGGGCCAGGCAGGGACCAACAAGTGCCATATTTTAACGTCTTTTGGTATGACGCGGTCGGGGATCGAACCCGCGACCTTCCGCACTCCGGGCGGACGCTCTAACCACTACACCACGGAGGCGGTCCAAATGGAGAGGAGATTGAGACGTTGGCCAAATCACGCTTCAGGAACTCCGCCAGGTGCTTCCACAGATATGGAATGCAATTCCACAAAACGTCTTGCGACGTTTGATTGGCTCTATGATGCGTAGGTGTCAAGCATGCATCAATGCTCACGATCGACATACACGCTATTGACCGTGTGAATTTCATTTTGACCTTTCTCTCACTGTGACCTCATTAGCATGTGTCCGCCCGAAAAGTTTAAAATGTGCCATTTGCAATCCTATTGTAGAATGATTTTCTTGCAATATTAAAAACGTCTCATCATACAAATATCAGTTGTTAATTCACATATCTAAGTCAATCACAATAACTTGTGCGTTTGAGTATATATACTCATGATATAGTCACAACTGTACAATCGACTCTGCTTTTAGCACAGATTTCTTATGGATGTGGAAAGGGTTTTGTCTCTTCTTTTTGGATAAGCGAGGCCGATTATTATCTAGCATCACGTTGTCCATTTACATTGCTTTGTCTGTAGATAATACTCGTAAACAACAAAGCTACTGTCTGAAGTATACAGTCTCAAATACAGCACCGCTAGTTTTATATTTCCATACACAATAGCATTGTTGAAAAGAAAAGAATGTTGACGAAACAAATATCTCTATTGAACTACAGAACCGGAAGTCTTTTATGTTAAGGTGTATCTTGTAACTAGTCTATGGCGCTAGTTATTTGTCTACCCGTTCACCTACTCCACTTCTTCACATCGAGCGCTATCAGACAGAACTACCCGGAACAACCTGTTCCGGATCCGGGTTGGAATTGGTCTTCAGCATCCCATGCTTGTCGTAAGAGGCGACTAACGGGATCCGGTGGTCAGGCTCGCTGACTTGGTGGACACATGTCAACGTATCCCAACTGCGTAGATCGATGTTTATGGATTATGTGTTCAAGGATGTATTATTTACAGACTGTAGCTGGAATATTGCTGAGTGCGGCGTTAAACAACAATCGAACTTGTCATAAGATGTAGGCAGCTTTTAGATATGAAATACACAATGCCATTTAGAAATTGGTCAAATGTAACATGTGTTATATTTGGGATTACACTTTCTTTGTAATGTAGTGGACAGTACACAACCCTGTGCACTTAAGAGAACCCACGAATCCGTTGGTATATGACCAGATGGTGGCCACATGAATACGTGCAAACACCTAGTTGTACAGCAACGTGCAGTAAAACGTGGACAAAGTACTGTGACTATGTGTCCCAGTCCACCCAGCTGTGAATGGGTACCTCGTAAGAGTGGGAATGCCACAATAGCTCGGTGCGCCTAGTGGCTGCAAGAGTTGTACCGATGAGATTGACATCCAGTGAACGAGTGAAAAACTAAGCGCCTTTGAGCAGCTGAGCTGAGCTGGATATCGGCGCTATACAAATGTTAGAATGTAATGTAATGGAATGTAAAGTACTAGAATCTGTACTTTACAAAGAAAGTGTAATCCCAAATATAACACATGTTACATTTGACCACTTTCTAAATGGCAGTGTGTATTTCATAGCTTTTGGTCGTGGGAGTCGTGCCAATTAACACTTATCAGAGGGGTTCACAAAGTCCGCAGTCTAGACTACCAGTTGTTCGACTTCCATTTTTGTGGAAGCCGCGGTGGCTTAGCGGTCTAGGCGGCTGACTTTGTGTGCTGGCGATTAGGTGCCAGGGTGTGAGTTCGAATCCCGGATGGGACTCAATCAAACAATAGTACTAGAATCTGTACTTTACAAAGAAAGTGTGATCCTAAATATAACAAATGTTACAGCATTTAGATATTTATCAGTGTCACTTTTCCCCAATCCTGTCCAGTGACACGTGGGACCGTCTTCAAAACATTGTCTCGATGGTATTTCGGGATATCGAGTGTCAGCTTACCCTTTTTTAACATTTGACTTTCTTACCTGCTTGGTGTGTGTGTGTGTTATGAGCGGTGGGCGAACTGGCTAAAGCGCCAGGCTAGTGATCCAGCGAGCTTGAGGTGCCGGGATCGAGCCCACCTGTGACCGGGTGTAAAAACCTTAGAGTCAGCTTTGTGTGCAGACTCTTTCAGTGTTGTCACAACCCCTAGTGTACAGTACACAACCCTGTGCACTTAAAAGAACCCACGACTCCGTTGGTATATGACCAGATGGTGGCCACATGAATACTTGCAAACACCCAATTGCGGGTACAGCAACGTGCAGTAAACATGGACAAAGTACTGTGACTATGTGTCCCAGTCCACCCAGCTGTAAATGGGTACCTCGTAAGGATGGGAATGCCACACTAACTCGGTGCGCCTAGTGGCTGCAAGAGTTGTATGATCCCCAGGGGAGTTGAGATTGACAATACGATGTGCCGTTGAGATTGACATCCAGTGAACGAGGGAAAAACTAAGCGCCTTTGAGCAGCTGAGCTGAGCTGGATATCGGCGCTATACAAATGTTAGAATGTAATGTAATGGAATGTAAAGTACTAGAATCTGTACTTTACAAAGAAAGTGTAATCCCAAATATAACACATGTTACATTTGACCACTTTCTAAATGGCATTGTGTATTTCATAGCTTTCGGCCGTGGGAGTCGTGCCAGTTAACACTTATCAGAGGGGTTCACAAAGTCCGCAGTCTAGACTACCAGTTGTTCGACTTCCATTTTTGTGGAAGCCGCGGTGGCTGAGCGGTCTAGGCGGCTGACTTTGTATGCTGGCGATTAGGTGCCAGGGTGTGAGTTCGAATCCCGGATGGGACTCAATCAAACAATAGTACTAGAATCTGTACTTTACAAAGAAAGTGTGATCCTAAATATAACAAATGTTACAGCATTTAGATATTTATCAGTGTCACTTTTCCCCAATCCTGTCCAGTGACACGTGGAACCGTCTTCAAAACATTGTCTCGATGGTATTTCGGGATATCGAGTGTCAGCTTACCCTTTTTTAACATTTGACTTTCTTACCTGCTTGGTGTGTGTGTGTGTTATGAGCGGTGGGCGAACTGGCTAAAGCGCCAGGCTAGTGATCCAGCGAGCTTGAGGTGCCGGGATCGAGCCCACCTGTGACCGGGTGTAAAAACCTTAGAGTCAACTTTGTGTACAGACTCTTTCAGTGTTGTCACAACCCCTAGTGTACAGTACACAACCCTGTGCACTTAAAAGAACCCACGACTCCGTTGGTATATGACCAGATGGTGGCCACATGAATACTTGCAAACACCCAGTTGCGGGTACAGCAACGTGCAGTAAACATGGACAAAGTACTGTGACTATGTGTCCCAGTCCACCCAGCTGTAAATGGGTACCTCGTAAGGATGGGAATGCCACACTAACTCGGTGCGCCTAGTGGCTGCAAGAGTTGTATGATCCCCAGGGAGTTGAGATTGACAATACGATGTGCCGTTGAGATTGACATCCAGTGAACGAGGGAAAAACTAAGCGCCTTTGAGCAGCTGAGCTGAGCTGGATATCGGCGCTATACAAATGTTAGAATGTAATGTAATGGAATGTAAAGTACTAGAATCTGTACTTTACAAAGAAAGTGTAATCCCAAATATAACACATGTTACATTTGACCACTTTCTAAATGGCATTGTGTATTTCATAGCTTTCGGCCGTGGGAGTCGTGCCAGTTAACACTTATCAGAGGGGTTCACAAAGTCCGCAGTCTAGACTACCAGTTGTTCGACTTCCATTTTTGTGGAAGCCGCGGTGGCTGAGCGGTCTAGGCGGCTGACTTTGTGTGCTGGCGATTAGGTGCCAGGGTGTGAGTTCGAATCCCGGATGGGACTCAATCAAACAATAGTTTGTGCGTATGTGCGTATGTGCGTATGTGTGTATGTATGTAATGCGGAAGATGTACAGTAAAACCAGATGCAACAGCTGCCAATCTGTAGGTTGTACAAGTTACAGTAATTAGACCAAATATCAATCATGTCCTCTCATGAGTATAGAGTAAATCACCATGATTATGAATATGTAGAATACAGTTAATAACCACACCATTGTGCCTATCGATATATAGGATATCGTAAATAACCTCAACACGTCACCTTGACTATCCTCATACGTAAAGAGTTCCCAGGCAAGTTACCCTGCAAATTTGTATACGTGAACATTATTTAACATGTCACCCTGGCTACCTGTTTACAAGAATAGTACCTTAACACTTCACTCTGACTATTCTTATACGATAACAGTACCTGAACACTTCACCCTGACTATCCTTATACGACAACAGTACCTGAACACTTCTCCCTGACTATCCTTATACGAGAACAGTACCTGAACTTTTCAGCCAGTCTGCCCTTATACGAGAACAGTACCTGAACACTTCACCCTGACTATCCTTATACGAGAACAGTACCTGAACACTTCTCCCTGACTATCCTTATACGAGAACAGTATCTGAACTCTTCAGCCTGTCTGCCTTATACGAGAACAGTACCTGAACATTTCACCCTGACTATCCTTATACGAGAACAGTACCTGAACACTTCTCCCTGACTATCCTTATACGAGAACAGTACCTGAACACTTCACCCTGACTATCCTTATACGAGAACAGTACTTGTACACGTAACCATGACTACCTTTAAACGAGACAAGTAGCTGAACACATAACCATGACTACCTTTATACGAGAACAATATATTGACCATGCCTATCCTTATACGTGACGGATACCTTAACACCTCTTCCTGCCTCTCCTTATACGTGACGGGTACCTTAACACCTCTTCCTGCCTATCCTTATACGTGACGGATACCCTAACACCTCTTCCTGCCTATCCTTATACGTGACGGATACCTTAACACCTCTTACAGCCTATCCTTATACGTGACGGGTACCTTAACACCTATTCCTGCCTATCCTTATACGTGACGGATACCTTAACACCTCTTCCTGCCTATCCTTATACGTGACGGATACCTTAACACCTCTTCCTGCCTATCCTTATACGTGACGGGTACCTTAACACCTAAGTGACATACTTCAGCCAAACAACGCGGTATGTGTAAACAAATAGAAACTAGATGCAAATCTTTGAGATCGATAGTTATAACATAGAGTCAGTGCCATCAGCAGGAAACAATATGTTTCGTTACTGATTGAACTTGTTTGTGGTTTACTCGTAATTTGATTTTTCTTCACAGAGATGACGTGATCTGTGACCGCTTGGCATATACGAACCATTAAACATTAACTATCAATGCATACCCACACATAAACCACTGTGTTCGCATCGATTTGGAAGATTAAATGCTGCTATAGGTCGTTATTTCCTAGATTTGGTACTATTGCATATAAACTGCATGTTCAGTGGATTTATTGATTCACTTTTGTGATTAACGAGAGAAGGGACGTGAGTGGTGAAGGCGGATTGAAAAAGTTAAATATAAATTTAGAAAGGTTGTAAATGTGTTCCTCACATATTCTGTTTTGTTATGAATGTTGCCGTTGTAATTACCTCAAAGTATGAAATAAAAATTAACAGAAACACATTACACTTGAGTAAAAGTAACATACCATGCTAAATATTTCCTGTCGTCAGTGCTACACTGGTTTCAAGACAAATGTCACTAATACGAGACTAAGAGACGAAAAACGAAAAACAAAACAAATCAAGCAGGTAGGTTTGATGGTTGAGGTGCTAAGTGCTTGCTGTTCGAAGTAGGTCATGTAGATTTCTGTCATTATTGGGGACAGAGGGGGGCCCACGGGCAGGCCGTAGATTTGTTCATAGTCATAAGTCCGTTCTGTGCTGTAGTACTTTACTGTTGTTTGACAACAGTATAAGAATCTATACCGAAACGTCGCATCATATATAATAAAGAAGTTGTTACCCATGAAGAATCTTACTTTCTTAAAGCTGTAATAGACAGAATGTCAGTGATGGAGGCTGCACTATAGAGTGATCGTAATAATTGTATCGACTGTCTGAAATCATGCACTGAACTTCTGCTATCAATTGAGAAGGACTCGTATAATGATCCACGTTCAAACCATGGTCGGCTTTGGAGACAGTTATTCTCGTATGTATGTGTCCACTGTTGCCTCTGATTAAGCCATTATTCTTGCAAACAGCCCATAGAAGACAAGCCATTGTCCATGCAAGTGAAGTATGATGTTAAGTGTTGACATGATCTCGAATTTCAGATCTTAAGGTTCGTCAAAGAAGAGAGTCGGCTACTACTTCAAGGAACTTGGAAAAATCCTTGACAGGCCGCCGTGATATAGCTGGAATATTGTTAAAAGCAGCGTAAAACTGAACTCACTCATTTGACAGGTACTTCTTGAAAGACAGCCATCTACAACGTAAATTAGAAGGGTCGTGCTCAGTCCGTCTCAGCCAACCACGATGAACTGTACGTCGTCATCAGGCGCAGCTTCCGCACCCAGCGACCATACCAGGGTGTGATAGCGCTGAAGGAAATGCCAAATGCGCCATTTTTGTGTTTTCAAAGGACAAGGCATGAGCGAGGAGCTAATGAAGAGTCGTCACCAGGAGAGACAGGAACAGTCTCGGATTCCGGGTGGTCAAATTTCGTAGTATACTAAACTACGGTGATAATATCAGATCCAGCCAAATATTTCATATCGTCAAAGCTACACTGGCTCCAAGCCATAACGAGCCATAACGAGCTCAAAGCGACCACTAGTAGTAGTTCGTTATAACCGTATGTCGTTATAAGCATTTCGACTAAAGTATACAGCCGCGACCAAAAAGATGTTCCAGAAAACTGTTGCTGTATGCTGTATTTCGTTTATACCTGGATTGCCACTTTTTGAAACACGCCGTCTTCGCGTCCCATAATCATTCATAACCAAGGACAAAGGTCCAGTGATCTTACACTGATTAACCTGGGCAGGGGAAGATAACATTATATCCGTCTCTTGCAAGGTTTATGACAACCCCAGACTCTTGCATGACAATGACCCCGGCTCTGAAAGCAAACATTCATTTGGCCTCTCAACCATTCGTTATCATTGACTTCAGCGTATCTCCAGGCTTCTTTCAAGGCATTTGGCATATACCCTTTTGGATGTCATGACATGGATCAACACTGCCAATGTGAGTATTTCTCAAAAGGTGCAATGTTGAGTGTCGGGGTTTTAGGAGGCTGAAGATGGACCTCAAGAGTGTACTTAACATTCGTGCCATTCTCGGGGGTGTCATCGTTTCTATGTGATCGAACAGCGATTACAGGAGGATTTACCTTTTGGACTTGTCATGTACACCGACAGAATGGATAATTTCAAATATGATTATTTTGATCATCATGTGTGCATCTTCTATAACATACATTAAAACTACTTTTCTAAAATGATCTTTTCAGATATGTCAACCCTTATAGTTGTATTTCAGCAATCGTAAAATGACGGGATTGAGGTTGAAGACGGACATATGGACTGTTCAGGCAATTACCTATCCATGAGTGAGTGAGTATCACCGCGGGGGACACAAGCAATGAGTTTCACACATTGTACCCAATCTTACTAGCGCTAAGGAAAATATGAAAGAGTTGAGGCGGTACCGCTGGTATCCTCTACGTATGTGTGGGTAGATCAGTATATAGGGTTGTCTATTGGGTTATGCAGCAACAATGCATCGACGGATCCAATGACTAACTGTAGTTAATCACTCTCCTCCAATCCTTAATTTGAAATAATTCATTCATGATCAAAACAGATGGATACATAATTGTCTTCGGTTGTAGATCAAGGGTTTTCGGCAAGCCAGTGCTACATGAATGGTTAAACTAGTCTTGCATCCCCAAATGTTAGCAGAAATATGTAACAAATTCGTCAATTACAGTAGTGGCTTCTTTCGTGATTGTTTCAATTATGGAACGGACTTTCAATAAACCAATATAAACAGAATACATTAATTGTGAGAGGCAGAATACATAAAATCCTCAAGGTTATTAATAAAGGTTTACATTAATAGTGAGAGATAGAATACAAAATATCTTCAATGTCATTAATAAAGGTTTACATTAATAGTGAGAGATAGAATACAAAATATCTTCAATGTCATTAATAAAGGTTTACATTAATAGTGAGAGATAGAATACAAAATATCTTCAAGGTCATTAATAAAGGTTTACATTAATAGTGAGAGATAGAATACAAAATATCTTCAAGGTCATTAATAAAGGTTTACATTAATAGTGAGAGATAGAATACAAAATATCTTCAAGGTCATTAATAAAGGTTTACATTAATAGTGAGAGATAGAATACAAAATATCTTCAAGGTCATTAATAAAGGTTTGCCACTGGTAATGTGTTTTCAGTAATTCTCCGATCACGAGGAAACCGTTTGTTTAGGGTGAGTTATGGGTTTTGCAAATTAAACCGACGTGTGCTGGAGGTGAGTTAGACTAGAACACTTGAAAAGGATACTTACAACACCAGTTAAACGGTGCGGGTTTCAAAGTCAGCTAGGTTCGAACATTAACTTCATTTTCCCCTGAACACCTGTTAATAGGTCCCTTGGCAACTTAATTCCTCGCTACTGCATGATTTGTTTGTTTATGTCATGTTTACTCGTTATATATGCAATATGCCAGTGGTGCACTGTAAATAATGGAGTCTGGGCCAGACAATCCAGTGGTTATCAGCATAAACATCGACATACGCAACTGGCACACGATGACATGTGTCAACCATGTCAGCGAATCTGACCATCCGACCCCGTTATTCGCCTCTTAGGGCAAGCATGGGTTGAAGGCCAATTGTAACCCGGATATTCAAAGTTAGTGACTTTCTGAGCGAGATAGGACCAAACCACAGTTACTTCTTGTCGCTTCAGGTTAGTAAACGTCCCTGGTTTATTCACCAGCATCGAACTGACACACCCTGATACAACTGAAATATTGTCCAAATCTAGATTTAACAATTTAAGAATTCAACAATAACATTAACGTAGCATCGCCCGAAGATTGAAATACCAATGTTTCCCTACTTCCGATGTTTTTTTCACGTTGTACTCTGTTGACAGTGTACACCACCCTACTGTAGCCGTGAAGATCCGGGTTAGAATTGGTCTTCAGTAACCCATGCTTGCCCTAAGAGGCGACTGACGGGATCGGGTGGTCAGGCTCACTCACTTGGTTGACACATGTCATCGTGTCCCAGTTGCGTAGATCTATGCTCATGATGTTAATCACTGGATTGTCTGGTCCAGACTCGATTATTTACAGACCGCCGCCATATAGCTGGGATATTGCTGAGTGCGGCGTAAAACTAAACTCACTCACTCACTTCAGAGTAGTGAACGTCCCTGGTCTTTTCTCCAGCATCAAACTGACACTGCTTCAATGTCGCCCAAGGCGATGGTCACTGACCCCATCTAGATTTTCAACAATAATATTTACATAACATCACCCGAAAATTGGAATACCAATTGAAATTTTCCCTGCTTTCGATTTCTTTGTTTACGTTGTACTCTGTAGACAGTGTTACAACTCATTACTGAAAAATACAACCAGGGAGTGTTATTGTCATCAACGAATCACGACCGCATAACTACACTTTCGTATACACACAATTCAGCCACATATCCGGCGCAGGCACCAAGTCAATCAGAACACAGGACAAAAGTCGATATTTCCATTGTTCATACTGCTGTAAACAGTGTATTTGTTTTGACTTTATCGATACATATTATAATGATCTGATACGAGTTTCATTGGATACACACCCAGTTCCTTTCAAACACTGAAACACCAGCCAATAGCAACCTTCAATGTCACACGTGTCGAGATTCATGAAACAGTTTGAATGGTCGCCTGAAGTTTAGGCAGGAAAGTATTGAAAGGAAAGTATTGTATATTGATTGAGCTAACACAGAGGTACAAGAAGCGACGCCAGTCAACTGCCGAGGTTGTACAGCACTCTGAAATCACAGTTATTTTCGTGGGTTGAAGAGCAGCTTGTGTGTGAGGATGTATCTGATTCTTGCCTCAGGTAAAGTGTTTTCAAGTATAATGCCATAGTGTGAATTATTTCATGTCACGTTCCGTTTTATATCTGTGCAGGTGCTCTTTAGACTCTACAGATTCGGAGACTTTATACTAATTAGTTCACTCATAGATATCCTATAAAAACACGATGCCTATTCGAAATTGGTCAAATGTAGCATATGTTGTATCTGTGTGACTATGCTCCCACAGCATCCCAGTGATTACAGTATACTATGCTTACACGTGCTTCCAGACATTTTGATATCCATTGAAACACGATATTCTGTTTTCGTAGACGTTATTTACAGTAGGAATACATTCATGATTCCAATGAATAAAGGTAGCCATATCCGGTTGATGCATTTGCGGAATCGATGTCAACTCGCCTCATTAACAGAGGCAGGATCGTAAGGAACCGGATGAAGAAACACAACATCTACGTCCCGAAATATACCAGATGCTCCTTCAGCGTTATCTTCAGACACGCCTACCAGATGCTACGTGTTTTGATTTCTATAATGCTTAGTCTCACATTTCAACATCATGAACGTTTTCTTGCATGGAATTTATTTTATTACACGTTGCTGCAAAGGCTATTACAATTTACAGCAGTTTACGTTGTTACAATTTCCCACAGTCTTTATTACAGTTTACCGCAGTGCAGTTATTACACTTTACCGCAGTTTCTATTACAATTTACCGCGGTCTTTATTACAATTTACCGCAGTTTCTATTACAATTTACCGCAGTTTCTAATACAATTTACCGAAGTATTATAATTTTTATCACAGTTTGCCGCAGTTTGCCGCAGTTTATTACATTTTACCGCGTTATTACAATTTACGTCTTAACACACGCCTACCTTGGTGTTGACGTCATAGTTCAGATGACAAGACATGGACAGTGGCCACAGTGCACTGTTCACAGATGAGTTCAGGACCAATCTGTACAAAACTTATGGTCGTGCAAACCCCCTATAGATCTCAATGGGAACGCTTGCGTTATTCATCGTGGTCAGTTTTGGGTTGGAAATGTAATTTTTGTTTGTTTGTTAGTTGTTGAACGCCGCACTCAGCAATATTCCAGCTGTATGACGGCGGTCTGTAAATAATCGAGTCTGCACCAGACAATCCCGTGGTCAACAGCATGAGCATCGAACTACACAATTAGGATGCGATGACATGTGTCAACCACGTCAGCGAACCTGACCACCCGATCCCGTTAGTCGCTCTTAAGACAAGCATGGCTTGCTGAAGACCAGTTCTAACTCGGATCTTCACGGGTACTGGAAATGTAATGGAAATGTTATGGTATCAGGTGGCATCTCAACTCAGATGACAACACGATAGATCCTTATTACTGAAAAATTGTAGTGTCTATGCGACCGAGATGTTCTAATGTTTTTAGACTTTCAGCAACTGTAGGGACGTATCGGCACATTGTAGCAGTATAATGCAAACCTCACGTTTGCACATCTTGTAACTGCTAAACTGTTATGGTCGATATGTCTGGGATGAGAGGTGTCGACGCCTACGACAGGACCGGAATCAGTCTGTGTTAGCTCAGTTGGACCACCATTCCCTTGGTTGTTTTCATTGATCAGATATATTCCTTATGCCACCACTGCCTCGCTTGAATCAACGCAAATTGTAGTCACAAAGAATATTTACAATGTTAATTGAAATGTTACAGTACCCATCCTTCTGGGTGTGTCGTTCTGTATTCTATTACCAGGATTGTGTTTTGTCAATAAATTTCTTCTGAAACATTGATAAGACGAATGACTCAGCATTTACAGCACTTTATATAAAGTTACTTTTTCCGCTAGTGTGTTATACTTGGTTTGCTATAACTTACATTAATGAGCATGATTTGACCTTTGGGCTTTGAACATGACATGCAAATTGCTCTGTAAACATCTCTTCAGAAGCCAATGGACCAAAACAGATCAAACTCCCTTGATCTCACAAGTGATAATTCAGATTCGAAAGTCACGGATCATTTAAATTCTGTTCCTATTTATTCAGGAACTCCTCTCATTCGAATGGGTAATAATGCCATTATCACCAAACCTGACAAAGATCTTCCATAAAAATACCAAGTAGTAAATATAATGAATCGGAAAAGGAACATATTTGTAATTTGATCATTACAATTAATCATGCGACATAAATAACAGCAACCTTCCCAATGCACTTAGTTCTCATAAAGTCGATTGTCCGTATGGACGTCATTGTACGAAAAGATTACGTTGCCAATTTTCTGTTTAGGAATGACAAGTCTTTATGAACTTCTCTATAGATACTTATACCGTTTTCAAGCATGTTGACTTGTCATTCCTATTACTTACAACTTGTAGAATGCCTCTCACACAGTTCATTATTCTTGTTGCTTCAATCGTTTTCTCTAAAGTTTGGTTATTTTATCGTAACTTAGATAATTTTCTCGTTAATTCAAGTTTCCATCAAAAACTCAGATTTCAAGTTTTTGAAAGAAATGTGAAGAAAATACTCAAAATCTAAAGTTTCTGAAAGAAATTTGAGGTAACCAGTAAAGAGACAAAAATAGGAACAAGAGGAACATACTCGAAATATAAAGTTTTTTAAATGAATTTGAAGCAACCAGAAAATATCGAAGTAACGGGAAAATATTAGAAGCAACGAAAAAGTAACTGAAATGGCGAAAAAATAATCGAAAACAATTTATGCTACCAATAGTTATCACACCATTAAGCTTTCCCAAAGGGTGAAAGATTCTGTAATATTAGGGACACTAGTAGGATATGCTAACTCCTTAATCAGGTGAAGAAAACTTCGAAGCAGATAGCTATAAAATTGGTCATAAAAGTACACGTGACACAACAACAGTGATAGATGACAATGGTGGGTTCTTAGCAGATTGGTGCCGAATGGCAATGACAGTGAGTTAGTAGAAGCCAGGAGTTATTCCCAGCGTGTACTCTCCTGATAGGTAATCAAGCACTGATATGCAATGAACAAAAGGGGTAACAGTTCTTATTGGTTATTGTGAAGACATGGGAACCAGAACAGGTAATCAAATTAACAGGTCCCAAGCGCTAGGCATGTGTATTCCTTGGTCACGGTTGATAGCTGGTTGCCATGGGTGTCCTCTCACTTAGCCAGATTCTGTCAAAACAGGTCTCTCACATAACCAGAGTGGGATTTGGCTGACTAGGGTTAGTGTTTTGATTACGCTTAGTCCAGATGAGCCGTAGTTCGTTTCAACAAAATGCTCAATTAGTGAGATTAGTGAAATTTGTATTATAGTGAGAGGTGTCGTCTCAAGACGCCGACCTTTCGATTTTCCACTAGTCTCACGGGTTCACTCTCACTTAGCCAGAGTCTAACCAAAAACGTCTTGTTAAGACAACATTGCTTTATGGCTAGGTGAGAGATGCGAGCCAGGTAATTAGCATTAACCACTGAAGCGTGAACCTTTGTTTAAGGGCTATAGTCTATATCTAAAATGCGACACGATTTAAGACGCATGCAAGTGTGTGTGCGTTCGTTTGTAATATGAAAGCACTGATATGTAATGAACAAAAGGGGTAACAGTTCTTATTGGTTATTGTGAAGCCCTAAGTCCAGATCAGACGAGGCACAGCGGGAGCGCATCGCAGTCAAGCCAAAGTCGAGAGATTCAACCGCACCTTAGCCGAGCGCCTGTTCAGACACCAGTATGCACAGGATATGTTCACTCCCGAGAAACGATCTACAGAATGGGTTGTAAGTTTGCATCGACTGGTGTCGGGTATCAAAAACGAAGTCACTAGACTCGAAGGCAAGAGCCCCGTCGAAGCCATCAAAATGAAATATATCACTGCAGAATGTTCTGCACCACCTAAACGTCGCACAACAGAGAAAAAATTACCGGACCGGGTCAGCGTGAGATATTTGTACCAGCCAGGTGAACACGAGGAAGATGGTAGAAAACGTGCTACGGATCCAATATGGTCGAAGAAAACGTACAACATCCACCGAGTTGATATCAAAGACAACGAACCCAATCTGCATTATCTCAAAGACGGGCCGGTTCGAGTATTCGTGCAAAAGGAATTACAAGTCGTACCTCACTCAAAATCATAATCTGATAGTGGTATGGTGTTAGCTAAGACCACCAATGTGGTTGGATAGTAAGTTATTAGTCTGCCTTTGTCATTCAGGAATGTTGTAGCTTGTCTCACATGAACATCAAAACCAGCATTTGCATCGCCTTCGTCTCTTACTACAAACTTAATTGTCTCTTTTGCAAACGCTAACTCTGGTGTTTTCTGAATAAGTGATGCTGGTTAATCCTTTATTGATTCATCAACATCTTGAAGCCACTGTTCTGTTATTTCCTGATACATCCATTTTTCTTTCTGATTCATCTTTTTCATTATACTTCTACCAATATCTTATTGATATAGCCCTTAAACAAAGGCTCACGCTTCAGTGGCTAATGCTAATTACCTCCTCGCATCTCTCACCTAGCCATAGTGCAATGTTGTCTTAACAAGACATTTTCGTTTGACTCTGGCTAAGTGAGAGTGAACCTTGGGATGTCCTTATATCTATGTTGTCTTGTAGCTTCTTTGAGTGGCATTTTAGAAATTGGAAAGTGCAATATTGACAAACTTTATGGATAAAAACACCTATTATTTCGTTTCGATACAGATTCTTACAACTTACCTTGACGCCAGTTGTTGCTAGCAGACATGACGTTTGTGGCTTCCCACGTGGAGGCGTGGCCTTGGTTCTTGGTGTTCGGAAATGGCTGATTTCAAGTCGAGCTGGTTGACAGATGGTCTGGAGTTCTTTGAATCTGGTGTAAAAGGGTTTCAGGATTTTGCAAATGTGTCCCAGCGGAAAAAGTAACTGTGCATAACATAAAAATTAATGGGCAATGTGGGAAGGTTTGGGTCTTGGTTTGGAAGTCTTAAGGGTCTTTTAACCTTTAAAGGTTGTCAGGGTAACCGTTGAGTGTAGCGATGGTTCAGTGCTGAGGTGATGTGCTTGAGGGTAAGTGTGGCAAATCACTTTGGCCCTTTTTCGCGGTGAGGATGCCGATGTTGGCTTGTTTTATCTAGGGGATGTGGCAGGAATTTGTAATGGATGTACTGGTCTGTATTGGTAAGCTTTTGGTAAAGGGATGTTCTTAGTCCACTTTCTGGAGGGACATGTGTTTCTTCATGGTGAACGGGATTCTTTGGTGTTGAGGTGTTTGAGGAGTTCTGTGAGGCCATTCTGGTGGGCTATGGTGGTGAATGTGTCGTCTACTTTCCGGTACCAACAGAGGGGTTTGAATGTCGCTGTGGGGCTGAGTCTTCAAAAGATGTCAAAAGATTTCATTGATGAGTGCCACATGGGTACAATGTGTGAAACCCATTTCTGGTGTTCCCCGATATGATATTGCTGTAATATTGCTAAAAGCGGCGTAAAACTAATCTCACTCACTCATTCGTGAGTGGAGACAGAGGGGAACACATAGACAGTCCGTGTATTTGCTTGTAGATCTTGTCGTTCTGGGTGAGGTATGAGGTTCAAAGCAGTTGGGTGAGGCTTTCTATGGTGAATGTTGTGTGTAGTTCGTCAGTGCTGGTTTAGAGCTTGTTGCGGAGGATGTCTAATGCTTCTCGCACAGGGATGTTGGGACAAGGTCGATGACGTCATAGCTAACCATGGTGCCTGTGAGATTAGCGTCTTTCAGATGGTTAACGAACGAGGAGGAATCACTGATGTAGGCTATCTTTGGCTAAGGGAGCTAAGAGGCGTGAAAGGAACTTGGCGGTGTTGTAGAAGAC
The DNA here is from genome assembly GCF_003918875.1 of Haliotis rubra. Lineage (NCBI taxonomy): Eukaryota > Metazoa > Mollusca > Gastropoda > Lepetellida > Haliotidae > Haliotis > Haliotis rubra. Next base: position 128,811 of record NW_025767586.1, read on the forward strand.
ACCTAGCTGTTATAGAAACACGTGGCCAACACTAATGTTTTTTTCCTCATTGATTTCACGATGTGTTTTGACTGTTGCACAATACACGTAGACGCAGTTCTATACACGAATGACAAGGCACATGAAAAACAATTAGATATCTTATTGTGATAATAATAATAATATATTTTCATTACATTTTCATTAGACATTTAACCATTGAAAATACCCGAATTGTTGTTTTACTTTTAATAACATGTTAGTGATACATTGAGCATGATATCGAAGTACCATCAATTCATTATCATGCAAAACGGATATTCATTAAACTGTATCAATATTTTCAGTTTTGGTGGTAGCGGTCAACGGAGGGGGCAAAGGCAAGAATGCATATGCTTATTCCAAAGAGAAACAGTTCAGCTCCCCAGACGTGTTTTGGCCCATACACTCCTCTCTCCATGGTAACGGAGCACCTGTTTCCAGCATCACGGCTCTGCTCCACAGTGCTGTAGTAGGGACGGGGGAAGGGAATCTTGGGGCAGCGGATCTCACAGGAACATCAGACTCGTACATTCAGATTCCAAACACTGGAGATGTTGATGGCCGGGAGGCATTTTGTTGGATCTTCAACTTATACCCCACATCGTCACAGACAGCAACTATCCTTGAGTACGCCGGTGTCGGGGGGTCGGGCAATGGGGTGAAGTTGACACAGGAAGGAACAAAACTTGTCGCTACAGTGTATGACATCACCGGAGCTTATTATGAGTCATACACGCGAAGTATCTTGACGATCAACGCTTGGAATTTTGTGGGGTTTTCCTACAACAAGATATGGGGTATCATTGACATCTTCATGGATGGTGTTGAAGACCCGGGGCAATACACGGGGTGGACTGATGTGGACGTCAATGCTGTTGGTGATGTGACTATTGGGAGGTCGGTTGATGGGACGGGCAGTTTCGAGGGAAAGGTGTCTTGCATTCAGTTTTTCAAGAAGGCGCTTTTTAAGAGCGCACTGAATAATCCACCAACTTTTTGTGATCTGTCCATGTGGGACCTCAGCGTTTTAGGTGAGGTCCATATGCTTTTGAATTCCTTAAGAATATATTTGGCATTGTTTTCCTGAGTTAAATGTAAAGTGCCTACTTCAACTGTGTTTCCATAAGTTCCTGCTGCGCTTCACGCTATATCTCCAAGCTGCTTAGCGTAGACCTACTCGATAAATGCTGTCCAAATAAAGGCTTTATTGAAATATTAAGATACTTTATAATTCTGAAACCCATAAAAACCCGGGTTAGAAATAGGGTCTTCAACAACCCATGCTTGTCGTAAGAGGCGATTAGCAGGATCGGATGGTCAGACTGACTTGGTTGACACTTGTCACTGGATTGTCTGGTCCAGACTCCATTACTTACAGACCTCGGCCATATAGCTGGGATATTGCTGAGTGCGAAATTGAACAGCAAGCAAACAAAACTAAACATTCTGTGATATTCGATTTTAGAATATCTGAATGCTGATAGTATCCCTCTTTTCGTTGAAGATTGGACTGAAGACTTTATACCAACAACTACAACAACTTCTACTCCCACAACAACACCCACAACGACACCCACAACTACACCTACAACTACACCCACAACGACACCGACAACTACACCCACAACGACACCGACAACTACACCTACAACGACACCTACAACTACACCCACAACTACACCTACAACGACACCCACAACTACACCTACAACTACACCTACAACGACACCCACAACTACACCAACAACTATACCCACAACTACACCCACAACTACACCCATAACTACACCCACAACTACACCTACAACGACACCTACAACTACACCCACAACAACACCTACAACGACACCCACAACTACGCCTACAACTACACCCACAACGACACCCACAACTACACCCACAACGACACCCACAACGACACCCACAACGACACCTACAACGACACCAACAACTACGCCTACAACGACAACGACACCCACAACAGAACCAGTAACATCTTCCAGTGGCTCGGCAACAGCACCACCAACGACGGATACTTCAATACCAACAATAACGTCTGCTGTGACCTCCACAACATCGAAACCAACAACTACACAACGGCTCTCAGTAACAACAGTATCACCTGAAACTCCGGGCTTTGTGAGAGGTTCGTACTTATACTGATGATACATAATTCTAATCCATAGAACATCTACGATTCTCTGAATATGCACTGAATATATTTACTGATGTAAAAGTCGTACAAATGAAAAATGAAGTATCTGGATGAACATTTCAACATTTTCCGGGGACATAACATATGTTATATTTGGGATTACACTTTCTTAGTAAAGTACAGATTCTTGTACCTTTGTTGGGTTGAGTCCCATCCGGGATTCGAACCCACACCCTCAGAGTCATGCACCTAATGGCCAGCACACAAAGTCAGCCGCCTAACCCGCTCAGCCACCGCGACTTCCACAAACATGGAAGTCGGACAACTGGTAGTCTAGACTTCGGACTTTGTGTACCCCTCTGATCAGTGTATATTGGCACGGCTTCCACGGCCGAAAGCTATGATTACACAATGCCATTTAGAAAGTGGTCAAATGTAACATTTGTTATATTTGGGATGACACTTTCTTAGTAAAGTACAGATTCTCGTACTTTTGTTTGGTTGTGTCCCATCCGGGATTCGAACTCAAACCCCCAGAGTCAGGTACATAATGGCCAGCACACAAAGTCGGGGACAGTTACCCTGATAACAATTTCACTGGTTCGATTACGTATCTTTGTATCATTTCGAGAATGAAAGCCATTTAGAAAGTAGTCAAATATAACATATGTTAGATTTGTACCAGAATCGTTACTTTGCTGAGAAGGTGTAATCCTAAATAATGTTCCCTTTGTCAGAACTTATTTGTAGTCTCTGAAACATTGGGGCGGTAGGGTAGCCTAGTGGTTCAAGCGTTCGCTCGTCACGTAGAAGTTCCGAGTTCGGTTCCCATCATGGGTACAAGGTGTGAAGCCCATTTCTGGTGTTCCCCGGCGGGATTTGCTGGAATATTGCTAACAGAGGCAAACACGTACTTACGGATAAAAGGAACATTTTCTTGCATTTATATTTAGTCAAAATGCGTACAACTAACTACCGTTACATCGAACTAAATAGGCGGTACTCATGTTACTTTGGCAATGTACGAACCATTTGTCAATGTAGAACCTTTTTATGTAGAACAGGAAACCATAAGCCTTTGGCCAATATTGGTGCCTGTCGATGACTGGAAAGGGAAAAAGGTATAACATTTATGTTTGTGCACTGAATGGATATAAACGAATATGTGTCATACTGATATTCACTGAGGCTTGAAGTCACACAATAGGAGTAATTAAATGTGTCAGCAACATCTGTACATGCTTATATGTTAGAGGATTGTGCAACATATAAGGATTTAAAATCTGATTTGCAATCAGTTTATAGAGAGCACTTCGTTGCCAAGATCCGTTTGAATCAGGGCAATCAGGGCAATCAGGGCAATCAGTGAACACAAGTCCAAATGATTAACGCTTAATAAGCTGAATGAAGGATTTAATAGCTCACTTAACTTTGCACACCTAAACCTTTGTTCTAAGAAACGGTGGATGGGTGTTGTAGCAAGGAATTCAAACAGTGTGATATCCGTTCAGGTAGCAATGGGCGTTTAACCAGTTTGGTATTATAACCAGGATTAACTGTATTTATATGGCGTCGTGTGCAGTTGCATCCCAAGTCTTGACAGAAATGAGTATTAATCCATAAAAATTGGGTTTTTACTTCATTGGTTGCAGGAAAGACAAAACAGATGATTTATTAAAAAAATGCAATTTGTAAAGTTCATATTTACAACAATTTACAAATCTTGTAAAGATGTTATTCACAAAGCTTGTAAAAAGACCAAAGCATCTGAAGGCATGCTAAATGTTTGTACATTTAGGATGGATTTTATGGCTACTTCTTTCAGTTTCTCCTGTTCCCAAGGATCCCCTGTTTCAACGTCTCTCCAATTTCAAGCATCTTTTGTTCTATTTGAGTTCACATTGTACACATACATAATGCTTTTTCCATGTGGCACACTAATACATGAGATCTGCAGGAACAAGCCGTATTTTAATGTTATCCATTTATGCTCTATATTAAGGCAACTGTACCAGACGCATGAAGAAACAGCATCAATATTGTCTTTCAATACTTTTTAAAAATGCAAGTATTTTTCTATTCGCAGTCCTCTGTGATCAACTAGGAACCAGTTCTATAGTTGGGTATAACTTCACACAATCGGCATCCTGTGTCATATTGACTGGATGATAAGAACAATGTTATATTTACTACTAGTATGGCTTGCATTTTCCAAAATACGGTTTTAAATGTATGTCATAATTCTTATCCTCCAATTGGTGTATTCACGAAATATCCTGAATATGATGTCGAAGCACGTCGAACGAACCTACAGCTCAACAGAAACAATTTCAACCCGTTTATCCACTATACAAGGAGCGTAGTACTAATTTTAGCTCATGGGTAAATTTAAGTAATGTGACACGCATCTTGTCTCTGATTTTTACCGACAAACTGTTTCCTGAATTATATTCATAAAATACAATAAAAAAATTCACAGAGACTTTCTTCATTTCCTGAAACTGTGGTAATCTAGATTGCCATATGGCGTGAATTTGTTTTAGGATCTGTATGACACACTAATGCCACTACAGCAGGACGTACAAACTGCTGCATTTAACCCGTACAGAACAATCATTTAGCATTACACACCAGTTATCTCCCTTTGTCAATATTTACAAAATTGTAAGTTTTTTTAAATCTCATATTTACACAATTGTAAATTTTTCGTAAATCTCATCTTTACAAGACATTTACAAGCTTGTAAATATAGCCGTTTTTGCGGTGGAGAAAGACAGATTCCCGGGTAAAGTCACGCGGAGGATTCAGCTTCGATAACCCACATGGTATACCTATTTCTGGTGTACCACGCTGTGACATTGTTGGAATATTGCTAAAAGTGACGTTAAAGCATACTCATTCACTCTAGTGCATCAGTGTTAACACGTGTCATACTACAGCATGCTAACATTGAAGACACACATATGCGTAAGCTCTGTTATCTGTTTTGACTCTTTCAGATCAACCGACGCTCACAGACACTTGCTACTTTTTTAAACATTTGGGTTCGAAACCAGGATTTCCAATCTCCAGGCGATGTCATCGCTGTGTCCAACAACAAAACCTTCACAGAGTGCGTCCACATGTGTACTGGTAACCCCAAGTGTCTCGTCTTCGTCTTTCACGACAATGGGGAGTGCAAAGTGGGAAACACGTCATCGCCAAGTCTGTGGACAACTGCCACGATGTCTTCACGTGTGTACAGATTGGTGCACTTGGACACAAACAAATATTTTCATGCTCTCTAGAAATGCATCATCAGCTCAAGGTGTTGCTGATCAGAAGAAGACAGATAGAGATATATTGAAGGCTTTGAAAAAAAATCCAACAAAAATGCTTCTTTTATAAAGAACACGCATATAACGAATTGACTGATATAACGAGCTAGTTTTCTTTTGGTCCCACCACTGCATATATTAGTCGAAATACGTGAAACAAGAGGGTATGACGAACCAGGATTGACGACCCCCCCTAAGTTCGTTATAACCGTACTTCACCGTAATGTGATTCTCATATATTTCAGACTCAATTTCTAAGGCTACTAAAAAGACGGGTCTTTAACGTTATCGTGTGGCATGATCCCAATGTTGCAAATCTTTACTGTGTTTTTAATAGATACATTGTCTGTATAATGTCTGCACTTACGAAAGGATTAGATTGATAGTGCTAGTGAGAACCATTACTGCACAAATACATGGAACAATAGAAAGAAAACAGTTTAGAGAACTCCAATTATTCATAGACAACCGTTATGTAGGCGAAATACTGCTGAAAGTCACGTAATGAATAGATTCCAGGTTCTGCAGCCATCGATTGAACACCAACTTGTGCGTGCGACTCGCGTAGCTACATATTTATCTACACCGACAAGTTTCAAGACAGTCTATGAAACGTTTTATACCTCAGAGACGTTCAGCAGGAATATCATCATAAGATCGGAATATCCATATAAGTACATGCTGTGTAATTGATGAGTGACTTAACGGTCGAGTGTAAACAGAAGGTGGGCACGATCACATGTGTATATCTCTATTCTGTTATATAGCGATCTGATACAGAATTGCATCACAATCTGCATAATGGCAACATAATAATGAGTCTTATTACTTGACTAATATTATTTGATGTGTGGAACAGCTTCAATGTGCCATCGTCTTTGTACATATCTTTTGAATATATACAGTATATATACTCATGCCAATAATGGTTGTCACCCCCTTCAATTTTTTAAATTGGAGAGGGGGTGTGGGGTGGTTTGTGTGAGGTGTGTGTGGGGTTTGGGTGGGGAGGGGGGTGACAACCATTATTGGCATGAGTATATATTGTAAATAACATGTTATAAATGCGTTGCTAAGACATATTCGCCAGTGCTGACACATTCGAAGCGACCTTTAAACGTTTGTCTCCTATAATCTTGTATCATGACAATAAATCTTTCCTATTCTCTTTCCTTAAGTTCCTTGGGTAGAAAAGACAACGTTCACACTAGTTTCTGTCTTCGTAATTACTATCAGTGTCACGTCCTATCGAATTCAGACATTGAGGTAGTATCCTTTATGAATCGAGGTTGCCTACATATTATATAAAATATTGGAAGGACAATACATGGACATGATTCTGTATGTACATACTGTATAGCTGATGACCTAATGGACAGGATGTAACAGAACCTTGGACATGTCTCTACATGTACATGCTGTATAACTGATGACCTAATCTACAGGATGTAACAGAACCTTGGACATGGTTCTGTATGTACAAGCTGTATAACTGATGACCTAATGGACAGGATGTTACAGAACCTTGGACATGTCTCTACATGTACATGCTGTATAACTGATGACCTAATCTACAGGATGTAACAGAACCTTGGACATGGTTCTATCTGTACATGCTGTATAACTGATGACCTAATGGACCGGATGTAACAGAACCTTGGACATGGTTCTATATGTACACGCTATATAACTGCTGGCCTAATGGACAGGATGTAACAGAACCTTGGAAGTGGTTCTATATGTACAAGCTGTATAACTGATGACCTAATGGACAGGATGTAACAGAACCTTGGACATGGTTCTATATGTACATGCTGTATAACTGGTGACCTAATGGACAGGATGTAACAGAACCTTGGACATGGTTCTATATGTACAAGCTGTATAACTGATGACCTAATGGACAGGATGTAACAGAACCGTGGACGTGGTTCTATATGTACAAGCTGTATAACTGATGACCTAATGGACAGGATGTAACAGAACCGTGGACGTGGTTCTATATGTACAAGCTGTATAACTGATGACATAATGGACAGAATGTAACAGAACCGTGGACGTGGTTCTATATGTACAAGCTGTATAACTGATGACCTAATGGACAGGATGTAACAGAACCGTGGACGTGGTTCTATATGTACACGCTATATAACTGATGACCTAATGGACAGGATGTAACAGAACCGTGGACGTGGTTCTATATGTACAAGCTGTATAACTGATGACCTAATGGACAGGATGTAACAGAACCTTGGACATGGTTCTATATGTACAAGCTGTATAACTGATGACCTAATGGACAGGGTGTAACAGAACCTTGGACATGGTTCTATATGTACGTGCATGCTGTGTAACTGATGATCCCTGAAAGGGATGTAATAGAACGCTGGGCATGACCATATGTGTGCATGCTATATAACTGATGATCTATGAAAGGGATGTAACAGAACGCTGGGCATGACCATATGTGTGCATGCTATGTAACTGATGATCCATGAAAGGGATGTAACAGAACGCTGGGCATAACCATATGTGTGCATGCTATATAACTGATGATCCATGAAAGGGATGTAACAGAACGCTGGGCATGACCATATGTGTGCATGCTATGTAACTGATGATCCATGAAAGGGATGTAACAGAACGCTGGGCATAACCATATGTGTGCATGCTATGTAACTGATGATCCATGAAAGGGATGTAACAGAACGCTGGGCATGACCATATGTGTGCATGCTATGTAATTGATGATCCATGAAAGGGATGTAACAGAACACTTGGCATGACCATATGTGCGCATGCTATGTAATTGATGATCCATGAAAGGGATGAAACAAAACACTTGGCATGACCATATGTGTGCATGCTATGTAACTGATGACCATTGCAAGAGACAAACACTGACACAGACACACACACACACGTACGTCTGCTAATACCTTGATAAACAAAGGCGTTTCAAGAAATCACCCCTCCTTATCATTAAAATCAAGGTTTTATCATGCTACTACTCCAACACCATTGCATCCCTGTTCTGTAGACGTCTTCCCATCAAGACGACGTCTTCCAATTGAAGCAGTGGGCGCGTATTTTGTGCACATTTAATTTAATAAAATACATTGAAATAAATCAATAGAAAAATGCGAGAGATTACTATTTGAAAATCAAGATACTACTTCACTGTGGAGACCATTCTTTCTGCAGGCAAGAGACTGGAGGTTGTTCATACTTGACCTCACCTTGCCCCTCTACACCTTCCTGACAGTTGGCATCACATGGCTGCCAACTTGCTATTTGAGGGATCGAGTAAAGCAAAAAGATTAAAATATCAAAGAGTAATAATCAAGAAGTAATAACAGGGAATGTGCGATGTTTACACTAACTGTTCCTGATCAAACGTGAACTAATTCCCTATCTTCCATCAAATCGAATCCTGCATCAATTCAAATACTGTTATTAAGTGCAGAATCTTTTTAAGTAGTATTGACATAAAATAAACATACTTCATGTTCCGATTACCTTTGGTATATATTTAGATTGTAGTGAAAGTTTCGAAAAAAAGTATGAGAATGTTTTCTTTAAACAATTCCATTCAAATCTGATGCCTGCGGCGTTTGATATTAACATTGAGAAAATATAAGACATTGAGTGAGTGGTTCCATAATATGAAGCCTATCCCAAGATATATCCCACGCACTTACCTGTAATACCTGTCCACAAACAGCAACTATCATATTCCCAACAACACAAACCATAGGTAGTCACGAATTGAACGGCCATTGAAACAATTTCTCATAGTGCTGGTCTATATCCTAAATAAAAGCTTTAATGTAATTTAATTTAAACCATAAATATTCAGCAATTTTAATTGTTAACTGTTTTATAATAGTTAGATAACAGCCTGTTCTGAAATCAATGGAAATTCGATTTTTGTTGTTTGTTTGTGATCGACTCTTCATACATAACAGACTTCCAATATATCATGTCTTAACTAAGCTCAATATTTTTAAATACATACACATTACCGACTATCAATATTGGCTCTTGGCGTAAGATAAGGAGAAAATAAAATACACAAAACGTTTTTCAGTCATGATATTTTCTGAAATGAGGTAACCATTTACACTGAACACTGCCTCGTATGTTTAGCTGTATGTTGTGTGTTGTTTCGTTCCGTCATTTTCCCGTGATCTGGCATCTTTCCGAGGCGGGCCGGTGGGGTAGCCTAGTGGTTAAAGCGTTCGCTCGTCACGCCGAAGACCAGGGTTCGATTCCCCACATGGGTACATGTGTGGAGCCCATTTCTGGTGTCCCCCGCCGTGATATTGTTGACTTATTGCTAAAGGCAGTGCAAAACTCATTCACTCAATGACTCACTCATATGAAGGAGAAGGCAGTCCAGATACTGAGCTATCAATGTATAAATGCAACATTTATGGATTAAGCTCTTCTTTGAGATTTTGGACCCGTGAAGATCCGGGTTAGAATTGGTCTTCAGTAACCCATGCTTGTCGTAAGAGGCGACTAACGGGATCGGGTGCTAAGGCTTGCTGACTGACTGTCATTGTATCTTCATGGTTTCTTGCCGTAGTAGGAGAACGATCCTAGGTTTTGATCTTGGAAGTCCACAGAAGTACTGATACCATAGGAGTACGATCACATTTCTTAAAGAATATCTTCAAAAACGATGAAGTGTCTGCAACGGCCTAACATTATGTAGATACAGCTGATTTACATTTCCGAGAAAGAACTTAAAAGTCAGAACATGCCAATTATTTAAGGTGAATAAGATTGAATAATTCACTTTCTTCTTGAATGTAAGACCTCGCCTGTGGTGATGTAGCTAGAACGTCTCACGGGCGGAGCCATACCACAATACTTTATATGGCGGTACTTGTTGTTACCTTGCTTGAGTTAAAGGGGTTAAGCCTGGAGTTAAAGGGGTTAAAGAAGGTATGGATGTATCAGGGTCTGTACACAGCGCCCATAATAAACTGTAGTATGGTAACGCAGTGAGCGTCCACTAAAACACCGGCATCGGTCTGGTCTGGTATCAGCTGTCCCCCGTCCCAGCATATACACATGTGGCGGTGAGGTAGCCTAGTGGTTAAAGCGTTCGCTCGTCACGCCGAAGACCCGGGTTCGACTCCTCACATGAGTACCAAACGTGAAGCCTATTTCTGTTGTCCCAAGCGGTGATATTGCTTGACTATTGCTAAAAGCGGCGTAAAACTTACTCACTCATGCATATACACATACACATGTGCAGGAAAAAAAACACTAAAAAAATGTTCTATCAAAATGCACTTGTCTTGTCATGTAGCCATTTCACAAGGGACTTTCAACTCCATAAACATGGCACAAACAAAACTATTTCTTGGTCAATGAAGTGTTAATCATGTTTTCCTTAGATAGAATTCCTATGACGGAATTATATTACCTTGCAGTTTCACAGAGGCGTAATGATTATTTGACTGAAGTCTTACGTTATTTAAAGAGTAGATTATGGACATGATTAACGATTTCTAATAAAAAAAATATCAACGTACAGAGCGCTATCATTGTTAAGCTCCAAACGGACGTAACAGAGCTTCAAAGCACATAATGAAGTACATTGGTTCTCTCCAAAGATACATCAATACAGCCTTTTTGTGGTAAATACACGTTTGTAATCATCTCATCTGGCACAAGATTGGTTGATTGGTTTGTTGTTTAACGCCGCACTCACCAATATTGCAGCTATATGGCGGTGGCCTGTAGAAAATTGAGTCGGGACCAGACAATCCAGTGATCAATAGCATGGACATCAATCTACGCCAGTGGGATACAGTGACATGTGTCAACCAAGTCAGCGAGCCTAACCACCCGATCCCGTTAGTCGCCTCTTACGACAAGCATGGGCTACTGAAGATGAATTCTAACGAGGATCTGCACGGTTCTAATCGACTTGTGAGGACGCACATGGTCACAGGTGAAGTAAAGGATCGTCCAACACCAGGAAGACCAATGATTGGGAAGACCGAGTAACAAGACCCACTCCTATGACCCATGCCGGAGAATGGCAATAGAGAACGGGCAGTGGGGTAGCATAGTTGTTAAAGAAATGGCCCGTCACACCGAATGCCCGGGTTTGAGTGCCCACGTGGGCACAACGAGTGTCCCAAACCTTATACTAAATATTGGAAAAAACGGCGTAAAATCCAACTCACTCACTCATCAAAGAAGGAATTGATTAGCCTCTGACGAATAGAAACCATATTGGTAACGATTAACGGGTTTCATAAGACCGCTGATCGATCACATGAGAACTTCATGTGATATTGATTGAATCCTATTCTAGAAACATATATCAAAGAACTTGAACATGGTAGTTGAACTGGAACAATTCACTCTTTACGACTGTGGCAGAGAATGTCCATGAAGATGAATATTTTAGTATCGTGGATGTTCATAACAGGTAAGACATTTTCTTTTCATGTTTAATGGTTTATTTTGAGTATATTATTCTAAATTAAGTTTAATAAAATGTGTGAATGCAATTTGAGATTTTAACTTTGTTCAAGTTTAACATATGTATGTGCTTTTCAGTATATATTAGGGTGCTTTTCAATATATATTAGGATCATTATTAATAGAAAATACTCTTTGTCAGCTGATTGAAGGATTCCGTTGATACGGGGAAAGATGCTTATTGCTTAAGAGCTGCTCGAATGGAACCTTAATCATTCTGACTGATATGAAACATCCTCAATTAAATATCTAAAAAATAACATTTCAAAGGTAATTACTTGGGAATCTTTTGCGAAAATGAAACCGTCTTCATTTCTACATCAAAGAGCCTGGTGTGTTTCATTCTTTTCACCAAAACATTATGTTAAATGTTACCTCTGATTTAGCCGTTGCACTTTACCAACACTTAGAGACTGAAGTTAGAGTTTAACATCACTGGAATACACGTTACATTTGACGATGACACCAAGCTCGGATGGTTGGTTATAATCAAGGATTTATGAATTGGATATTTTCTTTTTTCCCAAGACATCCGAGGACTCTTCTTTATACTTTGTGCCGCAGGGAACATGGCCAAGGAAAGTCATTGAAATCACTGCCATACACTCACGGGCAAGGAGTTGAGTTGAGTTGGGCTTTACGTCACATCGGCATTATTCCAGCCATATAGTGACGAGAACAAGTCTGCATTAATAAACATTGTAAGTACAAAGTGGTTTCGTTTCAAAGACACTCACGGGCAAGGAAACCATACCATATATATGTATATATTATTTGAGTTCATTAAAATCAGATGTTTGAAATTACCGTAAAAACCCTCGGGAATGCAACCACCACCTGTGTTTCTGAAAGCCCAAATCCTGATCTCGGGTCTCCTGCAAAATGGTTTTAACCGTGAAAGTCTGATGAAGGTTCAAGCAAGACGATGCTATTTTGACCGTTAAGGTATAGTAGCACGGTAACTGCCCCATCTGATGTGGTCTTGTGCATAGAGCCAAGTCAGAAATCAGTTGAAGTTAAGCAACGTTGGTCACGGAGAGATTCCGACAAAGCGAATAACTATGAACGCCAACAATGTGAACGTTTTGCCTGGTCTGTCGCACGACACGTCAACTGAATCCAACTGGCAGGTTGACTCCAGACAGTTTCTAGGACTTCTGTCCTGCCCCACAACGAAGCACACGTGACACATTTGGTCTCACCTTAGGCAAGTGAGTTTGTTCAAAATTGCCTCTGTTAACCCAGCAGAAAATGGGTTCCCGGTTAAAACATGTGGTTATTAACCGCCCAGCACCTCACATGCAGCTTGGGCTATCCGGGGTAATAAGTTCAGGTTTATGCTGCCCGCTTTTAGCAATATTCCAGCAATATCACGGTGGGGGACACCAGAAATGAGCTTCACACATTGTACCCATGTGGGGAATAGAAAGCGGATCTTAGGCGGGACGAGCTAGCGCATTGACCTCTAGGCTAACACACAGCCTATCTCCGGGGTAATAATGTACATTATGCTGTATGCGGTAGAGCATGACCGTGCGGCGTAGTGTTCAGGGCTATGCAAGTGGCTTATTATTATTATCCCTTCCATAACCACAATTGTAGACATACAACTGAAGAACACGTCCGTCAGTAACTGTCCCTGGTCATCCTGTCAATCGAAGAACTGTATACAGGACAGTAGGGTCAACATATTATTCATGCATTGACGCCAGGAAATGGGGTTCAGAGAATGGGGCGGATAAAGTGGATTCCAGTTCTTCCGTCCTGCTGTCAAGATTCACCTTGGCGGCGAGGGCGAACGCACGTTGTTGCATACAGAGTCAAGCCAGCTATGGTTTGAGGCGGTATCTCATGACAACAGAAGACGCTTCTCGTAGTTACATCGATGAGATAATGGTTACAGCCTACCTGGCCTAAAATTCACACCTGAAAAAACCCCACTTAACCTAATAAAGGTATACCCACATAGCATAATTAATGAGGTAATTTCGGCGGGAAAGAAGAGTGAGACAGGCCACTGATCAGTGGACGGGGACCACTCTGTTCATTAATTCATGAGAGTTGTCTACTGTGAAAATCCCCATTAAGGTTTGGTAGATTCAAGCACTTACTGTTACTCTTAATAACACCATCACTGTCCTGGAGTACACAGACTCAGTATCCCACTTACTTGGTGTTTGGGAACAGTGAACAACAGAGTGAACATGAACGATGTGACTTTAACATGATCTGTCATGACAGTGTGACATCATGATAAATGATACAGATGTGTTCCATCTATACTTGACAACGACATTAGAATCTATGTCGATACGTCGCCTCCACAGAATAAAAGAAGTTGTATGTCCATAATAATTGTCATTATTCTTCATCAACTCAACTTCTAAAATGCCCATCAAAGAAATAATAGACCAGTCAAGCTATAATCTACCCTAATCCATAACACCAGTGGGGCATGAATGCCCACATACCCTAATGAACTTTACCTACCTAGTTGAATACTTTGAGGCCATGTGGGTTGACACCAAGATAATTGGTCAAGGCTTTCAGCCATACCTGCAACAAAACTCTCGGAGCATATTCTAACAGTGCGAGTTACCGTGAACGCCAACAATGTGAACATCTTTCTAGGCCTATCGCTTTAGACGTTAACTGAACTTGTTCAAGTAGAGTACATTGTGTCAAGGGTTATAGGAATACCGGTGAAAGAATGATGCCGCACAGTACTTCAAGTCATTCCACGTACTCCGTACTCCGAGTGAGAGCCTATATCCGAGGTGGGCATGTAGTGGCCCAAGGTAACATCATATCAACACTGACCTTCCAAACGTTTTATCCAAACGGGAAAAAGGCTCTGTTAAATCAGACAAAGATCGCATGTTTCTGAATCTGAAATTTTAAAACAAGATATTTGATGTCGTAAATTTAAGTAACATTCTGGCACAAAAATCATTTTTCCAAAATATGCTAAAAATATTCCAGATTTCAGGAAATACAAAAAGTATCCTTTTCCTATACGAACACAATTTCATCCAAGTTGTTAAATTATAGGAACGTGTTGCAGAACGTGGACTCGGGAGATCACGGTGTAAATACCACCTCATGTGGCTGCCAAGACTCACTGTTTTGCTACAAACCTGCAAGACATATAATCACACCTGACTTCCCCATTGGTGGCAACAACAACCGTCGATGACTATTCAAATTAGGGCCTAAATATCGTGTAAAGCCTCCTACCAATTGGGCTTACAGCTTTAAAATCATTATAGATATATGCACATGCCAAAAATGGGCGTAAAAAGGAACCTGTAGAATGTCTTTTAGAGTGAGTTATGTCATTGGTATAATGCAAAAACTGAAATGGGGGAAACAGAATTGCAATTAACCCATTCTGTCCCAGCAAGCTACCATCCAAAGGTCTGGCTGCTCTGCATGAAACGTTTGCAGTTGTTGCCATTGGAAAGGACACATTTCTGCATCGATCTTTACATATGTTTTTTATCACAACGCGTTCGCTCGATCCCCTTATGGATACAAATGTGTGACGCCAATTTCTTGTGCTCCATATACTCTGTATTTTATCAGCTTACTATTGACTAATATCTTATGATTTGTGCAACAAGATGCATTTCGGCAGTTATTTTATTTTGAAAATCTTGATTCATGTGTCAATCGTCAAATCTTAAAGATGTATAGAAATCCCCCTCCCTCCAATAATAAATTAATGATACAACGTGTAACGTTTCGTTACCTAAAATACAAGGATGAGAAAGCTAAAGTAGTTTAAGTTTCCGTTCATCATGATCTGCATTCACCTTGGCCAGCCGTCGTGTCTTCTTTCTCACATCGGGTTGAAAATCAATAACAAACATTGAAACTTAGGTCATTAACATCTAGAACGAACTAGATCTTGACCTCGGCGGGACTCAAAGTCAAAATGGAGATCAATATAACTTGTCGGATCATTAGCATTTGGAATAAACTAGATTTTTACCTCAGCCAGACCGATGGTCAAAATACACATCAATGTTGAAACTTGTCGGACCATTAGCATCTACAACAGACTAGATCATTGACTGAGTCGGACCGATGGTCAAAATACACATCAATGTTGAAACTTGTCGGACCATTAGCATCTACAACAGACTAGATCATTGACTCAGTCGGACCGATGGTCAAAATACACATCAATGTTGAAACTTGTCGGACCATTAGCATCTAGAACAGACTAGATCATTGACTCAGTTGGACCGATGGTCAAAATACACATCAATGTTGAAACTTGTCGGACCATTAGCATCTAGAACAGACTAGATCATTGACTCAGTCGGACCGATGGTCGAAATACACATCAATGTTGAAACTTGTCGGACCATTAGCATCTACAACAGACTAGATCATTGACTCAGTCGGACCGATGGATGTTGAAACTTGTCGGACCCGACAAGTTTCAACTTGTCGGACCATTAGCATCTACAACAGACTTGAGTGTGTCAAAATAAACATCAATGTTGAAACTTGTCGGACCATTAGCATCTAGAACAGACTAGATCATTGACTCAGTCGGAAACCGATGGTCAAAATACACATCAATGTTGAAACTTGTCGGACCATTAGCATCTAGAACAGACTAGATCATTGACTCAATGTTGAAACAGTCGGACCGATGGTCGAAATACCGATGGTCATAAACATCAATGTTGAAACTTGTCGGACCATTAGCATCTACAACAGACTCAAGATCATTGACAACAGACAGTCGGACCGATGGAAACCGACATCAAGTTTTCAACATTGATGTGTATTTTGACCATTAGCATCTACAACAGACTAGATCATTGACTCAGTCGGGCCGATGGTCAAAATACACATCAATGTTGAAACTTGTCGGACCATTAGCATCTAGAACAGACTAGATCATGACTCAGTCGGACCGATGGTCAAAATACACATCAATGTTGAAACTTGTCGGACCATTAGCATCTAGAACAGACTAGATCATTGACTCAGTCGGACCGATGGTCAAAATACACATCAATGTTGAAACTTGTCGGACCATTAGCATCTAGAACAGACTAGATCATTGACTCAGTCGGACCGATGGTCAAAATAAACATCAATGTTGAAACTTGTCGGACCATTAGCATCTACAACAGACTAGATCATTGACTCAGTTGGACCGATGGTCGAAATAAACATCAATGTTGAAACTTGTCGGACCATAAGCATCTACAACAGACTAGATCATTGACTCAGTTGGACCGATGGTCGAAATACACATCAATGTTGAAACTTGTCGGACCATTAGCATCTACAACAGACTAGATCATTGACTGAGTCGGACCGATGGTCAAAATGAAGGCATAGGTAGAGGCTTCTGTATGCAGTTTGTGTGCTGCTCGTGGAATGGAGCAAGCTTACTCCCTTTGAGAACACCTGGTTTATATTTCAGCACTCTTTGCTTGTTGTTTCAAGTGAAGTCTGTTCGACAGATGTTCAAGGCTGAATTTTTCTAGGGTTGACGTGATATCTTATCGATATGGCTATTTAAACGGCAAGAACCTGTGTCTTTCGTTATTATGTTTATTCAAAAGTGGAAATGCCTTCTGTTTAGAATGAATATAGCCACGAGTATGGTTCAATCTGTTTGAGACAACCCTGCAAAAGTGAATTCTGTATATTATCATAAAATATATTCTTATTATAATTTCTTATATCTTACTTAAAACGGGCATGTTAAGGACTACACGCATAATCAGCTACACCTGTGTACGGGTCTTGAATGATACGTCGTTATTCTACACAAGTACGTGTTACGACGCAATATCTCTTCATGAAGTTATACTACACCAAGTCAGAAACCGTATTATAATAAGCACAAGCCTCCAGACTTAATCATCTGACAGCTATGATTGGGTGATTTTGTGTAAACGTTTTGTGTTGTTTTAAAATGCACCTCCATTAGGTAATTAAAAATGGCCATATGTTTTGATATTTAGTGCGGTCCTTTTATACATTATGACTGAATGTAATTTCAAGTATTTTCAAGTGGATAGTGTGCGGAACTGGGGTTGGTCTCTTTAGCTTCCTGTGCTCGGAATAGAAGCTGGCTCATTTTGGATATTGTTATTGCTTCTTCAGGGCCAAACTATGCACAAATGTACATGCATTAGCTGTTGACTTGGTTACTTTAAAAAATATACTGATGGAAACGAATAAGGGAATGCATACCTTGTGAAGAAACCGGGAAAAGAATAAAGGAACACTTGTACTTGCATGTGTTCCCTTATTTGTTTCCATAATATATAACGCTACAATTGGAAAATAGTTGTAGTCATTAGGGTGTGAAAGAATTAACCTGGGCAGATAAAAGTACATTTCCAAGCAAATAGAACACACGAGAAGATATTCATGTTATGCAAACAAGATAGACTGTTTGTGCTATATAAACAGTGATCCGAGTATCGTCATTGATCAATTATTAAACGAAGTAAATGCAAATCTTGCTTCCTTCTACGAGACTGGGCTGTCTTGCAGGGGATAGAAAAGTTAGTACTGTTGACAGAAAATTCCAGAGTGCGAAGAACGTCAAGTCTGTTGTCCTGCTCTGCTACATTGGTAGCACTATGTTGCCTAAATTATTTAGATATTTTCCGAGACGTCCATGTTTGTTTTTGGTAATAGTCCTTGATCTTGGCCGCCACATAGCTGGAATATTGCTGATTGCGGCGTTGATTGCTGATTGATCGTGAACAGGACTTGCGAACAAATATTTGAATCGAAGCCCCAATCTCCAAACCATGTTCTAAAGTAAACATTGTGGCATTATACCGTCTAAGCGCATCGGTTTTAAACTAAACACTATGCCGTATCGTCACAACTTATCTAACATGTGGCCTTGAACTTCTTGTTGCAAAGAGAATAGCCTCGGTTAACAACAGCTCCAGTTTCTTATCGTGAAGCTACGGTACACTGAAATTTGGTGTTCGATAACAGTAAATAGAACCAGTTTCAACACATTCAAGCCATCATTCTTCTATTACGTGAAATAGCCCACGTGGTATGACGGAGAAAACAAGATGGCTGTGACGAACAAGAGAAGCCCCCACCAACACCCCTAATGGATTAATTAAGGACTTTTCTTTAATCTTGTCTAGTTTGCATCATCGCTATCGATTTAATGAAGGACACATGAGGCAGAAACGGTTTATGGACAAGAAGACAAACTTTTGAAATTTCGCTATGGAAACGAACTTTGATGTTGAAGGTGTTGCTTGAGTCACACTAATCCGGTAGCAGGTGTTGTTTTAAGATCTTCGATAACGTGAGCATCTCATAAGGCGTGAACATAGTTCACTCACGTACTTCACTCAATTTCACAATATGAGAGTGAATTTTACAATGATGAATATATTTCTTTCAATTTGGAAATATACTGAGGGAAAAAGTAAGGGATCACATGAAAGCACGAGAAAAACACGCTTGTGCTTTCAGGTGATGCCTTTTTTCCCCCATCAGTATATAAGGAAAGAACACGCAGTAGATTGCATTCAATTTAGAAATGGCAAATGCACAGTAAAGTCAGTGAAAGTGCACAGGAAAGAATTGCAATTCCACAGCGTGAACTGTCAATGACATTGTGACGATGGTGAAAGGTGACCATACTCTGTCCAATCAGACATAAAGGTAAGCAGCTTGTCAGTGCCTTCTATCAATACGTTACTAAGAAACATATAAAAGTTAAATAGATATATCAGATCCGAATAATACACATGACCATGTTTTGCATATCAATTAATAGATTTTGTTAACAATTCTAACAATTTATATTCGACTATTGAGCTGAGTGACGTCACTCATTCACAAACGTTGCATTGTGTATTATTGCGCCACTACGATGAGAAAATACGAAATTTGTATCTATTCGACCCTAAATGGTTCGATTTTATGATGTGTAAACACATATTACTTGATATAATATGACATGCCCCCTTATATAACCTTCAGAAAGAATTGAATAAAAGATGTATGGAAATTCCCCCTTCCTCCAATAATAAATTTATGATACGGGTTACGTTTCGTTACCTAAAATACAAGGATGAGAAAGCTGAAATAGTCTAAGCCTTTGCTCATCATGATCCGCATTCACCTTAGCCAGAGACCGCCTCCGTGGTGTAGTGGTTAGAGCGTCCGCCCGGAGAGCGGAAGGTCGCGGGTTCCATCCCCGGCCGCGTCATACCAAAAGACGTTAAAATTTGGTACTTGTTGGTCCCTGCCTGGCGCTCGGCATTAATGGGTAAAACAAGGACTGGTCGGCTCGAAGTCAGTATAATGTGTCTGAGTGGGGTATTCATGCTTCACTGCGGCATGGTATCTCAGTGGGCAAGCACTATAAAACCAGCTTAAGTCTGGGCTAGTACAAGCAGCCGCATATACACATACACACGCATGTCATATGAGCGAAATATTCTCCAGCACGACGTTAAACCCAATTTCACCTCACCTCACCTTAGCCAGCCGTCGTGTCTTCTTTTTTCACGTCGGGTGGCAAATCAATAACCAACATTGAAACTTAGGTAATTAGCATCCACTCATTCATAAACGTTGAGTTGTGTATTATTGCGCCACTACGATGAGAAAATACGAAATTTGAATCTTCTCTACCCAAAATGGTGCGATTTTATGATGTGTCAACACATATTACTTACTGTAGTATTAAATGCCCCCGTATTTAGTCTTAAACAATCCATATATTCTGAACTGGGTCAGATAATATATGATATTCTAGAAGATCCCAGACTATGCTTGACCCGAAAGCGTCTAAAAAATAGCAACCACAGCACCGCTCACATCAGATTTCCTTTATTTCCTCCACAAATCAATCCGAAGATTATTGATACATGAATTCAATCAAACATTAAACACATTAGAATTTACATACAGGACATTGACAGTCATAGCTAATAATTTATAGTGTACAGAAATCAAACTTTCACAAAGAGATGGCGTTACATTAAAATACAAATTCAAAATATGGTTTCAAATGATAGATCTATGTTGCAAAGTTGATAATGACAGCATGATATGTGTCCCGGACGAGCGATCATGTGAACTGAGTATCTGCACCTTAGAGCGTTGTCAACATTTCTTGTCTTCCAACATTTCAAAATGTGCATAGGTTTCAACATCAAGTAGATCAATCACAGATGAGAAAAAGTTATTTTGGAGTATGTAGCATCACATGGTTGCCATCATCATAAGCGTGCTTGTTACAAAGCAAACATTCTTTTGAGACTTTATTTCGCAAACATAATTGCAAGGCTGCTCTGTGTTCAGGGTATAAAAATGCTAAGTTCAAAAGTATGTGATATCTCAGTGATGTATGAGCTCGCATGTAAGGAGACAGTCCTGCATTAAGTGATAGTTTGTTACGCCACATGTGTTCTTCATATTCTTGTACTTGTTTGCTTACAATTCGTCTCCACTGGTGTTTGGGGAGGAAATGAACCACTGTATAGATAAGTATATAAGTAGTTTCTAAGATTGTATTTGCACAAAACAGACTGACGATCTCCACAAATAGTTGATTGCTCATAAAGAGCCAAAGAAATAAACAATACAATAATGTCTTGAGGAGAAAGAACTAAAACGAAGACAAACGAATTGGAGTCAGTCTCCGGGAATCTCTGGAACAACGTTAATTCATGGCTGACCATTCATTGGAAAGTTTTATGTGGACCAATTCTCATTCCACCGTGACATTTGGAATCTTGTGTTCTGACCGGTCTGCTATCGGGATCCAATCAAAGACCACTATTTTGATATTGCTCCCATCCCCACTAAACGTTCTACGTTGAAAACCTGGAAATATTGTTGAGAACCGCGGAATCTTTCAGTTGAAGGGCTTGTCAGTACTCCGATGTACACTGGAAGTGTTAAAACCGAGATGTAATGGAACTTTAGTTAACAATTACAAATACATTCCTGCTTCAAAGATTAATAATCCTTTATTTTGATCTACTGAAACTTGTTACTCGTCATTGCTATTTTCAGTTATGATTACAACAACCAAAGGAAGAGGAAAATCCACAGATAAACCGGCGAATGAATATGCTTATTCCAAAGAGGAACAGTTCAGCTCCCCAGACGTGTTTTGGCCCATACACTCCTCTCTCCATGGTTACGGAGCACCTACTTCCAGCATCACGGCTCTGCTGCACAGTGCTGTAATAGGGACAGGGGAAGGGAATCTTGGGGCAGCGGAACTCACAGGAACATCAGACTCTTACATTCAGATACCAAACGCTGGAGATGTTGATGGCCGGGAGGCATTTTGTTGGATCTTCAACCTGTACCCCACATCGTCTCAGACAGCAACTATCCTTGAGTACGCCGGTATCGGGGGGTCGGGTAGTGGGGTGAAGTTGACACAGGAAGGAAGAAAACTCGTCGCTACAGTGTATGACGTCACTGGAAAATATTATGATGAATATAGTAGAAATATTTTGAAGATCAACGCCTGGAATTTTGTGGGGTTTTCGTACAACAAGATCTGGGGTATAATTGACATCTTCAAGGATAATAATATTGGCTATAAAATTACTGGGGTTACTATGAAGGACGTCAATGCTGTTGGAGATGTGACTATTGGGAGATCGGTTGATGGGACGGGCAGTTTTGAGGGGAATGTGTCTTGCATTCAGTTTTACAAGAAGGCGCTTTTTAATAACGCCTTGAATAATCCACCAACTTATTGTGATCTGTCCATGTGGGACCCCAGCGTTTTAGGTGAGGTTCATATACTTTTAGATTCCTTAGAATTGCAGTTGTTGTCCTGAAATACACGAGGTTTCCCTAGCCTCATACTACAAGCCGTGAAGATCCTGGTTACAACTGGTCTTCCCGTGAAGATCCTGGTTACAACTGGTCTTCCCGTGAAGATCCTGGTTACAACTGGTCTTCCCGTGAAGATCCTGGTTACAACTGGTCTTCCCGTGAAGATCCTGGTTACAACTGGTCTTCCCGTGAAGATCCGGGTTACAACTGGTCTTCCCGTGAAGAAGATCCGTGAAGATCCTGGTTACAACTGGTCTTCCCGTGAAGATCCGTGGTTACAACTGGTCTTCCCGTGAAGATCCGGGTTACAACTGGTCTTCCCGTGAAGATCCGGGTTACAACTGGTCTTCCCGTGAAGATCCGGGTTACAACTGGTCTTCCCGTGAAGATCCGGGTTACAACTGGTCTTCCCGTGAAGATCCGGGTTACAACTGGTCTTCCCGTGAAGATCCGGGTTACAACTGAGAGATCCGGGTTCTTCTTCGTGAAGATCCGGGTTACAACTGGTCTTCAGGAACCCTTCAGGACTCACGAGACTTGGTTGACACATGTCATCGTATCCCAATTGCGTAGATCGATGCTGGTGATCGTCGGATTGTCTGGTTTTACAGCCCATATAGCTGGAATATTGTTTAATGCGGCCTTAAGCAACGAAACTTCCTACTGTGCTTCATGGTCTATAGCTCCAAGCTGCTTATCATAGATCTAATTACAGAATAATGTACAAGTATAGGTTTTGTAATGACATTATTGTTCAATTTCAAGTCCATTTTCACTTGATGACTTCATGACATGTTCTATACACTCTGTTCTGTTCAATGTTAAAGTGATGGTTCGATATTTTAATGCTTACTGTGTCCTCTGTATTTATAGATTGGACCGCAAACTTTATCCTGACTGGAACAGCTACCACGAGTACAACTACCACGAGTACCACAACAACTACCACGACTACTACAACTACCACTACGACTACACCAACATCTACAACAACGACCCAAACTACTACAGCCACAGCCACAGCCACAGCAACACCCACAACTACGCCTATAGTTACACCAGCAGCGGCAACTACCTCGATAGTCACAACCACTACAGCCACAGCAACACCCACAACTTCGCCCATACCTACACTAACAACACAAACCACTCCATTTATTACAGCTACAACTACGCCAGCAACCAAAACCACACAAGTTGTCACAACGACGGCAACGACCACACAAACAACCACACCCGCTCCCACGACAACCATCTCACCCACACCAGCTACATCTGCATCATCAGAAACCACAATGACTTCAATAGATACCATGTCAGCCACAACGCCAACGACTTCGACTATCACAATAACTGCAACTTCAGCAACAACAACCTCGTCGACTGGCACAGCAACACATTCAACAGCAAGTGGCACGACTCTTAAGGAAACAACGACGCCAGTTTTGACCTCTGCGACAACACAGACACCATCTTCACTTGGACTTTCACAAACATCAGCGCAACCTCAAACATCGGGTTTCTTAAGAGGTTTGTTACTTTGCTACTCCTAAGCTCTAATCTCTGATTCTGGCCAATAATTATTATTTTGATGTGATACAGTCAGATATGTTAAGACAGAGACTTACTCTATCCGTGAAGACCCGTGAAGACCCGTGAAGATCTGGGTTAGAATCGGTCTTCAGCAACCCATGCTTGTCGAAAGAGGGAACTATCGGGTGGTAAGACTCGCTGACTTGGTTGACACATGTCATTGTTTCCCAATTGCGTAGATCGATGCTCATGCCGTTAACCACTGGATTGTCTGGTCCCGACTCGATTATTTACAGACTGTCGCATCTTAATGTTCAAAGCTGCACGTGTTCGGTTTCTACAGCATCAAAAGTAACACGTGGCCAGGTGTATTCACGTTCCCACCGCTTCAATGTTCAATTGTCAACATGTGGTTCCACTAACACAAACCAACATTCCGCTATTTCATACGTCCAATTCTCACATGTATACTCTATTGATCTGTTTCGTCTGTTTCAGGTGATCAACTAACGCCACCAGACACCTGCTACTTTTTAAACATTTGGGTTCGAAACCAGGATTTCCAATCTCCAGGCGATGTCATCGCTGTGTCCAACAACATAACTTTCACAGAGTGTGTCCACATGTGTACTGGTAACCCCAAGTGTCTCGTCTTCGTCTTTCACGACAACGGGGAGTGCAAAGTGGCAAAAACGTCATCGCCAAGTCTGTCGACAACTGCCACGATGTCTTCACGTGTGTACAGATTGGTGCACTTGGACACAATCAAGTATGTTCACGCTCCCTAGAAATGCATCATCAGCTCAAGGTGTTGCTGATCAGAAGAAGACAGATAGAGCTAGATTAAAAGTTTAAGAGTCATATAACGAATTATGGTAGGAGGTTTTTTTAGTTGTATTTTCACGCTTCCTAGTAATACATCCACAATATGCTCGGTTCTTGGTCAGAGGTTGACCACTGGGCGAGAATAATTCCATTATTTCTTTGTCGGATTATTTGCTCAGAACTGCTGAACTATGTATGAAATTAATCTTACATGGCATCACTTATCTTTTGAAATAAAATAAATACATTTTAGCATTGCTGGGGTACTATTTGCGGTGGAGATATTTCCCCGCACTCACGTGCAACATTACGCGTCCTTGCATATTTTCTTTAAGGAAGTTTTAGTCGTCAGTTTCCTCTTGAGCGTTCCTTTTGTCTCCCAAAATCTCCCAAATTATGTATAAAAACGGACAAACCTAATTTTGTTGTTCATGTATGTCAGACAAACATCTACATAAATTGGATGATCGATAGATATTGAAATCCTTAAATTCGTCTTGTTGGTTTAACACCAATTTGTACATACAATGCTTAGACATCCAGAAGACTTTCGCAATGTCAGTGTTATATACTGACTGACGGACTGAGTTTGGTTTTACGCCGCTTTTAGCAATATTCCAGCAACATCACGGCGGGGGACACCAGAAATGGGCTTCACACATTGTACCCATTTTGGGATTCGAACCCGGGCCTTCGGCGTGACGAGCCAACGCTTTAACCACTAGGCTACCCCACCGCCCCAGTGTTATATACAATACAATGACGTCCAAGGTCATGACGTTCTGGCGGTAGAAATAAACGATAATAAAACTACCAGTTCTAGTGTTTATCAATGATACAATCTTAGTTTTAAAACTTGGATTCCTGATTACAACTATTGTTGCGTTACTTCCTGAACTCTAAAGGTGAAGGTTGCGAACAAAAGAAAGGGAGCTAAGCCTGAAAATGTGTTCCTCTATTTTGTTCTTTGACAGAACCATCCGGGCAACACCTTGTGATTGTGTTATCCTCAGTAGGCTGTGTTCGCGACATAACTGATGTCCTGATGTACTTGTGTTGCCTGGATGTCCCCCCGATGATGATGTTTGTTTGTTGTTTAACGCTGCACTCACCGTTGATTGGTCAGCTAAGCAGAGAAGAAATGTGATTGGTTGACGTAACTACTTTTCATGATCCAAGTTCATTGACAACACACTCAGACGCAGTGATGACTTAGCATAACATCACTGCCACAGGCTAATTTGCATATCACGTGACCGGACTTTTCTCTTGTTTGTAAACAAACGCGCATATTCATAATAAGAAGAGACTTGCCTTACGCAAGCTTTTCGGCGCGCTCTTCATAATGTTTTTTATTGTTACATATATATTCTTCCACTGCGACAGTAAGGTTTATGACAGTACATATTTAGATAATAAATTTATCAAACTGGCTGCATCGTTTGCTCTCCGTCGGTTTCGATGACAGCACGTGGAGCCGTACAACCTATGTAAACAAAGGATCGCTACGCAAATAAAAAATAGTGTTACATGTTTTAGGATATTTTCTCAGTGAAACTAAACCATTCTATCAAAGATCTTTAATTAGATGTGTAGCCTCGCAAAAATAAAAGAGTTAAGAAATATGTACATTATATTGAATGGACGGTGCAATGGCCTGTGGCAGAGGTACTATGCTGGTTGGCCGAATGGAACTCTAGGTAGGAGAGTGCAATATTCCAGCTATATGATGGCGATCTGTAAATAATCCAGTAACTGACATCAACATTGATCTACACAACTGGGATACGAGGACATGTGTTAACCAAGTCATCGAGTCTGACTTCCCGATCCCGTTAGTCGCCTCTTACGACAAGTACGGGTTGCTTGTGACAGGTTTTAACCCTTATCTCACGGGTGTAAAATAATTCTTTTTCTTGGACATGTATCATACGTGACTCGGGACTTTCCGTGAGAGCGTGAGACTGTCCGTGTGTCGGCTTAGTGTGGGAGGAATGTAATGAGGTCCCAGATGTTTAGCACTGAATTCTAAACCCACGGTCAGGGGTACGGTGCAGACAAACCTGAAAAACGAACCGGGCTTCGAACTCATAATTAAATTTTTCTAGCGTGTCTGCTCAACGGATTGCAGCATTATCGGAAAAGAATTACAACTCGTGGTCTCAATTGTATTGTTTTTCTGATGCGAGGTTTTATCACGTGTAAGAAGAACACGGATGACAGAACATCAATATACTGACTGATCACCTGGAGAAGGTTTCGCTTGGGAAAACTAGATGTGATGCGACCAATGCATATACAGAACATGTTAGCAAAGGAGTGAGTGGGTTTTAGTTTTACGCCGCTTTTAGCACCAGAAATTGGCTTCATACATTGTACCCATGTGGGGAATCGAACCCGGGGCTTCGGCGTGACGAGCGAACGCTTCAACCACTAAGCTACCCCACCGCCCCGTTAGCAGGGGGTAGGCACGAAGATTGCAAGACGCAATTGTATGGAATACTGTAAGGGACATCCTCGCGATCTCGCATTCTCGCGATCTCGACCTTTGGAAAGAAGCCAAAAGTGCGAGAATGCGAGATCGCGAGAACGCGAGATTTGGCCAAAATCTCGCGTTCTCACACTTTTGGCATTTTTAGCTTCTTTCCAAAGGTCGAGATTACGAGAATGCGCGATCGCGAGAATGTCCCTTACAGTATTTCATACGATTGCCAGACACTGTCAATGAAAGAGGCAGGGGTAGTAGAGAAGAGGACCCTAGAGTGTGTTTTTTGTAATTTGTAATATCACATTGATTAAGTGATACTTATTATGGGTCACAATGTTTAAAGTTTGAGTGTGGGTTGTGGCTGGCATCTCGCATCATATATGTTCAATAACAATAGTATTGTTAGCGGCACGTCTTTTTGATAGCGCTTCAGAGTTGCCTCCCTTGGCAACTTGTTGATTTCACGCCGAGGAGTGTTCCACCGATTTCATGAACGTTCTGAGAGAATAATGATGCAGCCTAGCTTTGCTAGAATGCTCGAGAACTGTGTAAGAGCTATATAAAGGCTGGTTGTTGCGTTGTGCGACACGGATTTATCACATGACTGGAGTTATATACATCTGTCTGCCTCATCAAGCTGATATACATCTGCCTGCCATCGTCTAGTCTGTCCACATTTCAAGACCGTATTTGTCTATTCAACTACTGTCATTCTAAACAACCTGCAATCAGTATATCTGTTCTCACCGTAAATGTAAAGACTCTGGTGAGTTAATATCATATATTTGTGACCGAATATCTTAGATGTGTGACTCAACTGAATTGTACTAGAAATCTGTATTGTCATTCTTTGTAGCTTGCCCATTGTTTGTTCAATATATTATTGAATATTTTAGACTTGTCTGTATTCTATATTGCTGGTTCAAAGGGGAATTTGAAACCTTTTGTCACGGCAATGTTTTAACCGTATCAGTAAGTGAGTGATAATTGTTTTTTACAGCTATTTGCGACTACTCAGAGCTCAGTTCTAGAAAGTGTTCATAGCACTGCATCATTCTATGATGAACTATATATATAGTTACGACAGGCCGTAACATTACGAACGCTTGATGGCTCGGGGCTCGAAAACCCAAGTGGGAGCTATCAAACGTATATATCAAACTTACGACGGCTTATAGTTTACATATCGCTGACATTTAGGGGATCAGTTTGGGGCTTTACAATCTTAAGAAACACGCGACATGCGTTCCAGATCAGCATCTGTACATATCCGAAGACCACTTGACCACTTGTATCCTCTTGTCCATATTTTTGACAGCAAAACTACCGAGCAAAACGTGGAAACAGTTGGCCTCACGTAACTACATGTATGTGGTCGTGTCTAAGTAGTGTCTATGGGCTTCCAGGCTTTATCAGTGGACGAAGAAGGAAACTTTAGAGACTTCTTTAGGGCAGGGATACCAAAACTAGAGCATCGCTCGACCAGGTATGTTGAAGGAGATATAATATTCACAATAAAAGCGACAAAACAGTTTCCATGTTATCAAGAATTCTCAACAAGAAGTCAATTGTATATTCACATACTTCAATATGAGAATGTGTGTATGAACACCTATCACAAATATATGCAAAGACAAGGGATGTGTGTAGAAGAGGTTAACTCTGATTGTTAATATGTGATATTCGGCAAGTCTAGGTTACTACAGTTTCAGTTTCTGAAAATGAAGAAAGTTTCACCTTTTTGTTATATTTCGTGAAGATAATTTAAGAAATCGTATTTTATGTAAAGTATGTTCCTTCAGAGACTACATGTTTATTCTAGAATGCGATGTTACAGATTCAAGTCGTTTATTCTAGAATGCAATGTTACAGTTTCAAGATGTTTATTCTAGAATGCAATGCTACAGTTTCAAGATGTTTATTCTAGAATGCGATGTTACAGTTTCAAGAAGTTTATTCTAGAATGCAATGTTACAGTTTCAAGATGTTTATTCTAGAATGCAATGCTACAGTTTCAAGATGTTTATTCTAGAATGCAATCTTACAGTTTCAAGATGTTTATTCTAGAATGCAATGTTACAGTTTCAAGACGTTTATTCTAGAATGCAATGCTACAGTTTCAAGATGTTTATTCTAGAATGCAATCTTACAGTTTCAAGATGTTTATTCTAGAATGCGATGTTACAGTTTCAAGACGTTTATTCTGGAATGCCATGTTACAGTTTCAAGACGTTTATTCTAGAATGCAATGTTACAGTCTCAAGACGTTTATTCTAGAATGCAATGCTACAGTTTCAAGACGTGTATTCTAGAATGCGATGTTACAGTTTCAAGATGTTTATTCTAGAATGCGATGTTACAGTTTCAAACAGTTTCAAGACAAGTTTATTCTAGAATGCAATGCTACAGTTTCAAGACGTTTATTCTAGAATGCAATGCTACAGTTTCAAGACGTTTATTCTAGAATGCAATGTTACAGTTTCAAGACGTTTATTCTAGAATGCAATGTTACAGTTTCAAGACGTTTATTCTAGAATGCAATGCTACAGTTTCAAGACATTTATTCTAGAATGCAATGCTACAGTTTCAAGAAGTTTATTCTGGAATGCCATGTTACAGTTTCAAGACATTTATTCTAGAATGCAATGTTACAGTCTCAAGACGTTTATTCTAGAATGCAATGATACAGTTTCAAGACGTTTATTCTAGAATGCGATGTTACAGTTTCAAGATGTTTATTCTAGAATGCGATGTTACAGTTTCAAGAAGTTTATTCTAGAATGCAATGCTACAGTTTCAAGACGTTTATTCTAGAATGCAATGCTACAGTTTCAAGACGTTTATTCTAGAATGCAATGTTACAGTTTCAAGACATTTATTCTAGAATGCAATGCTACAGTTTCAAGACGTTTATTCTAGAATGCAATGTTACAGTTTCAAGACGTTTATTCTAGAATGCAAATGTTACAGATTCACTACATTTATTCTAGAATGCGATGTTACAGTTCAAGACATTTATTCTAGAATGCAATGTCACAGTTTCAAGACGTTTATTCTAGAATACAATGTTACAGTTTCAAGATGTTTATTCTAGAATGCGATGTTACAGTTTCAAGACGTTTATTCTAGAATGCAATGCTACAGTTTCAAGACATTCATTCTAGAATGCAACGTTACAGTTTCAAGACGTTTATTCTAGAATGGAATGCTACAGTTTCAAGACGTTTATTCTAGAATGCAATGCTACAGTTTCAAGACGTTTATTCTAGAATGCAATGCTACAGTTTCAAGACGTTCATTCTAGAATGACAAACAGTTTCAAGACGTTTATTCTAGAATGCAATCTTACAGATTCAAGACGTTTATTCTAGAATGCAATGCTACAATTTCAAGACGTTTATTCTAGAATGCAATGCTACAGTTTCAAGACATTTATTCTAGAATGCAATGCTACAGTTTCAAGACATGTATTCTAGAATGCAATGCTACAGTTTCAAGACGTTCATTCTGGAATGCAATGCTACAGCTTCAAGACATTTATTCTAGAATGCAATGCTACAGTTTCAAGAAGCAACATGTAACAGATCAAATATGGTCATGAACTCGGATATGCAACAGTCTGAGAGATTCTCACTATTTCGAGAAAACATTCTCTGTATTGGGACATTCAGGTAATATCTGGTATGTCTGTAGTAAGCACAACATACAAAACATTCCAATAGGCATGTGACATGGATACAACATGATGCAGCTACAGTATTCAAGAGTCTGAGAGTATCTTGACATTTCGAGAAAACATTCTGTATTGGGACATTCAGGTAATATCTGGTATGTCTGTAGTAAGCATAACATACACAACATTCCAATAGAAATGTGACATGGATACGAACCGAAACGCTGATGCACTTACAATATTCATTAATTTATAATTTCGGTGGTGCATGAAGACTTTGGAGTGAGTGAGTTTAGTTTTACGCCAACACTTTTACCACTAGGCTATCCCAACACAACTTGGAGAACAGACGATCTAATAAACATGACTGAAGTGTACAAACCACTTATGTAAAAGTGTTTTATTTCTCAATGATGTTTGCTGGCTAAACTATCGTATAGGAGTCTCTCTCAATTTTGTTGTTGTTGTTTTGTTTAACGCCGCACTTAAGCCTCGACCAGACAACCCAGTGATCATTATCACGAGCATCGATCTACGCAGTTGGGCTATGATGACATGTATCAACCAAGTCACCAAGCCTGACAACCAATTCTGCGCCCCCTAAGACCAATATAATCACGGAATCAAACACATTACATGATAAGTGTAGTTCATAGTCTTGAGAGTGGTATATACGTTGTTTTCCGGATCTACGACAGCAATGTCAGCCCCAGGCTGTCCGCTCATGTAAATCTTCTTGTCGTAGTAGACAAGGTCTTTAATCCTTGCGTTGAACTGTGACACTTCCGTCCTAGTATTGGTTGACAAAGATAGCTGTATCACTGTCTTATTTACGCTGAAATATAGGTCGTTATGTAAGATTTCGATAGTAACAGCAATAACTCCATTCATCTTGTTTATCTGATGCAGTCTATTCCCATTATAATCCACCGACCACAATCCATCCCTATTCCTACCGAAATAGATCAACTTCACCCTGGGGTCGACAGCAAGATCGTGCGGATGGCTACGCACTTCGCTCAAGTTCACGAGGATCCGAAATTTTTTCCCACTCGTGGACATACGACTGATTGTGTCCGTCGGACGGTAGGTGGTAAAGAAGATGACTCGCCTGCCAACATCCACTGTCAGTCCTAAGGATCTTATTCCTTTCTTTAGTGTTTTGACACCCGACACGTCCAGCTGTGAAGAGAAGATACCGTATGGCACAAATCGACTGAATATCAGTCTTCTGGATAGAGGTTCATACGTCACAGCCTCAAACCATGATGCATTCAAATACGGATACGTCCTCATGTCGTGTGTGTCTATACTAATTTGATGTGGATGTTGTTTGGAGCCAGAGGCATATTCTACAACCAACAGCCTTGTCATGTTTTGAAACTGTCGGGTTGTTGGTGTTGTGGCCACTGACGTTGACGGTGGTGCAGTTGGAGTCATCGACGAGTAAAGCGGGATAGGTTGTGTGATGCCTCTTGTAATCAGGACATTTCTCAAACGTTCATTCTGTTTTACAAGGTTCTTAACAGTTTGTTGGGTTTCATTCATCTGCGCTTGCAGACCACCAACCTGTCGTATCAAGACCGTCACGTGACCTTTCAATAACGTCATTTCCTCTTCAACACGTGCCACGTGATGCCGTGTTAGGTTTAATTCTGTCTTTAGTTGACTCACCTGCTGTCCACACGATCCCTTGTCCACCACAGTGTCGAGTTGTCCGGATTTAGCCAGCCCGACCTCCCTGAGCTGTTTCGTAAGACTAAGCGTCTGCCGCTTCATCTGCTGATATCCATGCTTCAGGTGTCTAATTTGGGAAATCACGTGACTGTTTACTTTTGCATCAAACGACTCGAGCACACTACTCAGATATGAAGGAACAATGTTCTCTGCCAACTCCGATCTCAGCAGTAACTTCAAAACGTCCATTTTGTTCATGATCCGTGACTCCATTCCTACAATGTCAAATTTCAAGTCGTTCAGTTCTTCCTCAAGCAATCTCATATGTTTAGCAACTGCTGAAATATGTTCGTGTCCATGAACCACAGACGAGGCAGCTCCAAGGAGCACTAGCAGCCAACACAACCCCGCCATTTTACCTGCTAACTGTAGAACAATGTCAAGGTCAAGTAACTATTACATTACTACCGTATTACCTCTAACATGGGCCAAGGGAAATCAGATGCGTTACAAATTGCTAAACTCTCACTTCCCTGTTCACTGTTCACGTAACTATATGATCAGATAGAAAATGTAACGGGCCAAATGTAAGTAAATATGCACATGTGTAGCTATACATACGTGTGTAATAGTAAACTTACTTTGCGTTCACATTGAATTATGTAGAGCAAGTAAACTTGAAAGGGTGAATACTAAGTGTATTAAATTCTTTCATTTTTTCTCTGAACTTTAGCTGGCGCTAAAGAAAACAAACACAGAATCAGGTAGGTACTGCTCTTGCAATAGGTCTGTCATAAGATAGACCTCTCTGGAAGAAAGAAAGACAGTCTGTTTGGTGGACTGAAATGAGTATGGTTTTACGCCGCTTTTAGCAATATTCCAGCAACATCACGGCGAGGGACACCAGAAATTGGCTTCACACATTGTACCCATGTGGGGATTCGAACCCGGGCCTTCGGCGTGACGAGCCAACGCTTTAACCACTAGGCTACCCCACCGCCCTGTTTGGTGGAACGACCTGAATAAATCTAATGATGACAAAAGACTGATAGAATAAGTTTCAAATGAACAAAGGGGTTTTCGATCTTATCGGAACACAACTGCAGGATTACTTAAAAGCTAGTGACCAAGCTGTATGTACGAATAAAAGTTGCAATCGCAATATACCGGATGGCTTCAACGTCAGAATATATACTCGGCGTCATTAATGAAGGGTCAACACTATTTCTGAAAAGTTGTAAAATGTTCGTTTTTGTTTGAAATATTTTCAACTGAATGTTTTACAAACTTTCTTACATGTTAACAATCTGGAAAATCATATCAGGCCGTTGAAATGCCATTGTCAATATGGACATTCACCTGCCACGTAATGTCAATGATTTGCACGTGCAAGTCGCTCTATCCATGGAAAGTGGCGGATGCACATACACGTGCATGGATGCTTTCTCACTGTCGTTCAGGTACCTATTTGAAATTGCACTTTAAAATGAGACGTTTTTTGACACTTGCTGAAAGGGGTCAGGCTATAGGCCTTTTGGAATCTGGTCAAACTCAGCGGCAGGTTGCTCTCCGCTTTAATGTGAGTCAGAGTGCTATTGGTAGACTGTGGCAGATATTTCAAGCCAACGGGTCTGTGGAATATGCACGTCGACCTGGGCCTCCTTTCACAAAGCACTAAGGTGATCGTAAGTCACTAAGATAACCTTAGTGCAATGTTAAAGAATGGGAGTTGAAGTTAACCTTAGTAAAGGTTGCTTCGTGAAAGGAGCCCCAGGTCGCCCCAGAGTCACAACTGTCCGAGATGATAGGGACATGATTAGCAGTGGGTGACGTAACAGATTCGTCAACGCAGCAGATCTTCAGACAGCACACTCAATGTTAACAATATAAGGATATCAAAAGCACCATTCGTAGACGTTTAAGGGCAGCCGCACTCCGCTGTAGGCGACCTGCAGTTCGTCCACCACTAACACCACGTCACAGGCAGGCGCGTTTGAGATGGAGTAGACATCATGGCAGCTGGAATCAACGTCAATGGTCTCGTGTGCTCTTCACAGATGGAAGCAGACTTCATTTGTCCTTCCATGATGATCGACAGAGGATTTAACGTCGCAATGGAGAGCGAATCACAGATGCAACTGTGGCCATGCATAACCGACTTGGCGGGGGTTCAGCCATAGTTTGGGCAGGGATAACCCCTACTGGACGTAATCCACTGCATGTGGTCTACGGTAATCTTACCGAACAGCGTTATTGGGACGAGATTCTGGCTCCTATAGCAGTACCATTACAGCAAGCTATGCATGGATTTTTATGATCGACACTCTTTACTGCAAGACGACAACGCTTGGTCTCATAGGGCCAGGATTGTCACGGATTTCCTTAGGCAGCAGGGAGTAGAGCGGATGGAGTGGCCAGCAATTGTAATTGAGCGTGCATGGAATGGACGACAACGCTTGAGACAGGATTGTCACCGAATTTCACGGGTGTAGAGCGGTTGGAGTGGCCAGCATGCTTACCAGACCTCAACCCAATTGAGCATGCATGGGATGAACTCGTTCGACGTGTGTACACACGTCACCCAGCACTAGTGGATCTCTCAGGATTCCGCAGAGCTCTAGTAGAGGAATGTAATGCGATTTCGAAAGCTGTCTTTATGAACTTGATAAGGAGCATGAGAACAAGGTACACATACCTTGGACGCGCGAGGAGGGTACACAAGATATTGAACTGCCGAGTGCTCCATGTTTGTTATTTTCAATTTGGGGGTTTAATCTATAAAATTGATGTTTGGAAGTGCTGTTTGAACAATTTGTCTGTATCTCACGATGTGTCACGTATAAACATTATGGTGACACTCTTAGTTCTATTATTTCTGAGAAACCTTTCTTTCCATGTGCTATATATCATTTGACCCTTTATTAATGACGCCTAGTATATATGTGTATGGGTTCAGATGTTAGAGTTTTGTTACATTTAATAACACGTGTATTACTTGGCATGTTAGTGATATAGTGACTGGATAAATTGATACATTCATCGGATACATTCAATACTGATACATTTATAAAGTTTAATAACATTTACATGTTATACATAACTCTGTAATACATATGCAATGTCACCGTTGGCTACATACAATATCTTAGGAACAATATTTGATTGAAAAGTATGCCATATCCCCATTACCATTTCCCTATAGTCTCTCATACAGTCTCTGAAACAATTATTCCCAATGCAGCCCATAAAAGTCTATAATATGTGGCAAGTGTAGATTACCACAGTGTTAGTTTCTGGAAATGAAGAAAGTCTCACAGACTAGTTATTTTTATGAACATAATTTAGAAAACAATTCTGTAAAATATGTTCATTTCTGAGACTAGATATTAGTCCACATTTATTCTTCTTGAATGCAATGTTAAACTTTCAAGAAGAAACTTCTAAGACTATGGTTATGAGCTCAGAGTCCCTGTAAAGAGACATTACACACGAATGTATACTACTAACACTTTGCTAATGATCAGAAAAAATTCGTAACTTTACTTAAACGTAGATTCATAATTTGAAATTGTATCCATTTAAAACTGGATAAATAATGATATGGTAACACATCTTTAGGAAAACAGCCACATTAGCTAACCATATGCACTTGATACATGAGTAACCATAAAAAATGGTTTTCATGGCACCAATCAACCATTTTGCAAATCATGGCACGGGTCATTGATAAGTACACAACACCTGTCATAGCAGGTATGGGATCCACCAGATGAAATGACATACTGAAAATTTGGATCCATGCTTACAATAGGCTTAGATATTTAAACCAAATTTGACCCCACATCATAGTTTTCTGTTGAATCGATGATTTGATCCTTAGCAGAGTGTGAATAGTATAACTGGTTTATCAGCGTTAAACACACCATACAAAAGACTGTTAGATTCCAATAGATGTGTGACATGGATACCAACTAAAACGCTGATGCAGTTACAATATTCATGAATTTAATTTTTCTGTGGCACATGAAGATATTTTCGTCTATGGGGTGAGTGCGTTTAGTTTTACGCCACGTATCACGACGGGGGGTTATCAGAAATGGGCTTCACACATTGTACCCATGTGGAGAACCGAACGCGGGTCTTCGGCGTTACGAGCGAACACTTTTACCGCCAGGCTACCCCAACGCCCCTCGTCGTCTTTAAAGAACAGACATTCCTGTTTTGATACACACGCACTAATTTTAATACACACTGAACTGTACGAAACATTTTGAGTAACGGTGCTAAAATACGCATGTAATGGTCACCTGTTTAGAATCTGTCCATTTCCCTTTGATGTTCACAGGCTAAACTATCGTATAGGAGTCTCTTTCAAGTTTTACTGCTTTGTTGTTTAATGCCGCACTCAGCAATATGGCGGCGGTCTGTAAATAATTAAGATTGGACCAGACAATCCAGTGATCAATAAAACGAGCATCGATCTACGCAGTTGGGCTATGATGACATGTATCAACCAAGTCACCAAGCCTGACAACCAATTCTGGTCCCCCTAAGACCAATATTATCACGGAATCAAACACATTACATGATAAGTGTAGTTCATAGTCTTGAGAGTGGTATATACGTTGTTTTCCAGATCTACGACAGCAATGTCCGCCCCAGGCTGTCCGCTCATGTAAACTTTGTTGTCGTAGTAGACAAGGTCTTTAATCCTTGCGTTGAACTGTGACACTTCCGTCCTAGTATTGGTTGACAAAGATAGCTGTATCACTGTCTTATTTACGCTGAAATAAAGGTCGTTATGTAAGATGTCTATAGTAACAGCAATAACGCTATTCATCTTGTTTATCTGATGCAGTCTATTCCCATTATAATCCACCGACCACAAACCATCCCTATTCCTGCCGAAATAGATCAACTTCACCCTGGGGTCGACAGCAAGATCGTGCGGATGGCTACGCACTTCGCTCAAGTTCACGAGGATCCGAAATTTTCTCCCACTCGTAGACATACGACTGATTGTGTACGTCGGACGGTATGTGGTAAAGAAGATGACTCGCCTGCCAACATCCACTGTCAGTCCTAAGGATCTTATTCCTTTCTTTAGTGTTTTGACACCCGACACGTCCAGCTGTGAAGAGAAGATACCGTATGGCACAAATCGACTGAATATCAGTCTTCTGGATAGAGGTTCATACGCCACAGCCTCAAACCCTGCTCCTTGCAAATAGGAATACGTCCTCATGTCGTGTGTGTCTATACTAATTTGATGTGGATGTTGTTTGGAGCCAGAGGCATATTCTACAACCAACAGCCTTGTCATGTTTTGAAACTGTCGGGCTGTTGGTGTTGTGGCCACTGACGTTGAGGGTGGTGAAGTTGGAGTCATCGACGAGTAAAGCGGGATAGGTTGTGTGATGCCTCTTGTAATCAGGACATTTCTCAAACGTTCATTCTGTTTTACAAGGCTCTTAACAGTTTGTTGGGTTTCATTCATCTGCGCTTGCAGACCACCAACCTGTCGTATCAAGACCGTCACGTGACCTTTCAATAACGTCATTTCCTCTTCAACACGTGCCACGTGATGCCGTGTTAGGTTTAACTCTGTCTTTAGTTGTCTCACCTGCTGTCCACACGATCCCTTGTCCACCACAGTGTCGAGTTGTTGTCCGGATTTAGCCAGCCCGACCTCCCTGAGCTGTTTCGTAAGACTAAGCGTCTGCCGCTTCATCTGCTGATATCCATGCTTCAGGTTTCTAATTTGGGAAATCACGTGACTGTTTACTGTTGCATCAAACGACTCGAGCACACTACTCAGATATGAAGGAACAATGTTCTCTGCCAACTCCGATCTCAGCAGTAACTTCAAAACGTCCATTTTGTTCATGATCCGTGACTCCGTCTCTACAATGTCAAATTTTAAGTCGTTCAGTTCTTCTTCAAGCGGACGCATATGATTAGCAACTGCTGAAATATGTTCGTGTCCATGAACCAAAGTCGAGGCAGCTCCAAGGAGCACTAGCAGGCAACACAACACCGCCATTTTACCTGCTAACTGTAGAACAATGTCAAGGTCAAGTAATTATCAAATTACTACCGTATTACCTCTAACAAGGGCCAAAGGAAATCAGATGCATCTCACCAGACAGTACGTATTCCTGAACAGTTTCATTGCCGACTGATTACATAAAAATATCCAGGTACATCTCTTATTACATAAATATACCAAGGTACATCTCTGATAACACAAATATACCCAGGTACTTCTCTGATAAGTTAAATATATCCAGGTACATCTCTGATAACACAATTATACCCAGGCTCGTCTCTGATAACTTAAATATATCCAGGTACTTCTCTGATAACATAAATATACCCATGTACTTCTCTGATAACATAAATATACCCAGGTACTTCTCTGATAACACAAATATACCCAGGTACTTCTGATGATAAATGATAACAAATATACCCAGGATAACTCCAGGTACATCTCTGATAACACAAATATACCCAGGTACTTCTCTGATAACATAAATATACCCAGGTACTTCTCTGATAAATTAAATATACCCAGGTACTTCTCTGATAACACAAATATACCCAGGTACTTCTCTGATAACACAAATATACCCAGGTACTTCTCTGATAACACAAATATACCCAGGTACTTCTCTGATAAGTTAAATATATCCAGGTACATATCTGATAACATAATTATATCCAGGTACATCTCTGATAACACAAATATACCCAGATACCTCTCTGATAACTTAAATATATCCAGGTACATCTCTGATAACTTAAATATATCCAGGTACATCTCTGATAACATAAATATACCCATGTACTTCTCTGATAACATAAATATACCCAGGTACTTCTCTGATAAATTAAATATACCCAGGTACTTCTCTGATAACACAAATATACCCAGGTATTTCTCTGATAACACAAACATACCCAGGTACTTCTCTTTGATAACACAAATATACCCAGGTACATCTCTGATAAAATAAATATACTCAGGTACTTCTCTGATCAAACAAATATACCCAGGTACGTCTCTGATAACACAAATATACCCAGGTACGTCTCTGATAACATAAATATACCCAGGTACGTCTCTGATAACACAAATATACCCAGGTACTTCTCTGATAACACAAATATACCCAGGTACTTCTCTGATAACATAAATATATCCAGGTACATCTCTGATAACATAAATATACCCAGGTACATCTCTGATAACACAAATATACCCAGATACCTCTCTGATAACTTAAATATATACCCAGGTACATCTCTGATAACATAAATATACCCAGGCACGTCTCTGATAACTTAAATATATCCAGGTACATCTCTGATAACATAAATATACCCATGTACTTCTCTGATAACACAAATATACCCAGGTACTTCTCTGATAAGTTAAATATACCCAGGTACTTCTCTGATAAATTAAATATACCCAGGTACTTCTCTGATAACACAAACATACCCAGGTACTTCTCTGATAACACAAATATACCCAGGTACATCTCTGATAAAATAAATATACTCAGGCACTTCTCTGATCAAACAAATATACCCAGGTACGTCTCTAATGACATAAATATACCCAGGTACGTCTCTGATAACACAAATATACCCAGGTACATACCCAGGTACGTCTCTGATAACAGAAATATACCCAGGTACGTACGTTTCTGAGAACATAAATATGTCTCTGATAACACAAATATACCCCAGATAACAGAAATATACCCAGGTCTCTGATAACACAAATATACCCAGGTACATCTCTGATAACATAAATATACCCAGGTAAGTCTCTGATAACAGAAATATACCCAGGTAAAATAAATATGCCCAGGTCTCTGATAACATATATATAGACAGGTACTTCTCTGATAACATAATTATACCTAGGTACTTCTCTGATAACATAAATATACCCAGGTACTTCTCTGATAAAATAAATATACCCAGGTACTTCTCTGATAACATAAATATACCCAGGTACATCTCTGATAACACAAATATACCCAGATACATCTCTGATAACACAAATATACCCAGGTACGTCTCTGATAACACAAATATACCCAGGTACATCTCTGATAACATAAATATACCCAGGTACATCTCTGATAACACAAATATACCCAGGTACTTCTCTGATAACATAAATATACCCAGGTACTTCTCTGATAACAGACATATATGCCCAGGTACATCTCTGATAAAATAAATATACTCAGGCACTTCTCTGATCAAACAAATATACCCAGGTACGTCTCTGATAACATAAATATACCCAGGTACGTCTCTGATAACACAAATATACCCAGGTACATCTCTGATAACAGAAATATACCCAGGTACGTTTCTGAGAACATAAATATGCCCAGGTACGTCTCTGATAACACAAATATGCCCAGGTACTTCTCTGATAACATAAATATACCCAGGTACATCTCTGATAACAGAATATATACCCAGATACTTCTCTGATAACATAAATATACAGGTACTTCTCTGATAACATAAATATACCCAGGTACTTCTCTGATAACATAAATATGCCCAGGTACTTCTCTGATAACATAAATATACCCAGGTACATCTCTGATAACATAAATATACCCAGGTACATCTCTGATAACACAAATATACCCAGGTACGTCTCTGATAACAGAAATATACCCAGGTACTTCTCTGATAACAGAAATATACCCAGGTACTTCTCTGATAACACAAATATACCCAGGTACATCTCTGATAACATAAATATACCTAGGTACTTCTCTGATAACATAAATATACCCAGGTACTTCTCTGATAATACAAATATACCCAGGTACGTCTCTGATAACATAAATATGCTCAGATACTTCTCTGATAAGATACATATACCCAGATACATCTCTGATTAACATATATATACCCAGGTACATCTCTGATAACACAATTATACCCAGGTACGTCTCTGATTACATAAATACACCAGGTACCTCTCTGATTACAAACGTATTGCCAGGTACCTCTGTGATTACATAGATATACCCAGGCACATCTCTGTTTACATAAATATACACAAAGTACTTCTCTGTATATACAAAAATACCCCACGTATGCCTGTACACACAGATATACACACATACGCGCGTGTATGTGAGTGTGCGAGTGTGTGGTTTGGAGGTCTTGGCTTTGTGGGTGAGAAAGTGAGTGCGTGCGTACTGTTAAAAGTACATGCTTAATGCCCTATATAAAACCTGAGACGATGTTGTCACAAAAGTGTCACAAGGTCGACAATCGTCAATTAATCGTTTCTCTAAGTACATGTTATGTATTCCGTAAACTATTATTTAAGCATGACTAAGCAGATATATATTTGCTAGCACCGACATAGTCGTTCGTTGTGTTTTTGTCCATCTTGTCGATCTCCGAAGCAATCTCCTCACTCGCCATGGGGGTCACTACACCCGATAATCGATACTCGATTATGCACTTTATGGTAGATATGTTTCTTTGTTGATTGACCAGTTGATGTTTCCATACGTCTTAGTTACATGTACAGTGGAAATGAAACGCGACACCAGACATTGGATTTGAGAGATACACTCTTGAAATAAAAGCTTGTCGTGTTTATACCTAACCACGCGCAGACACGCCATGTTCATGATGTTTGCTTGAACATGGTCCTGGTTAAATTCGAGATTTACAGTGAAACGAGCCGGTGTGTTGCTGTACATTTCAGTGAGTGAGTGAGTTAAGTTTTACGCCGCACTCAGCAGTATATTCTAGCTATATGGAGGTGGTCTGTAAATAGTTAAGTATGGATCAGACAATTCAGCATCGATCTACGCAATTGGGATACGATGACATGTGTCAACCAAGTCAGCGAGCCTAACCACCCGATCCCGTTAGTCGCCTCTTACGACAAGCATTGGTTGCTGAAGATCAGTTCTAACCAGGATCTTCACGGCGTCGGGTTGTACATTTCAGTGGTAAACCCCAAACTGAAAGCATAGATGGAACCTGTATGCCCGACGTCCACGTGTTATCCCAGGA
The DNA here is from genome assembly GCF_003918875.1 of Haliotis rubra. Lineage (NCBI taxonomy): Eukaryota > Metazoa > Mollusca > Gastropoda > Lepetellida > Haliotidae > Haliotis > Haliotis rubra. The sequence continues at coordinate 171,929 of NW_025767586.1, forward strand.
TTGACCATCACATTATCCACCTTCACGTGACTGCAAGACATGGACGTCGTTTTGTGTGTCAGGATGACAACGCCAGAGCACACAGAGCTCGTATTGTTACTTATATATCCTAGTGGTGAAACATAACCAGTGTCATATATATATGTGCACATGTGCACATATCACTTTTGCCTAGCAACCATTGTTTCTGTATTTCGTCGTCTGTGACGTCATTCAATAATTGAACGTGACGTCAATGAACAGGGCCGTCACATCTGCCTACGGTATTTTACTGCACAAATGTACATGAATAAATTTAATGGGGATAATAAAGAAGTTGTTACACTCGCAAGTGTGCCACACGACTTATAAGAAACTCGTGCAAAATTGTGTCTTACAAAATTTCACACTCGTTTTGTCGTTTTGTCGTATGACACACTTGCTCGTGTAATAATCTCTATTTAGTACTTCCAACAGGAGAACACAACCACCTTACCATGGCCAGCAATTACAGCAGACTTGTCACCCATCAAACATGTCTGGGATATCAATGGACGGCGCGCACATCAACGTCACCAACCACCAGCCGCTCTCAACGAACATGGCGTTGCTCTGCAGGAAGAGTGGGATTGAGTGAACCAAGCTGACATTGGACGTTTGATAATGTGTACACTTGGTCCAATCCGGGATTGTTTTGAGAACAGAGGCGGATTCATGCGATATTAATAAATTTTACTTTTTTATGGTAAATGGCGTGATTTACAGTAGGGCGCTTTCGCCAATAATCTAACAATATCTTTTGTAATCATTTATACAATAACACGTTTTGAAATAAAGAATACCACTCAATCAATCAATCGATCAAGTTTATATTATTTCGTAAAAAAAGCCTTAGGCCCATGTACAATACAAAATAAACAAGTGTAAGTGGCAATTAACAATCATATTCATGTGTATAAAGAACGCAATGACAATGCTTCCTTAATGTAATCAGAACAATGATTTAAACATATTTTATTCACAAATGTGAAAGGGAATGGGGACAAGTTCTCCAACTTAAAATACCCGCTCCCTAATATTTACATACATACAATTTTTATTATATACATCTTAGGAAAGAATACAGAGAAGATATAGGAAAGTAAAAGAGAGAACAGAGGAAGGGACACGACTTATGTGATCACTCAAAACGATTTGATTGATGAATAAAAGTTTGCACACATTTGAAAATGCATTCATTCTGTTGAATAGTCAGGTCAGGACTTCCAAGTAACATCAGTGACAATGTGATTGGAGAATCACGTTTTACAATATTTTTAATATTTAACATTAATATATCTCTTTGAATGCTGTACAGTCTACATTCTAATAGGAAGTGATGTACATTTTCACAAGCACTGTTTATAACTTGAAACTTGTAATGAAGGTCGATTTCTTTCGGTTTCAGAAATATTATTCCATATTCTTACAGTTGATGGAAAAAAGGAATCATACGAAAGTCTTAACCTTGCAGAAGGAAGGATAATATTGTTAGCATTCCTAAGGTTATAGTTAGATTTGGATCCCACACTATCTGGAGTAATTTCTTTTAAGTATACAGAAGCTAAATTATTTTGAATTTTTAAAATAGACAAAGTTTTCTTCTTTTCCTTCGTTCATCCGGTCTTTCCCACCCTGCCTCATAATATAGAATTTCCCGTGAGGTATGTCTAGGAAGACCCGTAACTATCCTGGCAGCTTCTAACTGAAGTTTCTCTAAGTTTTCCTTCAGTTGTACGGTACAACCATCCCATACTTCACAAGCATATTCAAAGTGTGGTCTGGTAAATATCTTATAAATATTGTTGATTGTATTTCTGTTTAGTAAATATTTCAATTTTCGCATTGATGATATCACTTTGGAGCACGACTTGATAATTTGATTAGTGTGACAAGACCATTTGCCGTTTGCTTCAAATGTTATTCCGAGATGTTTAAGATTGTTTACCAAATTAATTTGCTTTCCGTCAAAAAATAATTTCAATTCTTCAGTTTCATCAATCATGGAAAACAACACTGCTTCTGTTTTTGCAGGATTATATGAGACCAACCAGTTTTTGCTCAAGCTATATGTCTACATTGGCATTAAGAGAAGTTTCGATTTCTTTAGTACTTTTCGATGATTTTCCAAGCGAAGTGTCATCAGCAAAACGTCTTGTTACACAATCTAATTTATCAGCAATATCGTTAACATAGACCACGAATAAAAGGGGTCCCAATACTGATCCCTGGGGGACGCCAGCTGTTAAATACCTGGGCTTGGATATAGCTCCATTTACAAAGACGTGTTGACTGTGATCACTTATATAACTCGAAATCCATTGTAAAAGCTGGCCTCTAATACCGTACTTCTCTAATTTAAGTACAAGCCCTTTGTGCCACACACGATCAAAAGCTTTGGATGCATCGCAAAATATCATACAATATTTTTCTTTGCTGTCTAGAGATGTACAAATATGATGGTAAAGTTCAATTAATTGATGGACAGTTGAATGACCTGCTTTAAACCCCGACTGGTACTTATATAAAAGTTTGTTACATGGAAATAGTTATACAAGTGTTTAGATACAACTCTTTCAAATAGTTTTCCTATGCAACTTATAAGAGAAAAAGGTCTATAATTGGAAACAATAGAGTGATCACCTTTCTTATACAGTGGCATGACATGTGCACTTTTCCACATATTTGGATACACTATGCTTTAATGATAAATTGAACAGTAAACACAGGGGCTCAGATATAGAATCAACGGTGTTCTTTAATAATCTTTAATAATCAGAACAATTTGTTGCTGTTGTAAATTGGTACATGATAATGTGTTCTAAACGTATAGCTGATCAATTTAATATGGTAATGCTTCAAAATACGTACAGCGGAAATCATGATACAATTCACATTCAAATAAGAAATGAAATTAATTTTCTACAAAGTTGTTATTACAAATGTTACAAGTCCTTGGTGCCTCGGAACTCCATCAAATCTACTGGCATTTGTATATATATTGAATTCGTAACATTGTTTATTCTACGCCTTGCATCCTCAGATATAAATAACATATATCCTCAGATATAAACAACATTTTTAATACTTCACACGACGAACATTTGTGCATCAGGAACCGAAGACTTTAGAAGCTGCAGGCTCAAACTAAATTCCTCAGACATTTACATGACTGCAGGTTACTGCAACAACTAATTCGACACGTATAAAGGAGCCTTACAATACCCGCACTCACTCACTCACTCAGAAGAATGGATAAAAATCCAAATTAATCAAATTTTTCCCAAATCTTATGAAACTTGAAATTTAAATTTCCTGTATTCAAAACTTGTGTTTCGTCAGTATCATCCACAGGAACCTGTTAACGCTATGTAGATTAAACATAGACCATAGATCTGCACACACAACACACACACATGTATATATATAAATAGTTTATATATGTGTGTTTAGATCTATGGTCTATGTTTAACCCACATAGCGTTAACAGGTTCCTGTACGTTGTATCACCATTCTATTCCTTGACCCTATGCTTTTCTCACAGTGTAAGGAAATATAATGAGCAGTTCTAACATGCGAAACGATTCACCATGGAAATAGAATAGGCGACTGTGGTGAAATGTTTCATTTGACGATTTTAGTTACGCATCACTAAGTAGTTCCTTCTCGTGTGCCCTTTTCTTTTCTTTTCTTTTTTTTTTTTGTTGTTGTTGTTGTTGTTGTTGTTGTTGTCTTCATATACCGATAGGCTATGGAGAGAAGGCAACATTATTGCCTTTTGCCTGGAATACATTCTAAAATGGATTTCGATCCCATTTTCTAGCGGTATTCAAACGAATATCTGATTTGGGGATTCCCCTGGTGACGTCACACACCGTCTCGTGCCAGCAGGACACGTCACGGGCATCCGCTATCTTTTCCGCATTGGATGTTTACAGTTGCTACAAGGAAATTGTAAGTATGTAATTAGAGAACAGAGGTCAAATAGTCACATGACGAGTATCGACAGAGCAAAATCAGTACCTGTCAACTTTGGAGTTTAAAGGGATTTCATACGCAATGGCGATGCACACACATGACGCAATGGCGGTGGGGATTTCCCGACCACAAAACCATGCAAAATTCAGTACCAAACGAATGCGAGTTAATTAGTATTGGACAATAGTTACATGGTCAGTGAGCCAAAGCTTGCGACAACTGAGAGAGTTACGTGTGAGATGTGATATCAACCTGAAATGGAACATGGTGTAGCACAGGCGTGGTTTCTGAAGTATGTCGGTGATTTATTATAAGCATCGTGGTTAAGTCACTGTGTTGCTAAGTTCTGTGTTCAGCTGTGTAATAGGTAGTCCATTCCAGTGTCAAAATGTTGAGGGTGTTAAGAGCTAGAGCCTCCAACTCAAGAAGAGAAGAGAAAAAGGCTTGAGTCAAGTTGAGATGTCCCTGTCTAGATAAAGGGACCGTTCATAATTTATGGCTAGGGGTGGGGTGGGTGAGATGATGATATTGGGGGTGTTCCACCAATTTTGTTCTGGGGGTGGGGGTGGGGGTGTCAATCAATTTTGTACATAAAAATATGTTTAAAATTATGCTTAGAAATCATGGGAAGGGGAGAGGGGGTCATTGATGTTGTACATGACATGCGGGGGTCCTCATACATTTTAGGTGGGGGTAATTCACATTGTACATGCTTCTCCATTAAAATCAACAACCACACCCCCATCAATTATGAACGTTCCCTAACCACACCACCGCAGACTCCAACCGGGTCCAGGGTGGAAGCTGGTGGGGGTTCTGAGAGCCGGAATCCCCCATGAAGCCAACGCATAATTACAAATTTTCTTATAAAAAAATCACTGAAAACATTGTATTCAGACCTATTTGTGGGGTGTCAACTGGTCAAAATGTGCATGCTTAAAAAAAACACTAAAGTTAACAGTTTTCAAACACACCCAGTTTTGTGTGAGATTTATCAATTTTGTCGTGAGACAGTGACATGAGGAATGAAAGCTTGAGTCTGAAGCCAAAGACGTGTGAGTTGCCTCGTATGGTGTTAGGTGATACCGGTGGAAATACGACAGGTAACAGTCCAATGATCTCTTATTCTGAACACACAGGTTGATAGAGACACAGATCAATAGATTGATGGTCATAGTGTCAATCACTGTATTGTCTGGTCCAGACATATTTTCTGTTGTATAAGTTGAATGTTGTCACAGAGAGACACATGCACACACACAGAAACATCACACCCAAGTAAGACCAGCACACACACACATACAGACATGCACTCAAGCATAGACCGACATAAACACACAGACTCCCCACACACACACACACACATGAGACGTGCAGAAAGCGTGCCTGCTCGAGAGACACAAACACACGCACACATATGGTTAATCCAGTCCAGTGTCAAAAGGATGATGTAACCACCTTTCCTACCCTATGTATCTACTTATATATATTGTAGTTTAGTCCAGTATCTAGCCCTACATCTAACCCTTGCTCAAATCTGCTTCATAAAGTTGCAGGGAGTGAAGACAGGGATTTCCTGGTGCATTGGGCTAATAAAAACAAAGCTGTAAATATTGTGGCATTAAAACAGAAATTTAGCTGTTCTCTCCAGCATAAACTCTGTCCTTTTCCTAATGTTACTTTAGGGAATGAAAATTTGTGTTCTCTTTCAAGAGTCTCATCATATTAAAAAGATTTTAATAGTTTATGAAGGAGCAAGCTTACACTCCGGAAAATGTCTGTATTATTCACAATAAAGAAGTTGACATCCATAAATCTTGCTTTTCTTAAGATTTTGATACCTTTGAGTTTTTCTGTATCATCACTTTATCACATTTTAGAGGGACGGCTGGGTAGCCTAGTGGTTAAAGTTGGCTCTCTCTCGCCGAAGATCTCGATTCCCCACATGGCACAGTGTCTGAAGCCCATTTCTGGTGTCCCTGCCGTGATATTGCTGGAATATTGCTAAAAGCACTCACTCACTCACTCATATTTTAGAAATAAAAGATGTGTCTCACACTTGGCCAAAAGTTTTCAAAATACATATTTTATACTTTATATGTCATATTTATGAAATAAGTACATGCTCATGTGATCTTCTGTATCTGTTTAAGAAATATGTTTGTTCAACTCAAATTCTCATCTGAGCTAGTATAGTTAGAGCATGAGAACATCTGCATTGAAAAGCTTGATATTTTAATAATTCAGGACAAAACAATACCATATGTCAGACTCAGTACAAGAAACTTTATTCCTTTTTTAAAAAATTCAAATTTATATGAGCGCTATATTATCAGTATAAATCTGTAGCAAGCATTAACTGAAATCCAAGGGTCCAGACTCAATTACAGGAATGGCAATTTTGTGCTGATCCACAGATTTTCGCCGATTATATTTCAAACTGAGCAAATCATCTCCCCCCAGAACCTGTCACTAGATGACAAAATATTAAGTTCAGCTGAAAATAGATTTTCCTGTTGTCTTCCATGCAATTACCGGGTATGTACAGACCGCCACCATACTGCTGGAACATTACTGAGTGCAGCATCAAACTACAAACAAACAAACCTTACTTTGGAACACAGAAATGTAATAATGTGACGATACTAGAAGTTTGACTACATATTTGTATGGAACTAACAGATACTTGATTTTGCGTCATTTGAAAAAGCTCTGATATTTAGCATTTATCTATACTGTTGCACTTGAGATCAAATATACAGGTGAGCTAAAACTTAAACTGTATTTATCTGTTTTCAGACACATACACTCTGAAACACAAGACAAAAAGTCACTAGCGCTCAGTAGACAAACATCTACCAACTGAACACCAGCCGATTATCAGAATGGTAGTCACCAGAGTTGTTACAAGTCAGTGTGTAAGTGTGTATCATGTCCAGAAGACAGTCACGTCTTGCATGTGTGTTCCCTGCTGCTGAGGAACAAGCTGTAGACGGACATAGCAGACAACAAACACCCAGTTACAGAGCAGCATCCAGTGGCTGTGATGACCTGATAGACTTGTCTGACATTGGCTGTGCTGACTGCTCTGTGGACAGTCTGTCAAATAAATCCAAAGTGGGTGGCATTCCCATTGATTCTGTGAAACAGGGTGCCGTGTGTCTGAGAAACTCCCACCTCATGCAGACTGATGGGATTGTTGTTTGTGGAGGTGGGGATCAGACTGTTACATGGGCAACGTGGGGACAAGCTACGTCTTGGAAAGACAAGGGGGATCCTTTGTGTCATCCTGTTCACAATAGAGATGTACAAGGGCATCCAGTTCCTTTGACAAGAGGGGGTAATGATACAGGTGTGCAAGTACTTATAACAAACATTGGTAATCAAGGAGGTCATGATACAGGTGTACAAGGATTCCAAGTACCTGTAATGAACATTGGTAATCAAGGAGGTCATGATACAGGTGTACAAGGATTCCAAATACCTGTAACAAACATTGGTAATCAAGGAGGTCATGATACAGGTGTACAAGGATTCCAAGTACCTGTAACGAACATTGGTAATCAAGGAGGTCATGATACAGGTGTACAAGGATTCCAAGTACCTGTAACAAGGGTTGGTAATCAAGGAGGTCATGATACAGGTGTGCAAGTACCTGTAATGAACATTGGTAATCAAGGAGGTCATGATACAGGTGTACCTGCATCAAACATTGGTAATCAAGGAGGTCATGATACAGGTGTACAAAATTCCAAATACCTGTAACAAACATTGGTAATCAAGGAGGTCATGATACAGGTGTGCAAGGATTCCAAATACCTGTAACAAACATTGGTAATCAAGGAGGTCATGATACAGGTGTACAAGGATTCCAAGTACCTGTAACAAACATTGGTAATCAAGGAGGTCATGATACAGGTGTACAAGATTCCAAGTACCTGTAACGAACATTGGTAATCAAGGAGGTCATGATACATGTGTACAAGGATTCCAAGTACCTGTAACAAGGGTTGGTTATCAAGGAGGTCATGATACAGGTTTAACAAACAAGTAATTCCAAATACAGGTGTAACAAATAAGTGTTGGTTATCAAGGAGGTCATGATACAGGTGTACAAGGATTCCAAGTACCTGTAACAAGGAGGTCATGGTTGGTTATCAAGGAGGTCATGATACAGGGGTACAAGGATTTCCAAATACCTGTAACAAACATTGGTAATCAAGGAGGTCATGATACAGGTGTACAAGGATTCCAAATACCTGTAACGAACATTGGTAATCAAGGAGGTCATGATACAGGTGTACAAGGATTCCAAATACCTGTAACAAACATTGGTAATCAAGGAGGTCATGATACAGGTGTACAAGGATTCCAAGTACCTGTAACAAACATTGGTAATCAAGGAGGTCATGATACAGGTGTACAAGGATTCCAAGTACCTGTAACAAGCATTGGTAATCAAGGAGGTCATGATACAGGTGTACAAGGATTCCAAGTACCTGTAACAAACATTGGTAATCAAGGAGGTCATGATACAGGTGTACAAGGATTCCAAATACCTGTAACGAATGTTGGTTTGGCATATGAAGGTCATGCTACAAGTATACAAGTTTATACCAACTGCCAGTAATAAATGTTGGTTCTGTGACAGTGAATGGTAGGCACAAGAGACATGCAGTTAGGCCTCGAACTTCATCCATACCCGTGAGAAGTGCAGACCTAGGAGTAAGCAATATGGAGACTGATTATGTCCAACCTGACACAAGGCACCCAGCAGAACAGGGCTCAGTGAATGCAGGTAATGACCATTGGTCACCTGGCAAATATGGTGCGGTGGGGGGTTCTGAAGGACAACACAATCATTCAGTGGATCCACCAGCCTCACAGGGATCCAAAGGAAATAACAGAATTGAGAGTGATTCATTGTTGCAGATGATACCCAATGGGCAGGACTGTGAACACTTTCTGAAGGTGGACACTCCATTTAACATGAAGGATGAAATACCAGAGGATTCATTTATTAAAGATGCAGACAGAGATGAAAAAGCAGTTCTATCTGACTGTAAATTGTCCACAGTTGCCTGTGAAGGGATAGGTGATACAGGGACACCATCCAATCCTCATGAGGCTTTGGGTGGAAGAGATCCAGCAGGTGAGGCTGATGTCTCCGAGGAAGCTTCTCTGATGAAGATGATGAGCAATATGAATTTAGATGGACAGCATTCACACAGTCAAACAGCAAATGGGGTAACATGCAATGACATATTCACCACTGGGAACGATAAAGAAAGGAATGAGTATTGTCTTAAAGTTGATGAGAGTCATGCTGGTATACATTCAGCTTCACATGGAGACAACACTGCTGAATCAACAACACACAGTGCCCATGGTATCCAGTCAGGTAGACACTTAATAATAATAATAATAATGAGTACATTTATAATGCAGAGAAAACCAGACACAAAGTGTATGCTCATATGGGCAGAAGTGAGAGGGATAAAATGATGGGAAAAGGGCACAAGTGAGATGGGCAGAAAGAAATTGGGCAAAAGTGAGATGGGCAGAAAGGAATTGGGCACAAGTGATATGAGCAGAAAGGAATTGGGCACAAAGTGAGATGGGCAGAAAGGAATTGGGCACAAGTTAGGGTTTGCAGAAAAGAATTGGGCACAAGTGAGATGGGCAGAAAGGAATTGGGCACAAGTGAGATGGGCAGAAAGGAATTGGGCACAAGTGAGATGGGCAGAAAGGAATTGGGCACAAGTGAGATGGGCAGAAAGGAATTGGGCACAAGTGAGATGGGCAGAAAGGAATTGGGCACAAGAAAGATGGACAGCAGTCAGTTGGGAAAAAGTGAAATGGAACATACATGCCCAACTCTCCATTCAACCCCTTCTCTCTCACGTCCCTCTTTAATGCTGCTCTCTCTCATACACCCGCCTGCCATTCATATTCCACTCTGTAATTCACGTCCCTCTCTCATTCATGTCCCTCTTTGCCATTCATCATTGTTTATGCGCCTCACTGAGTCTATGACATAAGGCCCGTCTGACCGCCCAAGATGGGCAGAATGTCTGACGGATGGTCTAAATTTACAGCTAGCCAGCCTGATGGCTTATTTCATACACTGCTCTCTGTCATTTATGCCCCACTCTCCTATTGACACCGCTCTATCTCTCATGCTGCTCTTTCTCATTCACTCTCCTGTCACAATGCACTCCCCTCTCTCACACATACTCACTTCTCTCTCATTCACTCTCATCTCAATTCATGCCCCATTCTCTCATCCACACCCCCCTCTCCCTCATTTACTCCTGTGCTTTGCTCATTCACACTTATCTCTCTCATTCACACCCCTCTCTCTCATTCACACCTGTCTTTGTCATTCACACCCCTCTCTCTCATTCACACCTGTCTTTGTCATTCACACCTCTCTCTGTGATTCACACCTGTCTTTGTCATTCACACCCATCTCTCTCATTCACACCTGTCTTTGTCATTCACACCCATCTCTGTGATTCACACCTGTCTTTGTCATTCACACCATCTCTCTGATTCACACCTGTCTTTGTCATTCACACCCCTCTCTCTGATTCACACCTGTCTTTGTCATTCACACCCCTCTCTGTGATTCACACCTGTCTTTGTCATTCACACCCCTCTCTCTCATTCACACCTGTCTTTGTCATTCACACCCATCTCTGTGATTCACACCTGTCTTTGTCATTCACACCCCTCTCTCTGATTCACACCTGTCTTTGTCATTCACACCCATCTCTCTCTGATTCACACCTGTCTTTGTCATTCACACCCATCTCTCTCATTCACACCTGTCTTTGTCATTCACACCCATCTCTGTGATTCACACCTGTCTTTGTCATTCACACCCCTCTCTCTGATTCACACCTGTCTTTGTCATTCACACCCTCTCTCTCATTCACACCTGTCTTTGTCATTCACACCCCTCTCTCATTCACACCTGTCTTTTCATTCACACCTGTCTTTGTCATTCACACCCATCTCTCTCATTCACACCTGTCTTTGTCATTCACACCCCTCTCTCTGATTCACACCTGTCTTTGTCATTCACACCTCTCTCTGTGATTCACACCTGTCTTTGTCATTCACACCCTCTCTCTGTGATTTCACTCCTGTCTCTCACTGTCATTCACACCCCCTCTCTGTGATTCACACCTGTCTCTGTCATTCACACCCCTCTCTGTGATTCACACCTGTCTTTGTCATTCACACCCATCTCTGTGATTCACACCTGTCTTTGTCATTCACACCCATCTCTGTGATTCACACCTGTCTTTGTCATTCACACCCCTCTCTGTGATTCACACCTGTCTTTGTCATTCACACCCATCTCTCTGATTCACACCTGTCTCTGTCATTCACACCCTCTCTGTGATTCACACCTGTCTTTGTCATTCACACCCATCTCTGTGATTCACACGTGTCTTTGTCATTCACACACATCTCTCTTATTCCCACCTGTCTTTGTCATTCACACGCCTCTCTCATTCACATCTCTCTCTCATTCACACCCATCTCTCTGATTCACACATGTCTTTGTCATTCACACCCTCTCTCTCATTCACACCCCCTCTCTCTGATTCACACCTGTCTCTCTCTCATTCACACCCCCTCTCTCTCTCATTCACACTCATCTCTCTCATTCACACCTGTCTCTCTCATTCACACCCTCTCTCTCATTCACACCTGTCTTTGCCATATTCGGAGATTGCCCTTGCACTCATCCTCACCTTTTTTCTCTCGTTCAAGGCCCTCTGTCTGATGGCGCTCTCCTTCACACTGCTCTCTCTCATTTAAGACCCCCATTCTCATCACCGCATCCGTTTCTCATTCATACGACTCTTTTGATATCCTTATCTCTATCTCTCCATGCTCTATAGTTTCTCTTCACACCTCTCTCTCCCTCCCCAACCTTTTCTGTTTTCAGCATTATTTAACTCGTCCATACCTAACGAAACAAAATCAGATTGTCCATTCGGAGATTGCCATGGTCTGTTATGATCATATTTCCATTACAGGTCAAGACAAGATCGCCATGGCGGTTTCTGTCAATCGCTCCAACAATGTGCAAGCAGTAGGAAACTTCAACTACAATAAAAATATCTGCAAGATGTCAACGAGGGAAGGTTACCATAACATTAGAAGTAGGTGCAAGGTCAGGATATACTTACACAGGTGCCCCAAGATGATCATTATCAACTTGTGAAGATTTGGGTTAAAATTGGTCTTCAGCAGCCCATGCTTGTTGGTAGATGTGACTAATGGGATTAGTGGTCAAGGCCCCATTCCACAAAACGATGGTAGTGCTAAGATGATCGTAACTCCCATACTTTAACATAGACTTACAACTGTCGTAGCGCTAAGATGATCGTAACTCCCATACTTTAACATAGACTTACGACAGTCGTAGTGCTAATATGATCGTAACTCCCATACTTTAACATAGACTTACAACTGTCGTAGCGCTAAGATGATCGTAACTCCCATACTTTAACATAGACTTACGACAGTCGTAGTGCTAATATGATCGTAACTCCCATACTTTAACATAGACTTACAACAGTCGAAGGCTAATATGATCATTAACTCCAATACTTTAACATAGACTTACAACTGTCGTAGCGCTAAGATGATCGTAACTCCCATACTTTAACATAGACTTACGACAGTCGTAGTGCTAAGATGATCGTAACTCCCATACTTTAACATAGACTTACGACTGTCGTAGCGCTAATATGATCGTAACTCCCATACTTTAACATAGACTTACGACTGTCGTAGCGCTAATATGATCGTAACTCCCATACTTTAACATAGACTTACAACTGTCGTAGTGCTATGATTGCTTTGAGGAACGGGGTCCAGGCTGGCTGACTTGGTTGACACATGTCATTGTATCCCAACTGCATAGATCTATACTCTTGATCTTAATCACTAGATTGTCTGTGTAGATCAGTTCCCATGTTAGTCGCTGAATTCAGTCACATGAAGTCACATTTTTGGCTAGGAGCCAACTGTCGTAATTTTTCGCAACAATTTCAAGATTTACTGTAAATTATTTTAATCCTGTTCGTGGTGTCCCATACTCACTTAGTCAATCTGTATTTATCTGGTATTCCAGCACAGAGCCTGAGGGAGATTGCAAGTAATGAGAAGCTGTTTGTCAAGACAGAGGCTTTTCATGAAGTATGGAAAGTGTCAAAGGAGGATAACGTGGTATTCATTGTTGGACCTCCTAGGGCAGGCAAGACCATGATAGCAAAAGCAGTTCTTCTGAAATTGCAAAAAGAGCAGAACTTTGAACCTCTGATCCTGTTAAGTGTACAAGAAATGAGGGAGGCATTGAACATAGATGAGAAACAGGCAATATTCATCAAAAACACTTTTGGAGTATCAGACTTTGATCAAGCGGAGCTAAATTTGTTGCTAAAGTATTTTGCCTCAGTTAGGGTTTGTGTTTCTGATAACAAAAAGTTCATCTTTACTTGCAACAACAGGATTTTTACAAAATGTCGGCCATATTTGAAACTTGAGGAATTCTTTACTGAAAGTTCTGTTGTTGATGTACAGCAAGTTGGTGGCTTGACCGTCAGTGACAAAAGGACCATCTTGTATAAACATCTCAAGCAACGAGATGTTATCCTTCCAGATGACTTAGTGGATAAAATTGTAAACTGTGCAAATAATTCCACACTTGCCTTCCCCAAATGTTGTGAAATATTTACAAAGTCACCATATTTACATGACCAAGGAAAATCTGTTAAGTTCTTCCAGAAGCCAGTTCTATACTATAAGCTTTCAGCTCAATTGTTGTGGCAAAAGGATGATAAGAGCTATTTTATAGTACTGTTGCTTGTGATGGTTTTGGGAGAGCTACAAGATTCTTTCCTCAAAGGTGTATTAGAAGACAGTTTCATTCTAAAGGAAGCAAAAGGTTCTTGACATGTTGCCATATGAAGTGGCGTTGACTCAACTAGAATCAGCCACCCAAGATCTTCTGAATGAAGGCCTGTACCTGAAAAGGTCTGAAAACAACAATTCCTTCATCTTCATAGATAGCTGTGTATGCGATGCTGTTGCTATTGTATTTGGGACTGAATATCCCAAACAACTTCTGCAGATTTGTTCTGGGGAATTTCTGTGTGAGAGAGTGCTTGTAAATTCTCAAAGACAGAAAGAAAATGATGAGGGATATTTTCAATTAGGAGTGATCATTTTGACTTCTTGTCTGAAAGATTTGTGACTGAGATACGCTCAGGTTTTCCATATCTGGTTACTCGTCATAAAGCTTTAGGTGATGGTTCATTTATCAAGAGTTTCGCAAATTACTGTGAGACTAAAACAGATATCAACTCCATCCTAAAATCAAAAGACAATCTTCATCAATTTCCGTTATTATTTTGGTCATCATGGAATGAGAAAGAACACTTGTTTCGGTGGATTTTCCATGAACACAAGAAACGCAAGCTACCAATATCTAAAGAGGATATCCAAAGAATCACTCGAGCATGTTGTATCTCAGGAAATGTAGGGGCTCTGAAAATAGTTTTCAATGTTGTAAAATCATCTTCAGATATGGTAAAAGACTGTGAAACAATCTTCCTTGCAATGCCAACATGTAGTGAAGCTTCCTTGACTGTGTCCCCAGTTGAAGGAGTTGTTCAAGTAGGTGGAATGCTTCACACTGCATGTCTCCATGGGCATCTCCCAGTGGTGGAGCTGCTGGTGACCGAATACCACTCTCCAGTTGACCTTCATGATCACTATGACAACACTCCCTTGACCATTGCGGCCAAATATGGACATGCCAAAATCGTGAAGTTTCTGATAGATCAAGGAGCAAAAGCAAATGTATGGCATCGGATGAGAAAGATGGCAATACATGAAGCCTGTGAAAATGGAAGGACTGAAGTGGTGAAAGTTTTACTGACAGCTTGGCCTAAACTTGTAGATGTTATTGGTCCAGCTCCCGACCTACGGTTCCCTATACATTATGCATGTGCAAGTAAGGAACCCCAGTTGGTGAAACTGCTTGTTGAGAAAGGTGCTGCTCCTAAATGCGTGGATTCTACCAATAACACTGCATTCCACACTGCTTGCTGTACGCCAGGGGGTCTGCGGGTTCTAAAAGAACTGAAACCAACTTTGCAGGATTTAAAATTACAGAACAAGTTCCTTGCCACATGTCTTCATCTTGCTTGTAAGTTTGAGGAGCCTGCCATGGTTGAGTTTCTAATCAAGAATGGTGCAGACGTGAATGCTTTGAACAACAAGCAGCAGACGCCACTACATGTTGCGTGTGAGAGGAATCATGTTGCAATTGCTAAAAAGCTCTTGAAGAATGGAGCTGATGTGTTTGCCTTGGACATCATGAGAAAACCCGCTCTGAAGCTAACAACACACAAAGACAAAGAGTTACAGAAGTTACTGATTGAACAAATGATTGAGAGTGATAAAGTAAATCAGAAATGATTCACCATCACGATCATGATCACGATTACGATCATGTGTGCTTCTCATGCTTCTGAACCCAGGGCCGATTCCCTACATGGGTACAATGTGTGAAGCCAAATTCTGGTGTCTGCCCCACCCCCTCTGTGAACAAACAAAATGTTCCAGGAGTTACTGATAGCGGTGATTCATTTACACAGCAGCAAATTAGGTATATAAGTCTAAGTACACAGTTTCAGATCTTTTAGATGACTGTCTCACTAGTTGTATAATTGGTTGCTGGACATGAGTTAGTTAGTTAGTTAGTTAGTTAGTTAGTTAGTTAGTTAGTTACACACCACTTTTAGCAATATTCCTGCAATATCATGGCTGCGAACACCAGAAATGGGCTTCATAAATTGTACCCATTTAGGGAATCGAACCCAGGCCTTTGTCATGACTAGTGACTAGCGCTTTAACCTTCAGGCTACCCCACCACCCATCTAAGAATTTTGATGGTGTATATATATAGGAGTTACCGTAAGAGTGGCATCAGCCTGAGGATTAATGAATCCTTTTCCTATGCCAGTACGTACATGTATTTATATACTCCCTAGTCAGCACTGTTGACAGAGGCAGAGGTAGCCTAGTGGTTAAAACGTTTGCTTGTCATGTTCATGACCCAATTCAATTCCCCATTGATCAGCATCAGAGACTCTGATTGGCTTGGAGTATGGCAGGACAACATTGGAATCTGAGGATGTGGCACAGGATCCATTGTTTTGATGAAATCAGATTCCTGCTGCATCTTACAGACAGACAAATATAGGTGTGGTGGCACAGGAACACTGCTTTATGCCAGAAATGTTGCACCAATAGTCCCTTATGGTGGAGGTTCTGTCATGGTGTGGGGGGCAGTATTTCATGATTGTAAACTATACATGGTAATAGTCTGAGGGAACCTCATCAGTATTCAGTATATCCAGATTCGATTCCCCACATGGGTACAATGTGTGAAGCCCATTTCTAGGGTGTCCCCGTGATATTGCTGAAATAAACCATAATCACTCACTCGGTACATCCAGAACATCGTTAATCCTGTTGTCATGCCACATTCTGGTAATCATGAACATGCTCCTCGACATGTGGTAATGGATGATAACACTCTCGTGCTGTGACTTCATTTCTGCAAGGACATGCTACTGACTCTTTGCCTTGGCCTACCAGGTTTTGAAAAATACCATTGCCCGACGCCCGGGTCGAGTGGAATTCTCCCGTCGGTCAAGTAAATATCCACATTAAACTTTACCGTGGTACAGCAGTGGCAAACTACTGAAATGTTTTGATATATGTATTTTGATGATGAAATAGAAATGCAATTGCTAACAACTCAAATTATTAATTGTATTTAAGTGAAATTATCATTTGGTCAAGTGGATTTTGAAAGTTTACTGGACCAGTGTCTAGTGGAGTTTTGAACAAGTTTCCAACCCCTGCCTTCTAAAGCCAGATTTGAATCCATTGGAACATGTTTGGGGCATTCTTTGATGCGGGCAGCAGGC
The DNA here is from genome assembly GCF_003918875.1 of Haliotis rubra. Lineage (NCBI taxonomy): Eukaryota > Metazoa > Mollusca > Gastropoda > Lepetellida > Haliotidae > Haliotis > Haliotis rubra. Next base: position 188,956 of record NW_025767586.1, read on the forward strand.
AGTGGATCCACCAGTACAGAATGCATCGGCTCATTTCCACTTACCCAACATGCTGGGGGGGATTAAAAGAGATTAACAGTTACGGGTCAGTGATTGTGCAGGGTGAATTTGTTACCGTTGCTTTGGTTGTGATACAAGTTCACCCAGCACTCCAATCATGGCCAAACGGAACAATCTCATGACCACCGGTGAACATATTTCACAAGATAAACTAAGTGAACTATATTCATATCATTTGTTATAAACTGAATTTTAATTGAGTGAACTATGCCAATGACAAGTATTATAAAGTATGGAGATGTCCTTGTTTCTCCATTGCACTATGACAAACGTTCAAGTAAGCACTTGTTTCATACCCAATGTGATGCGGCGGTCAGTACTTGGTCTACAGGGGCTGTAAGTTCAGTATCAAGAACAGGAGGGTGGAGGGTAATCATAACCGTGAAGTGTGGAACCATTTCAGAACGGAATATCCTAGGACAACAAATCATGTGGAGGGGTGGCATCGTAAAGTGAGTGATGTGTTTGCCGAAAGTCACCCCAACATTTTTAAGAAGGAGCAAGCCTGGGTAGAGGCGTATGTTCTACAGCAAAGAAACGGTGCCAGACCTTCACCTAGGAAGAGAAGATATGTTGACCTGAACCATGCCTTGGAAATGTACAAGAGAGAACTAATAACTGGTGCCAGAACTGTCATGTCAAACATTGAATCAGTATCACATTTAATTGGATATAAGTGTGAAAGGTGTGCTACGAAATATTGATGTAATATGTGATATGATGTTGATGTTGTATTAAGTTGTATAACTGGATAACTTGTATAACTGGATAACTTGTATGTGTGATTAATGAATACAGACATTGAGTCAAAAGTAGTAGTTTTTTTATCCCATTTGGTCCCGGATACTATTTCACAGGGAACAAAATAAGGGATTAAAGGGGAGTATCACACCCCAGTGATTTCTTCTGCTGAAACAATAGGAGTTGGGTAAGTGGGAAGACCCCAATGCATCAGGTGGCATCAGTTACGTCTTGACAGTAACAGAAGGATTACTGGGGGGAACAAGGAGCTACTGTCGTCCTGGCACAGGGTAGTAACACTCACCACTGACTTTCACCATCGGGATTACCTTTGTCAGCTGACAAAGAACAGGTTTTGACAGCTAAGGCTATTTGAACCTAATCATATCACCTCCAAGATCTATAGTTTTCATGGTTACCAATAGTGCTTCATTACTCGACTTAAGGAATAGAGTTCTTGAAGCAAGTAAAGTATTAAATATTGGCATTTTCAGTGTTTCCATTTGTCAAGAGCCATGTGACATTTGACACCAATGATACCTTGTGTTTGGGTAGACATGGTGAAAAAAACAAGGGGTGCTCAATTCATTTCTAGTTGAATGTGTAGATATTTCTTATGTGTTTATGGTGATTTCTGCCATGCAATGAACTGTATACACGGGTTGAAAACATCAGTACCTCTTGGGTACCTTATGTTTGCTCATCATTTTGGTTTAGTAGTTAGTTTGCAAGTTGTTTTCCTTATCTTAGGAAACACAATTACTGGTTGTTCCCAGGGGTTTTAGAGGTCCATGCTAGCTAGTGCTGATTGTGTCCTCAGATGTCTGTGCCACACACACAGGTTTTGTGGGTGAGTGAGTGTGTGAGTACGTGCGTAGTTTTAAAAGTACATGCTTAATGCCCGATATAAAACCTGAGACGATGTTGTCACAAGAGTGTCACAAGGTCGACAATCGTCAATTAATCGTTTCTCTAAGTACATGTTATGTATTCCGTAAACTATTATTTAAGCATGACTAAGCAGATATATATATTTGTTAGCACCGACATAGTTGCTCGTTGTGTTTTGGTCTATCTTGTCGATCTCCGAAGCTATCTCCTCACTCACAATGGAGGTCACTACACCCGATAATCAATACTCGATGATGCACTTTATGGTAGATATGTTTCTTTATACATAATTGACCAGTCGATGTTTCTATACGTCTTAGTTACATGTACAGTGGAAATGAAACGCGACACCAGACATTGGATTTGAGAGATACACCCTTGAAATAAAAGCTTGTCGTGTTTATAACTAACCACGTGCAGACACGCCAATTTCATGATTTTTGCTTGAACATGGTCCTGGTGAAATTCGAGATTTACAGTGAAACGAGCCGGTGTGTTGCTGTACATTTCAGTGAGTGAGTGAGTTTAGTTTTACGCCGCACTCAGCAGTATCCCAGCTATATGGCGGCGGTCTGTAAATAATCTGGACCCGACAATCCAGTGATCAACAACATGAGCATCGATCAATGCATTTGGGATAGGATGACATGTGTCAACCAAGTCAGCAAGCCCGACCACCAGACACTTACAACAAGCATGGGTTGCTGAAGATCAGAGCACACAGAGCTCGTATTGTTACTTATATATCCTAGTGGTGAAACATAACCAGTGTCATATATATATGTGCACTTTTGCCTAGCAACCATTGTTTCTGTGTTTCGTCGTCTGTGACGTCATTCAATAATTGAACGTGACGTCAATGAACAGGGCCGTCACACTTGCCTACAGTGTTTTACTGCACAAATGTACATGAATACATTTAATTGGGATAATAAAGAAGTTATTACAAAAGTCTGTAAATTTCACACTCGTTTCGTATAAGTCGTATGACACACTTGCTCGTGTAATAATCTATTTAGTACTCCAACGCGGGAGAACACAACCACCTTTACCACAGCAATCAGTGCAGACTTGTCACCCATCAAACATGTGTGGGATATCAATGGACAGCGCGCACATCAACGTCACTAACCACCGGCCGCTCTCAACGAACATGGCGTTGCGCTGCAGGAAGAATGGGATGGAGTGAACCAAGCTGACATTGGACGTTTGATAATGTGTACACTTGGTCCAATCCGGGATTGTTTGGAGAACAGAGGCAGATTCATGCGATAATAATACAATTTATTTTTCATGGTAAATGGCGTGATTTACAGTAGGGCGCTTCGCCAATTATCTAACAATATCATTTGTAATCATTTATACAATAACACGTTTTGAAATAAAGAATACCACTCAATCAATCAATCAAGTTTATATTATATTCGTCAAACAAGGCCTTAGGCCCATGTACAATACAAAATAAACAAGTGTAAGTATAAAGGTAGTGGCATTAACAATCATATTCATATATGTATAAAGAACGCAATGACAATGCTTCCTTAATGTAATCAGAACAATGATTTAAACATATTATATTCACAAATGTGAAAGGATTGGGGAAAAGTTCTCCAACTTAAAATACCCGCTCCCTAATATTTACATACGTACAATTTGTATTATATACATCTTAGGAAAGAATACAGAGAAGAGATAGGAAAGTAAAAGAGAGAACAGAGGAAGGGACGACTTATGTGATCACTCAAAACGATTTGATTGATGAATAAAAGTTTGCGCACATTTGAAAATGCATTCATTCTGTTGAATAGTCAGGTCAGGACTTCCAAGTAACATCAGTGACAATGTGATTGGAGAATCACGGTTTACAATATTTTTTAATATTTAACATTAATATCTCTCTTTGAATGCTGTACAGTCTACATTCTAATAGGAAGTGATGTACATTTTCACAAGCACTGTTTATAACTTGAAACTTTGTAATGAAGGTTTATTTCTTTCGGTTTTCAGAAATATTATTCCATATTCTTACAGTTGATGGAAAAAGGAATCATACGAAAGTCTTAACCTTGCAGAAGGAAGGATAATATTGTTAGCATTCCTAAGGTTATAGTTAGATTTGGATCCCACACTATCTGGAGTAATATCTTTTAAGTAAACAGAAGCTAAATTATTTTGAATTTTTTAAAATAGACAAAGTTTTCTTCTTTTCCTTCGTTCATCCAGTCTTTCCCACCCTGTCTCATAATATAGAATTTCCCGTGAGGTATATCTAAGAAGACCAGCAACTATTCTGGCAGCTTTCTAACTGAAGTTTCTCTAAGTTTTCCTTCTGTTGTACGGTACAACCATCCCATGATTCACAAGCATATTCAAAGTGTGGTCTGATAAATATCTTATATATATTGTTGATTGTATTTCTGTTTAGTAAATATTTCAATTTTCGCATTGATGATATCACTTTGGAACACGACTTGATAATTTGATTAGTGTGACAAGACCATTTGCCGTTTGCTTCAAATGTTATTCCGAGATGTTTATGATTGTTTACCAAATTAATTTGCTTTCCGTCAAAAATAATTTCAATTCTTCAGTTTCATCAATCATAGAAAACAACACTGCTTCTGTTTTGCAGGATTATATGAGACCAACCAGTTTTGCCCCAGCTATATGTCTACATTGGCATTAAGAGAAGTTTCGATTTCTTTAGTACTTTTCGATGATTTTCCAAGCGAAGTGTCATCAAGCAAAACGTCTTGTTACACAATCTAATTTATCAGCAATATCGTTAACATAGACCACGAATAAAAACGGTCCCAATACTGATCCCTGGGGACGCCAGCTGTTAAATACCTGGGCTTGGATATAGCTCCATATACAATGACGTGTTGACTGTGATCACTTATATAACTCGAAATCCATTGTAAAAGCTGGCCTCTAATACCGTACTTCTCTAATTTAAGTACAAGCCCTTTGTGCCACACGATCAAAAGCTTTGGATGCATCGCAAAATATCATACAATATTTTTCTTTGCTGTCTAGAGATGTACAAATATGATGGTAAAGTTCAATTAATTGATGGACAGTTGAATGACCTGCTTTAAACCCCGATTGGAACTTATATAAAAAGTTTGTTAACATGGAAATAGTTATACAAGTGTTTATATACAACTCTTTCAAATAGTTTTTCCTATGCAACTTATAAAGAGAAATAGGTATATAATTGGAAACAATAGAGTGATCACCTTTCTTATACAGTGGCATGTCATGTGCACTTTTTCCACATATTTGGATACACTATGCTTTAATGATAAATTGAAACAGTAAACACAGGGGCTCAGATATAGAATCAACGGTGTTCTTTAATAATCTTTAATAATCAGAACAATTTGTTGCTGTTGTAAATTGGTACATGATAATGTGTTCTAAAAGTATTGCTGATCAATTTAATATGGTAATGCTTCAAAATACGTACAGCCCTGATACACTTCACATTCAAATAAGAAATGAAATTAATTTTCTACAAAGTTGTTATTACAAATGTTACAAAGTCCTTGGTGCCTCGGAACTCCATCAAATCTACTGGCATTTGTATATATTGAATTCGTAACATTGTTTATTCTACACCTTGCATCCTCAGATATAAATAAAGTTACAACATTTTTAATACTTCACGCGACGAACATTTGTGCATCAGGAACCGAAGACTTTAGAAGCTGCAGGCTCAAACTAAATTCCTCAGACATTTACATGACGGCAGGTTACTGCAACGACTAATTCGACACGTATAAAGGATTCTTACAATACCCGCACTCACTCACTCACTCAGAAGAATGGATAAAAATCCAAATTAATCTAATTTTTTCCCAAATCTTATGAAACTTGAAATTTAAATATCCTGTATTCAAAACCGGTGTTTCGTCAGTATCATCCACAGGAACCTGTTAACGCTATGTAGATTAAACATAGACCATAGATCTGCACGCACACACACACACACACACGCACGCACACACACACACACACACACACACACACACACACACACACACACACACACACACACACACACACAACACACACACATGTATATATATAAATAGTTTATATATGTGTGTTTAGATCTATGGTCTATGTTTAACCCACATAGCGTTAACAGGTTCCTGTACGTTGTATCACCATTCTATTCCTTGACCCTATGCTTTTCTCACAGTGTAAGGAAATATAATGAGCAGTTCTAACATGCGAAACGAATCACCATGGAAATAGAATAGGTGACTGTGGTGAAATGTTTTGTTGTTGTTGTTGTTGTTGTTGTCTTTATATACCAACAGGCTATGGAGAGACGGCAACATTTTTGCCTTTTGCCTGGAATACATACGACAATGGATTTCGATCCCATTTTCTAGCGGTATTCAAACGAACATCTGATTTGGGGATTCCCCTGGTGACGTCACACGCCGTCTCGTGCCAGCAGCATGCGTCACAGTCATCCGCTATCTTTTCCGCATTGGATGTTTACAGTTGCTACAAGGAAATTGTAAGTCCCTGTAATTAGAGAACAGAGGTCAAATAATCACATGACCAGTATCGACAGAGCAAAATCAGTACCCGTCAACTTTGGAGTTTAAAGGGATTTGATAGTATTGATACGCAATGGCGATACACACACATGACGCAATGGCGGTTGGGATTTCCCGACCACAAAACCATGCAAAATTCAGTACCAAACGAATGCGAGTTAATTAGTATTGAACAGTAGTTACAGGGTCAGTGAGCCAAAGCTTGCGACAACTGAGAGAGTTACGCGTGAGATGTGATATCAACCTGAAAATGGGACATGGTGTAGCACAGGCGTGGTTTCTGAAGTATGTCGGTGATTATTATAAGCATCGTGGTTGAGTCACTGTGTTGCCAAGTTCTGTGTTCAACTGTGTAATAGGTAGTCCATTCCAGTGTCAAAATGTTGAGGGTGTTAAGAGCTAGAGCCTCCAACTCAAGAAGAGAAAAAATTGGCTTGAGTCAAGTTGAGATGTCCCTGTCTAGATAAGGGACCGTTCATAATTTATGGCTAGGGGTGGGGTGGGTCAGATGATGATATGGGGGTGGGTGGGGTGTGTGGGGTGTGTACCCATTTTGTTCTGGGGAGCTGGGGAGGAGGGGTGTCAGTCAATTTTGTACACACGTGCTGGGTGTGTGTGTCATCAATTTTGTACATAATAATATGTTTAAAATTATGCCTAGAAATCATGGGAAGGGGAGAGGGGGTCATTGATTTTGTACATGACATGCAGGGGGGGGTTCCATAATTTTAGGGGGGTCATTCACATTGTACATGCTTTTCCATAAAAATCATCAAATTTTCTTATTAAAAAGTCACTGAAAACATTGTATTCAGACCTATTTGTCGGGGGTCAACTGGTCAAAATGTGCATGCTAATGAAAAAAACTAAAGTTAACAGTTTTCATACACACCCAGTTTTGTGTGAGGTTTATCAATTTTGTCGTGAGACAGTGACATGAGGAATGAAAGCTTGAGTCTGAAGCCAAAGACGTGTGAGTTGCCTCGTATGGTGTTAGGTGATACCGGTGGAAATAAGACAGGTAACGGTCCAATGATCTCTTATTCTGAACACACAGATTGATAGACAGATAGACACACACATCAACTGATTGATGGTCATAGTGTCAATCACTGTATTGTCTGGTCCAGACATATTTTCTGTTGTATAAGTTGAATGTTGTCACAGAGACACATGCACACACACAGAAACATCACACCCAAGTAGACACGCACACACATACAGACATGCACTCAAGCATAGACCGACATAAACACACAGAACAAACCCCCCCACACACACACACACAGACACCACCCCACCCCAACACCCCCCCCCACACACGCATGAGACATGCAGAAACACACGCACACATATAGTTAATCCAGTCCAGTGTCAAAAGGATGATGTAACCACCTTTCCTACCCTATGTATCTAGGTATATATATAGTAGTTTAGTCTAGTATCTAGCCCTACATCTAGCCCTTGCTCAAAATCTACTTCATTAAGTTGCAGGGAGTGAAGACAGGGATTTCCTTGTGCATTGGGCTAATAAAAACAAAGCTGTAAATATTGTGGCATTAAAATAGAAATTTAGCTGTTCTCTCAAGCATAAACTCTGTCCTTTTCCTAATGTTACTTTAGGGAATGAAAATTTGTGTTCTCTTTAAAGAGTCTCATCATATTAAAAAGATTTTAATAGTTTATGAAGGAGCAAGCTTACACTCCCGAAATGTCTGTATTATTCCCAATAAAGAAGTTTACATCCATAAAACTTGCTTTTCTTAAGATTTTGATACCTTTGAGTTTTTCTGTATCATCACTTTATCATATTTTAGAGGGACGGTGGGGTAGCCTAGTAGCGTTTGCTCGTCACGCCGAAGATCTGGGTTCGATTCCCCACATGGCACAGTGTGTGAAGCCCATTTCTGGTGTCCCCGCCGTGATATTGCTGGAATATTGCTAAAAGCACTCACTCACTCACTCATATTTTAGAAATAAATGATGTGTCTCACACTTGGCCAAAGTTTACAAAATACAGTTTTTATACTTTATATGTCATATTTATGAAATAAGTACACGCTCATGTGATCTTCTGTATCTATTTAAGAAATATGTTTGTTCAACTCAAATTTGTCTCATCTGAGCTATTATAGTTAGAGCATGAGAACACCTGCATTGAAAAGCTTGATATTTTAATCATTCAGGACAAAACAATACCATATGTCAGACTCAGTACAAGAAACTTTATTCCTTTTTATAAAAATTCAAATTTATATGAGTGCTATATTATCAGTATAAATCTGTAGCAAGCATTAACTGAAATCCAAGGGTCCAGACTCAATTACAGGGATGGCAATTTTCTGCTGATCCGCAGATTTTAACCGATTTTGTTTCAAATTGACCAAATCAACTCCCCCAAGAAACTTGCACTAGATGACAAAATATTAAGTTCAGCTGAAAATAGATTTTCCTGTTGTCCTCCATGCAATTATGTACAGACTGCCACCATACTGCTGGAACATTACTGACTTCAGCATCAAACGACAAACAAACAAACCTTACTTTGGAACACAGACATGTAATAATGTGACGATACAAGAAGTTTGACTACATATTTCTATGGAACTAACAGATACTTGATTTTGCGTCATTTAAAAAGCTCTGATATTTAGCATTTATCTATACTGTTGCACTTATGAGATCAAATATACAGGTGAGCTAAAACTTAAACTGTATTTCTCTGTTTTCAGACACATACACTCTGAGAGTCAAGATGGCTTTAGCACAAGACAAAAAGTCGCTAGAGCTCAGTAGACAAACAGCTACCAACTGAACACCACTCGATTATCAGAATGGTAGTCACCAGAGTTGTTACAAGTCAGTGTGTAAGTGTGTATCATGTCCAGAAGACAGTCACGTCTTGCATGTGTGTTCCCTGCCGCTGAGGAACAAGCTGTAGACGGACATAGCAGACAACAAACACCCAGTTACAGAGCAGCATCCAGTGGCAGTGATGACCTGATAGACTTGTCTGACATTGGCTGCGCTGACTGCTCTGTGGACAGTCTGTCAAATAAATCCAAAGTGGGTGGCATTCCCATTGATTCTGTGAAACAGGGTGCGGTGTGTCTGAGAAACTCCCACCTCATGCAGACTGATGGGAATGTTGTTTGTGGAGGTGGCGATCAGACTGTTACATGGGCAACGTGGGGACAAGCTACGTCTTGGAAGGGGGATCCTTTGTGTCATCCTGTTCACAATAGAGATGTACAAGGGCATCCAGTTCCTTTGACAAGAGGGGGTCATGATACAGGTGTGCAAGTACCTATAACGAATGTTGGTTATCAAGGATGTTCTGATACAGGTGTACAAGGATTCCAAGTACCTGTAACAAGGGTTGGTTATCAAGGAGGTCATGATACAGGTGTTCAAGTACCTGTAACGGACATTGGTAATCAAGGAGGTTCTGATACAGGTGTACAAGGATTCAAAGAACCTGTAACGAGTGTTGGTAATCACGTAGGTCATGATACAGGTGTGGAAGGATTCCAAATACCTGTAACGAGTGTTGGTTATCAATGGGGTCATGATACAGGTGTGGAAGGATCCCTAGTACCATTAACGAGCGTTGGTTATCAAGGGGTTCATGGTACAGGTGTTCAAGGATTCCAAGTACCTGTAATGAGTGTTGGTTATCAAGGGGGTCATGATACAGGTGTGCAAGGATTCCAAATACCTGTAACGAGCGTTGGCTATGAAGGTCATGCTACAAGTATACCAGGGTACCAACTGCCAGTAATAAATGTTGGTTCTGTGACAGTGAATGGTAGGCACAAGAGACAGGCAGTTTGGCCTCGAACTTCATCCATACCCGTGAGAAGTGCAGACCTAGGAGTAAGCAATATGGAGACTGATTATGTCCAACCTGACAAAAGGCACCCAGCAGAACAGGGCTCAGTGAATGCAGGTAATGACCATTGGTCACCTGGCAAATATGGTGCGGTGGGGGGTTCTGAAGGACAACACAATCATTCAGTGGATCCACCAGCCTCACAGGGATCCAAAAGAAATCACAGAATTGAGAGTGATTCATTGTTGCAGATGATACCCAATGGGCAGGAGGACTATACTGTGGACACTCCATTTACCATGAAGGACATTATGGGAGAATTTCGGTCAAATATGAACTGGTCTATGACAAGCAGTGGAATGACCTCCAATAGCTCAGAGGATTCATTTTTTATTTCCAGAACAAATCTATCTAAGGGACTCAGAATTGATGAAATACCCGCAAAGATGCAGACAGAGATGAAAGCAGTTCTATCTGACTGTAAATTGAAGTCCACAGTTGCCTGTGAAGGGATAGGTGATACAGGGACACCATCCAATCTACATGAGGCTTTGGGTGGAAGAGATCCAGCAGGTGAGGCTGATGTCTCCGAGGAAGCTTCTCTGATGAAGATGATGAGCAATATGAAATTAGATGGATGGCATTCACACAGTCAAACAGCAAATGGGGTTACATGCAATGACATATTCACCACTGGGAACGATAAAGAAAGGAAAAAGTATTGTCTTAAAGTTGATGAGAGTCATGCTGGTATACATTCAGCTTCACATGGAGACAACACTGCTGAATCAACAACACACAATGCCCATGGTATCCAGTCAGGTAGACACTTCCCAGTCCTTGATGCTGCAGACGTGACAGGGGTGAGCAGACGTGAGATGGATAGAAGTGAGAGGGATAAAAATGTGATGGGGAAAAGTGAAAAAGATCAAAGTGAATTGGGCACAAGTGAGATGGGCAGAAAGGAATTGGGCACAAGTGAGATGGGCAGAAAGGAATTGGGCACAAGTGAGATGCGCAGAAAGGAATTGGGCACAAGTAAGATGGGCAGAAAGGAATTGGGCACAAGTAAGATGGGCAGCAGTCAGTTGGGAAAAAGTGAAATGGAGCAAAGTGAAATGGGCAGAAGTGAAATAGGAGAAAGGGAATTCGGCAAAAATAAAATGGGCAGAAGTGAACCGTATCGAAGTGAACTGGGCAAAAGCGTAATGGGCAGAGGTGAAATGGGAATAAGTGAAACAGGGCTAGCACAAATAGACAAAATTATGAAAGATGTCCATAGGAGAGGTAGAAGTCAGAAAGGAATACAAGACTTTGATGAAATAAAGACAGAGAAGAGAGAACAGGCAGAGAGAATCACTGACACTGAGAGAGAACTACAGCATTGTGCAGGAGCTGCTGAACAGATACGAAGTTCGTCTTCCCTGCCATTGTTAGAGGACCCTCCTCACATTCAGTTGGAAATGGATGAACGGGTAAAGATAGATGAATTCTTGAATATGAAATCCAAATATCAGCCTATCAATCCAGCCTCCATAATGGTGGAAGACTGCTCGGATGAAGATTCAAGTCAGTTCTGTAAACGACCATTACCATTTGAACAGACTGGTGTTGATACTGTGACTGAAACAGTAGGACAGATACTTCTGGATAAACAGAGGATGCCTTTAGCAAGACACTTAGAGAAAGATATATTTCTGGGAAATGTGGATCACATGAGTACATTAGCTCTACCTTTTGGTAATGCAGCAGGCTGCTCATCTCTGAAGAGAAATCAGAATCTGACTGTTAACAGAGCAAGTAAGTGAAAACTCTGTATGTGGGGGATTCACACCCAACTCTCTCATTTATGTACCTCTCTGTCATTCACTCCCCCTCTGTCATACATGCCCCTATCTGCATTCGCACCCTTCTCTCTCACGTCTCTCATTCACTCTCCTCTCACAATTCACTCCCCTCTCACTCATCCTCACTTCTCTCTCATTCACTCTGATCTCAATTCATGCCCCACTCTCTCATTTATGTACCTCTGTGTCATTGACTCCCCCTCTGTCATACATGCCCCTCTCTGCATTCTCACCCTTCTCTCTCACGTCTGTCTTTCACGCTGCTCTCCCTCATACACGCCCGTCTGCCATTCACATTCCACTCTGTCATTCACGTCCCTCTCTCATTTTCATGCCCCTCTCTGCATTCGCACCCTTCTCTCTCACGTCTCTCTTTCACGCTGCTCTCTCATACACGCCCGTCTGCCATTCACATTCCACTCTGTCATTCACGTCCCTCTCTCATTTTCATGCCCCTCTCTGCATTCGCACCCTTCTCTCTCACGTCTCTCTTTCACGCTGCTCTCTCTCATACACGCCCGTCTGCCATTCACATTCCACTCTGTCATTCACGTCCCTCTCTCATTCATGCCCCTCTGCATTCGCACCCTCCTCTCTCACGTCTCTCTTTCACGCTGCTCTCTCTCATACACGCCCGTCCGCCATTCACATTCCACTCTGTCATTCACGTCCCTCTCTCATTCATGCCCCTCTCTGCATTCGCACCCCTCTCTCACGTCTCTTTTTTCATGCTGCTTTCTCTCTCATTCTGCTCTTTCTCTCATTCATGCTCCTCTCTGCATTCGCACCCCTCCATCACACGTCTCTTTTTCATGCTGCTCTCTCTCTCATTCTGCTCTCTCTCATTCATGCTCCTCTCTGCATTCGCACCCCTCCATCACACGTCTCTTTTTCATGCTGCTCTCTCTCTCATTCTGCTCTCTCTCTCATTCATGCTCCTCTCTGCATTCGCACCCCTCCATCACACGTCTCTTTTTCATGCTGCTCTCTCTCATTCTGCTCTCTCTCTCATTCATGCTCCTCTTTGCCATTCATCATTGTTTATGCGCCTCACTCACTCTCCTCTCACAATTCACTCCCCTCTCACTCATCCTCACTTCTCTCTCATTCACTCTGATCTCAATTCATGCCCCACTCTCTCATTCACACCCCTCTTCCTCATTCACTCTCTCTCACGCTGCTCTCTCTCTTATGCAACTCTCTCATTCACTCTCTTTTCTCATTCACAACCTCTCCCTCATTCACTCCTGTCTCGCCCATTCACACTCCTTTCTCTCATTCACACTCATCTCTCTCAATCACACCCGCCTCTCTCATTCACACCTGTCCCTCACAATCACTCCTGCCTTTGTCATTCACACCCCTTGCACTTATCCTCACCTCTTTCTCTCTCGTTCATGACCCTCTGTCTCATGCCACTCAACCCGTGAAGATCCGGGGTAGAATTGGTCTTCAGTAACCTATGTCGTCAGAGGCGACTAACGGGATCCAGTGGTCAGGCTCGCTGACTTGGTTGACACATGTTATCGGTTCCAATTTGCGCAGATTGATGCTCATGCTGTTAATCACTGGATTGCCTGGTCCAGACTCGATTATTTACAGACCGCCGCCATATAGCTGGAATATTGCTGAGTGTGGCAAAAAACTAAACTCACTCACTCTCACACTGCTCTCTCTCATGTACATGATGTAAGACCCCCTCTCTCATCCCTGCGTCCCTTACTCATTCATACAACTCATTTGATATCCTTATCTCCTTCTCTCCATCTCTCCATGCTCTATAGTTTCTCTTCACACCTCTCTCTCCCCTCCCCAACCGTTTCTGTTTTCAGCATTATTTAACTCGTCCATACCTAACGAAACAAAATCAGATTGTCCATTCGGAGATTGCCATGGTCTGTTATGATCATATTTCCATTACAGGTCAAGACAAGAGTGCCATGGCGGTTTCTGTCAATCGCTCCAACAATGTGCAAGCAGTGGGAAACTTAAACTACAATAAAAATATCTTCAAGATGTCAACGGGGGAAGGTTACCATAACATTAGAAGTAGGTGCAACGTCAGGATATACTTACACATAGGTCTGTGCAATATTACCGGTAAACCGGTATAGTATCTCGCAATACGATTATCGCGATATGGTTCAGATTCTGCAATATATTGGGTCATCCAAAGTTAGCTCCTTTTGAATTATCTGCCCTTGATTTCCATAGCAAACAAATGTGCTCTAAATGTGCCGAATACCCCTTTATTTCTGTTGGTTTCGTGTAACATTCCACAAGTGGAAGTGTCATTATAAAAGGCTCTAAAATGGCCAAATAGTCTACCAAATACTTTACGTTTTGTGGGTTTGAGTGGTTTCATTTGGAGGAATTAAGTGGCCTCAAATGGACCAATTTGTATTTGGACTTATTAGTAGAGCCTCAAGTAGTTCAACTAAATCTGGTTTTTGTTTCATTTGGCAATAGTTCATGTTAACACATTGAATCGGAATGAATCACATACAGTAACAATAATTACATACTGCACTGAAGTGCATTCTGTTTAAGCAAATCACACTGACTATGAAAATCATGTTGTACTATTACCTTTATCGCAAAACGTTGGTGCAATATATTCCACATTAAGGCTCTATGTTATTTTATTTATCTGTAAACCATTGGGATACAGCCATACACAATGGGGACCGGGAGCCGGAAAGTATGGTGTAACAGCAACTGAGAAGATGATGTCGCACACAGAGAGCTATTATGAATTTATGATGTACACACTGGGCAGAAACCTTCCAGTCAGTATATCACAATATATATTGCATATCTCTTAAATTATTGCAATATATCGCAATATGAAAATGAGGGCGTTTTCCAGCCCTACTTACACAGGTGCCCCAAGATGATCATTATCAACTTGTGGAGATTCGGGTTAAAATTGGTCTTCAGCAGCCCATGCTTGTTGGAAGAGGTGACTAATGGGATTAATGGTCAGGGCCCCATTCCACAAAATGATCGTAGTGCTAAGATGATCGTAACTCCTATACTTTAACATAGACTTACAACAGTCGTAGTGCTAAGATGATCGTAACTCCCATACTTTAACATAGACTTACAACTGTCGTAGTGCTAAGGTGATCGTAACTCCCATACTTTAACATAGACTTATGACAGTTGTAGTGCTAAGATGATCGTAACTCCCATACTTTAACATAAACTTACGACAGTCGTAGTGCTAAGATGATCGTAACTCCCATACTTTAACATAGACTTACAACTGTCGTACTGCTAAGATGATGATAATTCCATACTTTAACATAGACTTACAACTGTCGTAGCGCTAAGATGATCGTAACTCCCATACTTTAACATAGACTTACAACTGTCGTAGTGCTAAGATGATCGTAACTCCCATACTTTAACATAGACTTACGACAGTCGTAGTGCTAAGATGATCATTACTCCCATACTTTAACATAGACTTACGACAGTCATAGTGCTAAGATGATCGTAACTCCCATACTTTAACATAAACTTACAACAGTCGTAGTGCTAAGATGATCGTAACTCCCATACTTTAACATAGACTTACAACTGTCGTAGTGCTAAGATGATCGTAACTCTCATACTTTAACATAGACTTACAACTGTCATAGTGCTAAGATGATCGTAACTCCCATACTTTAACATAGACTTACAACTGTCGTAGTGCTAAGATGATCATAACTCCCATACTTTAACATAGACTTACAGCTGTCGTAGCGCTAAGGTGATCGTAACTCCCATACTATAACATAGACTTACAACTGTCGTAGTGCTAAGATGATCATAACTCCCATACTTTAACATAGACTTACAACTGTCGTAGTGCTAAGATGATCGTAACTCCCATACTTTAACATAGACTTACAACTGTCGTAGTGCTAAGATGATCATTACTCCCATACTTTAACAGAGACTTACAACTGTCGTAGTGCTAAGATGATCGTAACTCCCATACTTTAACATAGACTTACAACTGTCGTAGTGCTAAGATGATCATAACTCCCATACTTTAACATAGACTTACAACTGTCGTAGTGCTAAGATGATCGTAACTCCCATACTATAACATAGACTTACAACTGTCGTAGTGCTAAGATGATCGTAACTCCCATACTTTAACATAGACTTACAACTGTCATAGTGCTAAGATGATCATAACTCCCATACTTTAACATAGACTTACAACTGTCGTAGTGCTAAGATGATCATAACTCCCATACTTTAACATAGACTTACAACTGTCGTAGTGCTAAGATGATCGTAACTCCCATACTTTAACATAGACTTACGACAGTCGTAGTGCTAAGATGATCATAACTCCCATACTTTAACATAGACTTACAACTGTCGTAGTGCTAAGATGATCATAACTCCCATACTTTAACATAGACTTACAACTGTCATAGTGCTAAGATGATCATAACTCCCATACTTTAACATAGACTTACAACTGTCGTAGTGCTAAGATGATCGTAACTCCCATACTTTAACATAGACTTACAACTGTCGTAGTGCTAAGATGATCATTACTCCCATACTTTAACATAGACTTACAACTGATGTAGCGCTAAGGTGATCGTAACTCCCATACTATAACATAGACTTACAACTGTCGTAGTGCTAAGATGATCGTAACTCCCATACTTTAACATAGACTTACAACTGTCATAGTGCTAAGATGATCGTAACTCCCATACTTTAACATAGACTTACAACTGTCGTAGTGCTAAGATGATCATAACTCCCATACTTTAACATAGACTTACAACTGTCGTAGTGCTAAGATGATCGTAACTCCCATACTTTAACATAGACTTACGACAGTCGTAGTGCTAAGATGATCATAACTCCCGTACTTTAACATAGACTTACAACTGTCGTAGTGCTAAGATGATCATAACTCCCATACTTTAACATAGACTTACAACTGTCATAGTGCTAAGATGATCATTACTCCCATACTTTAACAGAGACTTACAACTGTCGTAGTGCTAAGATGATCGTAACTCCCATACTTTAACATAGACTTACAACTGTCGTAGTGCTAAGATGATCATAACTCCCATACTTTAACATAGACTTACAACTGTCGTAGTGCTAAGATGATCGTAACTCCCATACTATAACATAGACTTACAACTGTCGTAGTGCTAAGATGATCATAACTCCCATACTTTAACATAGACTTACAACTGTCATAGTGCTAAGATGATCATAACTCCCATACTTTAACATAGACTTACAACTGTCGTAGTGCTAAGATGATCATAACTCCCATACTTTAACATAGACTTACAACTGTCGTAGTGCTAAGATGATCATAACTCCCATACTTTAACATAGACTTACAACTGTCGTAGTGCTAAGATGTTCGTAACTCCCATACTTTAACATAGACTTACAACTGTCGTAGTGCTAAGATGATCATAACTCCCATACTTTAACATAGACTTACAACTGTCGTAGCGCTAAGGTGATCGTAACTCCCATACTATAACATAGACTTACAACTGTCGTAGTGGTAAGATGATCATAACTCCCGTACTTTAACATAGACTTACAACTGTCGTAGCGCTAAGATGATCATAACTCCCATACTTTAACAGAGACTTACAACTGTCGTAGTGCTAAGATGATCATTACTCCCATACTTTAACATAGACTTACAACTGTCGTAGTGCTAAGATGATCATTACTCCCATACTTTAACATAGACTTATGACAGTTGTAGTGCTAAGATGATCGTAACTCCCATACTTTAACATAGACTTACAACTGTCGTAGTGCTAAGATGATCGTAACTCCCATACTTTAACATAGACTTACAACTGTCGTAGTGCTAAGATGATCATAACTCCCATACCTTGACATAGACTTATGACAGTTGTAGTGCTAAGATGATCGTAACTCCCATACTATAACATAGACTTACAACTGTCGTAGGGCTAAGATGTTCGTAACTCCCATACTATAACATAGACTTACAACTGTCGTAGCACTAAGATGATCGTAACTCCCATACTATAACATAGACTTACAACTGTCGTAGCGGTAAGATGATCGTAACTCCCATACTATAACATAGACTTACAACTGTCGTAGCGCTAAGGTGATCGTAACTCCCATAATATAACATAGACTTACAACTGTCGTAGTGCTAAGATGATCATAAATACGGGTTTCAACAGCTGGGTTGGCTCATAGCACGTGCACAGTGAAATAGGTTCGCGCAACTTGGAAGGGGGCTGTCTGGTGAATACTCGGTGAAGGCTTTGGTGTGAGTCATTTTATAATGTTTTGTTGATATCTCACAGGCGCGAGCTTTTTATATGTTATGACAGTAAATAAACTGTTTATATAATTTCATTTGTCTATTTCACCACACGTTCTTCTTACCGAGTCACTTTCTCAGTTAGATACTTAAAAGCAATGTCATTATTTAGCGTTGACACAATTTCTAACTGTGATATAGATATGTCGCTGTCACAGACAAAACTCAATGTCTTGTTTTATTGACACCTGTGTGTCTGCCTGCCTGCCTGTCTGCTAATGACAATAATCAATACACAACTGCGATCACTGACCACATGCAATTTGAACTTAACACCAATCAGGCTATACACCATAAACAAAACGCATTGATTTATGGCCCGAGTTTGGTCTCTGTCACATTATGTAATTACACAGACAGGCAGGTGTGATACTTGAACACATGACATGTTATGATGTCTGTTGATTGCAAAATGTTATACACAAAAAATGAGCATGTATTTACAAAACCCAACATCTCTATATATACACACACAATGAGCTGTGAAGGCGGCATCTGCTAATGAACCAGCCGTTACACTTGAGTGCACACCCACCCGCTCTGACTGGGTTTGGTTTCCCGGCTGCTTTGTTTCGAGGGAGGTAAACCCAAGTACAAAATATTGCACTTTTGATCTGCGCGATTATAGGCTTATAATTTTGTTTATTTGTTTTTTCATAATCAGCAATGCATATTATATGTCATGAAGAAGTGATAATTGTGTTTTAATTATGTTTGATTTTTTGGTTGCATGTGACCTTTAACATAGACTTACAACTGTCGTAGCGCTAAGGTGATCGTAACTCCCATACTATAACATAGACTTACAACTGTCGTAGTGCTAAGATGATCATAACTCCAATACTATAACATAGACTTACAACTGTCGTAGCGCTAAGATGATCGTAACTCCCATACTATAACATAGACTTACAACTGTCGTAGTGCTAAGATGATTGTAACTCCCATACTATAACATAGACTTACAACTGTCGTAGCGCTAAGATGATCGTAACTCCCATACTATAACATAGACTACGACAGTCATAGTGCTATGATTGCTTTGAGGAACGGGGTCCAGGCTGGATGACTTGGTTGACACATGTCATTGTATCCCAACTGCACAGATTGGCTAGGAGCCAGCAGTCGTAATTGTTTGGCGATGCAACAATTTCAAGATTTACTGTAAATTGTTTTAAGCCTGTCCGTGGTGTCACATGCTCACTTAGTCAATCTGTATTTATCTTGTATTGCAGCTCAGAGCCTGAGGGAGATTGCAAGTAATGAGAAGCTGTTTGTCCAGACAGAGGCTTTTCATGAAGTATGGAAAGTGTCAAAGGAGGAAAACGTGGTATTCATTGTTGGACCTCCTGGAGCAGGCAAGACCATGATAGCAAAAGCAGTTCTTCTGAAATTGCGAAAAGAGCAGGACTTTGAACCTCTGATCCTGTTAAGTGTACAAGAAATGAGGGAGGCATTGAACATAGATGAGAAACAGGGAATATTCATCAAAAACACTTTTGGAGTATCAGACTTCGATCAAGCGAAGCTAAATTTGTTGCTGGAGTATTTTGCCTCAGTTAGCGTTTGTGTTTCTGGTAACAAAAGGTTCATCTTTACTTGCAACAACAGGATTTTTACAAAATGTCGGCCATATTTAAAACTTAAGAAATTCTTTACTGCAAGTTCTGTTGTCGATGTGAAACAGGTTGGTGGCTTGACCGTCAGTGACAAAAGAACCATCTTGTATACACATCTCAAGCAACGCGATGTTATCCTTCCAGATGACTTAGTGGATAAAATTGTAAACTGTGCAAATAATTCCACACTTGCCTTCCCCAAATGTTGTGAAATATTTACAAAGTCACCATATTTACATGACCAAGGAAAATCTGTTAAGTTCTTCCAGAAGCCAGTTCTATACTATAAGCTTTCAGCTCAATTGTTGTGGCAAAAGGATGATAAGAGCTATTTTATAGTACTATTGCTTGTGATGGTTTTGGGAGAGCTACAGGATTCCTTCCTTAAAGATGTATTAGAAGACAGTCTCATTCTGAAGAAAGCAGAAAAAGTTCTTGCCATGTTGCCATATGAAGTGACGTTGACTCAACTAGAATCAGCCACCAAAGATCTTCTGAATGAAGGCCTGTACCTGAAAAGGTCTGAAAACAACGATTCCTTCATCTTCATAGATAGCTGTGTATGCGATGCTGTTGCTATTGTATTTGGGACTGAATATCCCAAACAACTTCTGCAGATTTGTTCTGGGGAATTTCTGTGTGAGAGAGTGCTTGTAAATTCTCAAAGTAAGGAAGAAAATGATGAGGGAAATTTCCCAATAAGGAGTGGTCATTTTGACTTCTTGTCTGAAAGATTTGTGACTGAGATACGCTCAGGTTCTCCATATCTGGTTACTCGTCATCAAGCTTTAGGTGATGGTTCATTTATCAAGAGTTTCGCAAATTACTGTGAGACTAAAACAGATATCAACTCCATCCTAAAATCAAAAGACAATCTTCATCAATTTCCGTTATTATTTTGGTCATCATGGAATGAGAAAGAACACTTGTTTCGGTGGATTTTCCATGAACACAAGAAACGCAAGCTACCAATATCTAAAGAGGACATTAAAAGAATCGCTCGAGCATGTTGTATCTCAGGAAATGTAGGGGCTCTGAAAATAGTTTTCAAGGTTGTAAAATCATCTTCCGATATGGTAGAAGACTGTGCAACAATGTCCCTTGCAATGCCAACATGTAGTGAAGCTTCCTTGACTGTGTCCCCAGTTGAAGGAGTTGTTCAAGTAGGTGGGTTGCTTAACACTGCATGTCTCCATGGTCATCTCCCAGTGGTGGAGCTGCTGGTGACCGAATACCACTCTCCAGTTGACCTTCATGATCACTATGACAACACTCCCTTGACCATTGCGGCCAAACATGGACATGCCAACATCGTGAAGTTTCTGATAGATCAAGGAGCAAAAGCAAAGATAGGGCATCAGTTGAAAAAGATGGCAATACATGAAGCCTGTGAAAACGGAAGGACTGAAGTGGTGAAGGTTTTACTGACAGCCTGGCCTAAACTTGTAGACGTTATTGGTCCAGCTCCCGACCTACGGTTCCCTATACATTATGCATGTGCAAGTAAGGAACCCCAGTTGGTGAAACTGCTTGTTGAGAAAGGTGCTGTTCCTAAATGCGTGGATTCTACCAATAACACTGCGTTCCACACTGCTTGCTGTAGGCCAGGGGGTCTGCGGGTTCTAAAAGAACTGAAACCAACTTTGCAGGATTTAAAATTACAGAACAAGTTCCTTGCCACATGTCTTCATCTTGCTTGTGAGTTTGGGGGGCCTGCCATGGTTGAGTTTCTAATCAAGAAAGGTGCAGACGTGAATGCTTTGAACAACAAGAAGCAGACATCACTACATGTTGCATGTCAGAGGAATCATGTTGCAATTGCTGAAAAGCTCTTGAAGAATGGAGCTGATGTGTTTGCCTTGGACATCACGAAAAAACCCGCTCTGAAGCTAACAACACACAAAAAGTTACAGAAGTTTCTAATTGAACAAATGAATGAGAGTGATAAAGTAAATCAGAAATGATTCACCATCACGATCATGATCACGATTACGATCATGTGTGTTTGTCATGCTTCTGAAACCAGGGCAGATTCCCCACATGGTAAAATGTGTGAAGTCCAATTGTGGTCTCTCCCCCCAACCCCTCTGTCAGCAAACAAAATGTTCCACAACTTACTCATAGAACAAGTTACAACAAGTGAATGTGAGTAAGGAAATGTGTGGGTGTTCCTGGTCCAGCAGGTACATCAGCAATGATTCATCTGCACAGCAACAAATTAGCTAAGTTAAGTTTGTTTGTTTTTTGTTGTCATTTCTTTTTTTGTTTTTGTTTGTTTTGTTTTTATTTTGCATGTGTGTGAGAGAGAGAGAGTGTGTGTGAGTTTGTCTGTGGTATAAGAGTGTTTGTGTGCGAGTGTGAGAGAGTGTGTTTGTGTGTGAGAGAGTTTGTGTGAGAGTGTGTGTGTGTGTGTGTGTGAGAGAGAGAGAGAGAGAGAGTGTGTGTGTGTGTGTGTGTGTGTGTGTGTGTGAGACACCAAAAACTAAATATGAATGTGAAATCAACGAAGAATATTTCTTTAAAATATTAAGACAACTTAATGTTTAAAATAATTCATTATACTCACTACATGTGTCCATCCTACAGCTTGCACTATTGAGATGTCATACCATTGTCTGTCTTCCACATGCACTAGGCTGTTGTGCTTGGGCGTTTGAATCAAACATGGTGCTGGTGTGTTTCAGCACCCTTGTTTTTCGCTGTTTTTAGCAATGTTTCATTGGTGCCAAATGTCTTTATTTTTTAACACGAAACTTTTATTTAGCTGTATTTGACATATTTTAGGGGCAGGTTCTCAGTACTAATTTCCCTAATTACCCAAGGAGAGGTTACTTGATATATAGACCTATGAGTTAATAATTCCAGTGATAATTGGTCACAACCGACTATATTGGATGTCAATACATATTGTCGATAGCCTTGTCAGAGGTTTGTTAGCTACTTTAGTAATGGCGGTTATACTGTTGCTTAGCAACTCAGCTTGTATATTTGCGCATGGTCTGTTAATCAGCGAGCCTTGTCAGTGTTGACTGGTTCTTTGATCCCTGAGATTTCTTGTCTTTAATTACCATTAGCTTCTAATGATGAAACTGTGAACACTTACTGGGAAACAAGGATAAGTTGAGCACCGACCTGACAATTGACCCGTATTAGCATGTACGAGTGCCGCCCACTGGCGCTTGCCATTGTTAGCGAAGGGGACCCAGGTTGTCCGCGATCAAGTGTAGTGCCACTTGCTACACTGACGTGAGAGTCTTATGAGCATGGCGTCTGCAGCTACGCGTGGACTCAATTTCATCCTCATGCAATGCATGTGCACTAGCCTACATCTGCTCTACTTTTCAAAAACCAAATGGGTTTGCTCATTGCACCGCCTACTTCTCGAGTTCTCTGCGCCGGTCCAACTTATCCTTGTTTGCCAGTAATTTAACATTTAATGACATGCTGTTATTAGTAGCACAGGGAGCTATGCTGCTAACTTGATGGTGATCAGTTATAACACAAACATTGGATGATGTTCAGATCAACTGGTGTGAAAGTGTGCTCAGAGAAGCACCTTGCTTCCGCTTTCTGGGCAATACCCCTATTGTATATATCAATGCTCATACTGTTGATAACTGGATTGTCTGGTCTAGGCTCAATTAATTACAGACCGCCACCATATAGCTGGAATATTGCTGAGCATGGGGCTAAACAATAAAGAAACAAGCAAACATCTGGTCAGAAGCTCTTTCCACTTGACCATGGAGATTGTCTCATTAATGGTTCCTTGATCACTTGGACATCTGTTCCTTGATCAGTTGGGTTCAGGCTCACCGACATGGTTGACACATGTCATCGTATCCCAATTGTATAGATTGATGCTCATGATCTTGACCACTGGATTGCCTCATCTAGACTCGATTATATACTGAATGCCACCATATAGCTGGAATATTGCTGACTGAGGCATTTAAACAACAAACAAATAAATTGATCAGTTGGGACCAAAATGCTTCCATTGTTCCACTTACTAATGTTACCATTTGTAAAATTGACAAACAACAATAAAGAATGATTTCAAAATTTTATATTCTTCATTTTTCAGTCGTAAATCTATTTACAGGTGTATGTACGACATATGTACACAATGAATTGATGAATGATTCAGAATAATACATGACACCATATGACCAGGCTACCACTTCCACATCTTCACTTCAAATCTCTCCTCAGACTTCAATGCATGGCGCACAGACATCAATTTTAAATTTTATGGTATTTTGTTCACACACTGACTAATTCCCATTATAATTGTTTGAACATCATGTTGCTTGTTCAGTACCAGAATCCCAAACCACAAAGTGTTATCATAAATCTATACGTTATCATCGGCTTACAAATGAACGTTTTGTAGATAGGGTCCCAGGAAGCAAAGTGGTTAATGCGTTCGCTCATCACACTGAAGACCAGGTTTCGGTTTCAATTTCAACATACGTACAATGTCTGAAGCCCATTTACAGTTTGGTCTTTGTTCACATGTTGAGTATTTCCCATTATGGTAACTTCTGGGCGGTGGGGTAGCCTAGTGGCTGAAGTGTTCACTAGTCACACTGAAGGCCCGGGTTTGATTCCCCATCTTGGTACAATGTGTGAAGCCTATTTCTGGAGTTCCCTGTCATGATATAGCTGGAATGTTGCTAAAAGCAGCGTATTACTATACTCACTCATTATGGATTACTTCCAGTTTAACGTCACAACAAGGACTGACTGACTGAGTTTGGTTTTACGCCGCTTTTAGCAATATTCCAGCAACATCACGGCGGGGGACACCAGAAATGGGCTTCACACATTGTACCCATGTGGGGATTCGAACCCGGGCCTTCGGCGTGATGAGCCAACGCTTTAACCATTAGGCTACCCCACCGCCCCTCACAACAAGGAGGCAGGAAATGATCCCCATGGGATAATACTGAACCAGTCTATCTTTCATGGAGTTTCAGCAATACAAACATTAGACTATCATGTGGAATGAATATCTGCATGTAAAAAAGAACTGGACGCTAAACAAGCGAATGAAATGAAATGAATAAATGGAACAGAATGAATACTGTTTTCATGTCGACTACTTGGGCATGAGGAAGCTATACGGTGCTGGACTTCACAAACTGTGCCAGGTGGCAGGTTCTAATCAATGATCTCTGATTCATGAAGTATGTAGTTTTCAGAAGTAATCATAATTGGAAATAGTTAAATTAGTAAAACACCATATTGTCATTGTCAAACTTGCTTCTTTAGGGATCAAAAGTTGTGCAAATAAGAATTATTTTTACATCCAACATTCTTCTCCAGTACATCTATATCGGTAGATGAATGTTTAGCAATCTTATAAATGATCCATAAGATATATTTATTTTAATGAGGTTCTCAAGATCTATGCCCTTGAAGACATGTCTCCTGTACTAAACACCTATACTTCAAAATAGGGTTTGGTTGAACACAGATTGGAACAGTACTTCAGTCATGTGACATTGTGTCAGTTTCATGAGGAAAGACAAAATGACATAGACATTGAGCCTTTGATATAGCATCAACTGACCAATCATCATTACCATGGTAACTCTGGGATATATTTCCCCCAATTAGCAGATCCTGACACGGCTGAGAGACATTCAGCAAACTGGGGGGCCCTGAAACACTTGTTATCCCATACCTAGGTGTTGTAAAAATGCCTTTTGTCCTGACAACCAGAACATAGGTTCATTTCCATATATATGTTAACTGTTCGCATTCTCAACAGTCAGATACACACAGTTTGTTGCCATACCAGATATCTTGGAATCAGAGATCCAGTAAAGAAATTTAAATATAAAGCTTCTTCGCGAACTACCGCATAGTCCATGTCATTGTCGGATTACAATCTAAAGTTCCATCTCAGTTTGAGAAAATGACCATTATTTTCAGAAAATCAGTCTCATTAAAATCATATTTGTGTGCTCAGTACAGTTATACCAAAGAGAACATCCCATTACAATTGAGTCACATCCTTTCACGAACTCCGACAACCAGGTAAATGACTAACAGGAACCTGAACATTAGCAAATCAGAAAAATCTTCAACGAGCTGAACAGCAAGTTTCAAAATGGTAATTCCAGATTACACTTTAAAACGTTTTGATAAGATCATTGATAAAATGTGAAAACTGAAAAAATACACACCCAAAAATCTGTAAAGCCATACATATGGCGGAGATGTACTTTCCATGGGCTGTTAAAAGTCTATTTCATCAAAGATTTATCCCTGTGAAAGACAGACAATATCTTGCATTCAGATTGTCACACAACCCATGACTGCCATTCAGAATACCCAATGATAACCTTCGTTGCCTGTTTAGGAAGTGACCTACTGATTGGTTAGACGACATTTCGCCCTGACATGACCTGTTATGGGATGTCCTCAGATTGTTGTTTGCAGTAGAGACAACGAAGATCTGATTTTAATGACGTTGCAGAGAAACATAATAACAATCCAAGAAATTGTCCCCTAGAATCATTCTTGGGGCTGATTTCTTGTGTAGTTTTTGTCAGCACTCTCATGCATAAAATTATCAAAATGTACAGAACAGAGACATAAATTAGCATCAACCATGTTGTGGTTGTAAATAAGTCTTCAAATGTAAAATTAATGTTTCACTTGGAAATTCCAAGTACAACTTGTAACATAATTCATTGTAATGTATTACACTGCCAAATAGACTCTAGTCACACAAATAAGTAATGTTACATGGTAAACCCCTTCTCCTTGGAAAGTAGCAGTAGTTTGATGCCAAATAGTGTTACACTTTCTCTCAGATAATTCATTCCCTTTCTCAAACTAAAACATTTTCTGTGACCTACTCACATTTTTCATGTATATATCACTATCATAAACAGTGAATTTTTTTAAACAAACACTTTTCCGTAACTGCCGGAATAGCTTAGAGCATTCATACACTAGTTGCATTTAATGGTGTTTCTTTACAGATCAAAAATAATCCTCAGAAACATCATTTTCATCGCATCTCTGTTTCGGTGAACAGCCTGCAGATCTGGCTGAGTGTCCTTAACTCAGATTGGCTGACATTGGATATTCCCAGCATGCATCAGAAGAATCAGGTCCATGTTCCTGAACCATTACGCTGATGAAAACAGCATTCCCGGCATGCATCAGAAGTTCCGGGGCCATGTTCCTGAACCATTACATCGATGACCACTGGTTGACAAGGAGTATTCCCAGCATGCATCAGAAGTGTCGGGGCCATGTTCCTGAACAATTACGTTGATGGAGATTGGTTGACAACGAGTATTCCCAGCATGCATCAGAAGTGTCGGGGCCATGTTCCTGAACAATTACGTTGATGGAGATTGGTTGACAAGGAGTATTCCCAGCATGCATCAGAAGTGTCGGGGCCATGTTCCTGAACAATTACGTTGATGGAGATTGGTTGACAAGGAGTATTCCCAGCATGCATCAGAAGTGTCGGGGCCATGTTCCTGAACCATTACGTTGATGGAGACTGGTTGACAAGGAGCATTCCCAGCATGCATCCGAGGACTCAGAGAGCCATATTCCGGCCCTCGATACTGATGGTGATTGCTCTCTGGGCCTTATTGTGCTTCTTTTTGTCTGCAAATGCTCGTGCATGTTTATCATACCGACTGGGATCTTTCTTTCCTGTACTCTGTAAAACAAATGTCATACAGCATATACAGAATAAGCATTTTGTTAATCGTGTGTTTTTAACTGATTGAACTATATCCTTACATAGGGGTGGTGGGGGTAGCCATGTGGTTAAGGCGTTTGCTTGTCCCGCCATAGACTTGAGTTCAATTCCCAACATGGGTGCAGAATCATGTGTCATGATGTCTAACTTGCACAACAACCGGAAGTGTCTGTTTTGTTTTCTACCATGCATGTGTTCTCTCCTTTCCGTCCCGCCTGACCCAGCTTGTGTGACTGGTTTTTTTACCCTCATCTTTTTAACTTCTTTAATCACCCTCCCTCCCTACCCTCGTTCTTTTATCCTACTCATGACACATTGTTCTGCCTAAATCTTTTTCAATATTTTATCTACTCTTGCTTATGACTCAAACCTCTGTTATTACTCGATACATGCCGTAATTATGGTGTCTGTAGTGTTTATAGTATTTTAGGTTGGTGTTGGGCCATATGATATTTTTTCCCTCAGCGACTTGTTTACCTATCTTAAACTCCACCTTAACTGCCAAACAAGTGTTTGTTATCTCCTCCTTATTGTTTTATGGAGGTCTATCAAATTACAATATGTGAAGCCCATTCCTGGTGTCCCATGCCGCGATATTGCTGGAATATTGCTAAAAGTGGCGTAAACTCTTACTCACATCAATGCCAATACATTGACGTCAAATTTAAATATCCATAGTTCACACAGATAAGATCAACATCGCACCACCATTACATAAATAAATATTTATATGTAATATATAACCGGAGATATGCAGTAAGTGCATATTAATTGACATAAAATTATATTTGATTTATTTAACCTTGTAATCACTTTCTCCTGCTATCTACATCACATCGGACATGTTAGCATGCCATCATGGCATATATAGACATCGTGAAGAAATTCCAGTAGGAAACAAACCTTCTTTGCAGAGTACTCTATCTCTGTCTTTGGT
This sequence comes from Haliotis rubra, assembly GCF_003918875.1. Taxonomy (NCBI): domain Eukaryota; kingdom Metazoa; phylum Mollusca; class Gastropoda; order Lepetellida; family Haliotidae; genus Haliotis; species Haliotis rubra. Next base: position 217,571 of record NW_025767586.1, read on the forward strand.
CGAACAACATAGTCTCTGTTGGAAGGAGTCGGGACTCGGGCTCGGTACACCCAGCCTGGGTCACCTGGACGCAACGCTCTGCAAGGTCATAACAAATATCACATCAAGGATCACAATCTATCAATGTTTGTAATTTGGGGGGTACGTATTACCCAGGATAGTCTTTTCATGGGCGTTGTAACGCTATGACAAAAACATCAGATATAACAAGACAGAAGAGATGTATATGTGGCACTCAGCACTCCAAACTCACGATTCCAAAGTGCCAAAGAAAATATTTGGGATTTTCTTAAAGGTCAAGTTAAGGGGTATTTCAAATTTTCATTCAGTGCAAAAAAATTACATAAAATACTCCTGTTTATTGGTCTGGTTATCAGTTAAACACAAGTCTTTTAATTTCGGAATTTTTTACTAACTTGTGGTGTAATATTGGCCCCTAAGCAGGTCTAGATACTTCCTCTAATATGTAAGTACATGCTCATGGCATGTCTTAATGATAAAGTCTTTTAGAAGTTATTATGATGCTCCGCTGTTCGTCTGATTATTCAAGAAAAGCCTTGATGTTTTTAAGCATCTGAAATACCACGGATATGTACGATGCACACTGTTCGTTGAAATCTGCACTGAATTTCGCTAGTTTACGTGATTAACCTGAGCTCAAAAGCAGATTTGTATTTTCGATGATGTGAAGATGTGTGATCGCTGGGCACCTTTTTAATGGGAGCCACAGATTACCAAGTGGTTTAACCGAATCTGCGGTATCGCGAAGAATGTTATTGCGAGGGATGACTGTACCATGATAATGACCACGCCTTTGTCATTTAAATATATGTTGCTCCACCAATGTTATCTATGATAGGTTGTTTTCCTCCACACTAAGCTGACAGTAAAACTCTTCAAACATTGAGCTTCTCCATTAATAAAGAACCGTTCATGGTTTGAAAGAAACACATTCTTGGTAGAAGCTAAAACATTCTGTAGTTTATCCATGGGATAAACATGTTATATAAACAAGAAAATAAAATGTGATCTGAACACAAACAATAAAATAAAATGTGATCTGAACATAAACAATAAAATAAGATGTGATCTGAACACAAACACGCCAATAAGTGAGTTGCGATGAGAAGATGGACTAGTGTAACTGAGGTAGGGTAGAAGATTAAGCCCAAACCTTCAGTTAACTATAACAAGCTGCTAATAAAGATTGAATAGACATGATCTTTTACTTTACACCATTGGACAACATCACGGATATGGTTGCAGAACCACTTACTTCTTTTCTCCTTCCATTGCATTGTCGATATCTCTCCTTGGTGTCTGACTCCCCTCCATGCTGAAACAGAGGCAGTTATCTATAGCATCAAGAATCTGTACACCATGGGACAAATATCACAAACGGTAAAATCAAAAGAACCCAATCACTTGTATCAACTTACATCCCACTAACACCTCGTTGCCCGGGGCAACCATTCATAAAAGTGTCCTGTTAATTATCGATATCAGGACTCTTTGTCGAAAAGTGTCCTGATATCAGATACAAGGACACTTTTGAAAATCTTCATTAAGTCGTAGATGTTTACACACCATTTAGTATTCCGTTGTGTATTTTGAGGAATCCGATTTTGATGCAAGGCTTCGATAAATTCACCGGTCACAGGTTCACTATTTAAAGCGCCGTTGCTCCTGACTACATGTAAGTTTAAAGTCTTCTCGGTCCTCAATGTCAATTTGAGACAACAACTCGTCTCCATCCTTATCAAACTCCATGGCTCAATGAAGGTATAACACGTGTTCTGCGTTTATACCTGAATATTGCACGTGCAGGAACGCCATGCTCGTGCATTTTGGATGAGGCAATCAAATCACTTGAGAAAATGTTTATAGTACTACAGATTTCATTGACAAAAACTAGAGGGGCCCAAATAAGGTTGTGGAAATTCACAATTAAGAATTAAAAAGATATAAATTGTTTTCACTCGGTATTAATGAGATGTAAGTCACTTATTGCCATAGTATCCTCGTTGCATCGGCAGATATCTGCCGATACAACTCGGAAACTATGGCAATAACTATTACTATTACATACATTGAAATATTTTATCTGGAAATTTCTAATTCTCTCTCCCTCTGTGTGTCTGTCTGTGTGCGAGTGCGTGTTTTTCACAAATTGTGTACAAATTGGGGGTGGGGGAAGGGGCATGTCATTGTTTTGTTCACTTACTTTGTACATAAATTGTAGTGGAGGGATGGGGGGGCTGTGACATTCACATTGTACATGCAAAAATCACAAAAATCATCACCCCCCTAGCTATAAATTATTAACAGTCCCTCAGCGCGATAATCACCTTGTGCAACGGGGACCCAGGTATATATGGATTGTAGTGCTTACCTGAGTTTCCTCCTCTTTGGCAGCTGTTCATAATCTCTTTGTTCCCTCTCATCTCGGGACAAAGTCTTGTAATTTGATGTTAAGTTGAAAATAGGCCGAGACCACTCATCTGAAGGGAAATGTACAGATAAATAATTTTGTTTGTTGTTAAATGCGAAACTCAGCAATATTCCAACCTTTTGACAGAGACATGTAAATATTCAAGTCTGGACCAATAACATTATAGTTAGTTAGAAAGTATAATGAAGGATAACAACATCTTTTATTTTGATACAGATTCTTGTACCGTTGTCAAGCAGGAATGTAACATTCTGCAAATATACATCCCCTCCTCCTTGTGGTACATTTTTGCTTGACAATGGTACAAAAATGTATAATGAAACGTCGCAAACATCAACAAGAATTTGTTATCCATAAAATTCAGCAAAGTGCAACCTCATATTTAAACCAACATGCATGTTGTGTCCTGTGGTGGCACGTGGTCCTGTGCATAGCGCTCAGGTCACAAATCAGTTGAAGTTAAGCAACGTTGGGCTCGGACAGCCCTTGGATGCCGTGTTGGCAGCTTGACTCCTGAGAGTTTCTAGGACTTCAGTCCTGCCCCACAACGAAGCACATGTGATGCATGTGGTCTCACCTTAGGCAAGTGAGTTTGTTCAAAATTGCCTCTGTTCACCCAGCAGAAAATGGGTACCCGGTTGGGTAAAGTCCTGTGACTATAACCTTCTGGCGCCTAACAGGCAGCTTGGGTTATCCGGGGTAATAATAATCAGATTGTAGCGCTTTGAGCATGCTTCGTTATTATTATTATTATTATTATTATGTTAATGCACCCAGTGCATGTTAATATTTTGCTGTTGGAAGCACACCGACTGAATGATGAGGAACTTGCTTGGAGCAGTGACTCTTATCACTACACTTACAGCATTTGAATGACTGTTACTGTTCATGGCATGACATTTTATGAAGTGATATAAAAATAATCTGACCAGACCCAGAATAATTTTGCTATAGATGTTATAAATCATCAAATACAGATATATAACTTGATATTCAGCAGCAGGTGCAACCTGTTTTTGTCTGGAACAAGGTTACTACCTAAGGTTGCACCATGTGCAAGTAGGTTTCATGTCCTTAAATTGAGTACAATACTACATAATGTTCAACTCACTGATTAGTTTCCCTGCTTTCTCCTTATTTGGGCGTATCTCCTTGGGATGTTTGTACAGATACATAACAGCTTTCCCGATTCCACTCATCTTCAGACTGTCCGAGCTGATGGCCGGAAACTGAAAAATACACATCAAATGTACGTTTTTCGTGATTCTGTTTGCATGATCATTTTCGGATATTCATAAACAGAATCCAACCATTAACCCAGTAAGTATATCATTGTTTCTTTATTGCTTCATGCTGGGATCAACGGCATTCCATCCTTAGTGAGTTTGTTCAAAATGGCCTCTGTTCACCCAGCAGTGAATGGGTACCCAGTGGGATAAGTCATATGGTTGTTAACCTTCTATCACCTCACAGGTAGCTTGGGTTAACCATATTGTCCAGTATGTTGTATGGGCTTAGAACATGGTGTGGGGTGTGGTGTGGGGTTCAGCGCTATTTAAGTGGCCTTATTATTATTATGTCACTGTAGCCTGTAAGTGAAAAATCCTCCACAAAAACCTGCATGTTTCACGCAAATAAATCTACGTGAAGGTCACCAAAATCAACTAGGCCCCACGCCTTCCCTATATGAAGCATGGTGTTAAACATGAAGAAAATCCAGTGAACGGTTCTTGAGATATCTTGCTGACAAGCTTAACATGCAGGCAAATATGCTGAAAGTGTCGTCGTGACCTTGAAAATTATGTGAAGGTCACCAAAATCGACTGGGCCGTGCACCTTCCCTATATGAAGCTTGGTATCAAATATGAAGAAAATTCAGTGAACGCTGACAAGGGTAACACGTTAAAGTCCCCTTGTGACATTGAAATGAAGGTCATGGTCACCAAACCTGACTGGGACCTTTCTTACACTGTGATGAGGTATGTGATGACTGTACCTAGGTACCAAGTATGAAAAGAATCTAGTCAATGGTTCTTAAGACATTCGTACGTCCGTACGTACAAACGGACGGAGCCTAATACTATATCCCACGTTTCGTTTAGGGGGTCCATCATCAAATTTCTGCGTCCAATACGCAGGAATCACGCATCCCGTAAAACCCTGATTCCAGCAATAGCATGGTGAGGGACATCATATATTGGAATCACACATTATACCCAAGTGGGGAACTGAACCTTGATCATGAGCATGACAAGCGGACACTTTAACCACTAGGCTACCCGATCACCCATTATCATAGGTTTCGTGTATAGTCTGGGCCAGACAAACCAGTGACAAGATGGGCCCAAACCCTTAGGGTACAATGGCATTCAACAAAGCATCATTATCAATGAATCCACTGAGTTGCCTCCCATGACAAGCACAGGATACTAGTCACTTACATCCCATAATATTTTCAGTAAACAGTCCCTGATGGTCAGATGTGGCAGACTTTTATCTGGAAGAGGTGCCAGCCATTCCTGAAAGCAACAAAATATAATATCACTTTGGTTCTTTATAAATATGTATTTTATTAAAAAATTATGGGTGGGAGTTGCATTGATTTTGTACATGACATTCAGGGGGGCACTTACTTCATACATACATTTTTTGGGCTCATGTATTTTATTAAAAAATTATGGGTGGGGGGCATTCATACTGTACATGCTTCTCCATAAATATCATCATCAATCTCCCCCCTAGCCATAAATTATGAACAGTCTCTTATGATCTTTTATGCAAAATTTATTTTCCACAGAAATATGACACTATTCACTAAATATTTCATTTAATACATAACACTTTAATACATAAATTAAATCAAGATTAGATTATACATTGAGAGTTGTCTCCCCTTTCCCTGGGTGATACTGTAGTCACTTTTGTAATTAGAATATTCCAGCAAAGTCATTTAAGACAACTTGACTGGACTTCACACTTTGTACCTGTAACTTCACTTACTGTAATTGCACTAAGGATCCCAGAGTCTAGAAATATTATGTGAAGATCAGCTCTGCAAGGAAATCAAGTGTATTGTAAAAGAAGCATAAAATCAATTATCAATCCAAAGTCATCTGGCCTCAAAAGGAATCTTTCTACGAGGGTCAACAAAAATCTATAAATAAAACACTGTTGCTTCATGCGCTGACATTTTATTTAAGAATGACATTATTATAAAGTTTAACCTCCACATGTTTCAATATTGAAAATATCATATACAGTGAAGCCCCGTTAGTCCGGACTCCGATAATCCGGATGTCTTGCCTCCCGGACGATTTAAGCTTGTTACCAAACTATGCCTATTTAATTTGCCTCGATAATCCGGAAATGCGGTTTCCGGAACCGGATGGTACTGGGAAAAGAAACATGTAACACTGGATGAAATTTGATTTGAAATTGAAATCACTTGGCTAATAATCGTTACTCTGCTTACTTTTTGAGTTGTGAGATGACCCAGGGCAGGAGTTTCAGTTTTTTTGTGGCAGGCTGTCTCTTCTTGTTCAACTCCCGATCCTCCTGTAAACACATTCAAACAGTTACCTTGGATTTGGTAGCAACACTGATGCTCAACCAGTGTCACTCAAGGGATCAAACAGTCACCTAGAAGTCAATAGAAATATTGACACTCGGCCAGTATACCTTACTGGATCAAACAGTTCTTGAACAAACTAGAAGTCAATAAAGATATGCAATCCAATGTGTCAGTCAAGGGATCAAACAGTTACCAAATTCATGCTGCACTCAGCACTTTTCCAGCTATATGACAGCTGTCCGTAAATAATCATCCAAGGGACAAGATGACATACATCAACCTAGTCAGCAAGTCTGACCATACAATCCCACTAGTAGCCTAATACAAGCATAAGTTGCTGAAGACCAATTCTAACCCAGATCTTCACGGGTGAGCCATTTCTGACTGATTTCTGCCAGGATCCCTAGGGGGCTCATCAAAGTCAGTATCAACACTACCATAAAGTAACAGAACAGTTGGCACATGTGAACAACTGACTGACTGACTGACTGAGTTTGGTTTTACGCCGCTTTTAGCAATATTCCAGCAACATCACGGCAGGGGACAACAGAAATGAGCTTCACACATTGTACCCATGTGGGGATTCGAACCCGGGTCTTCAGCGTGACAAGCCAACACTTTAACCATTAGGCTACCCCACCGCCCCCACGTGTGAACAATGTCCAGTGGACAGTGAACCCACCTCAGCTGCTAACTTCATCTTGCCGATCATGTCAGCGATGAGATCATCATTATCATTGATCATGTCACAGTCTTTCCTCTTCCTCCGCTGTCTCTGTCGTTCTTCCTTCTTCCTCTCAATCATCAAGTCAAAGTCCGACACAAAGCTGTAAAGGTCAGAAGTTACGAAATTGGTGATATTAAGACAATGGAATAATACTACACAACAAAACATTAAAGTTTGGACAGTTTGTCACCAACACATGGTTTAATCAGGAAGAATGGATGAATACTGTTTTGGACCGTGACAGAAACATTGAAGAGAAAACAGGAAGTTTCGGATACAGAACAAATGCGAGTGACATACTTGTCCTTCTGTAAATTATCTTCATTCTCGTCATCAGATAGTTCAGGCAGGGCACCTGTCTGACCAGCAGCTTCACTGGCACCACCATCCTCATCGTCAGATTTCACGGCTGTAAGAAACAAGAGTCATCAGAAGATGACAAATCCCCCCGGACCCCACAAATTTGAAAGAACAAATCATCTGACAGTTACTTAAAGTCCAACTTGATTTTTGGGACTAAGTCCACATCGTTTCCATGGAAATCAGGAAAAGTATAAATGCCAAATATCTGCGGAAATAGCAAAAGATCTTCAACTTCAACTTCAAGATCTGTTTAATATATCTGCCAAGTCTTCAAGAAAGATATTGAACAGCTTTTGAGTTGTGCTCCGGAAACAAGCCCACCCGTAGCTTGAGACTAAGTCCACCGAGAAAAATAAAAATGCAAAAAATCTGCAAATAGCAAAAGGCACCACTTTGGGATCTGTCTCACATTTCTGCCAAGTTTTGCTGAAAGATGTTAAGAAGTTTTCGAGATGTGCTCCGGAAATGAAACCCACCCCTCCCTTTTGAGACTATGTCCGAATCCTTTCCATGGAAACCGAGAAAAATAAAAATGACAAAAATCTGTAAATTGAAAAAGGCACCACCTTAGGCTCTGTTTGATATGTCTACCAATTTTTGCAGAAAAATATTGAACGGTTTTCGAGTTATGCTCCAAAAACAAAATGATTGCGGACAGACGGATGGACGGACGAGGCATCGACTATACATGCCAGGGGGATAAAAAGTACAATCAACAATTTTGCACAGGATCCTGAAACCTTTTCTTCTGGGTAATTATTGCTGAGAACATTGATATACATGGCTAAATACACATCACTAAGCACACATGATGTTTGAATCAGGAAATGCAGAACCAGATTATGTCTGGATTAATGAGGCTTCTTCATTTAAGTGACCTACAGGTGAAGGAAGACATTACTCTGAGGTAAGTGAGTACTTGAACCTCCTTCTATAGGACTGACAATGTTACCTGCTTTCTTTTTCTCTTTCTTCTTGGCATGGGCTTCTACATCAGCTTCACCAAAGCCCTGAAATAGTAGGTAGATGTATGGTGAGGTGAGGTGAAATTGGGTTTAACGTCGTGCTTGAGAATATTTCGCTCATATGACGATGTGCATGCATGTGTATGTGTATGTGCGGCTGCTTGTACTAGCCCAGACTGAAGCTGGTTTTATAGTGCTAGCCCACTGAGATACCATGCCGCACTGAAGCATGAATACCCCACTCAGACACATTATACTGACTCTGAGCCGACCAGTCCTTGTTGTACCCATTAATGCTGAGCGCCAGGCAGGGACCAACAAGTACCATATTTTAACGTCTTTTGGTATGACGCGGTCGGGGATCGAACCAACGACCTTCCGCTCTCCGGGCGGACGCTCTAACCACTACACCACGGAGGCGGTCATAGATGTATGGAGTTAGATGGAAGGTGTCACTGTAATGGCACATGTATAAATTACACCTGGCACAGAATGATTAACTTGGAAAAAAGAAAACAAAATTGGGGGGAAGGGGGGAGGGAAGCATTAGTATGTCATCATTAGTGAAATTTCCATAGACTTACATGTCAATTAACTGTTGCAAGAATAATTTTCATAAATTGAGTAGAAGTTATCTTAATTTGATAATTTGCAAACATCTTGGAAATCATCTTCAGCTATGTGTACATAATTTATTTCATCTTTGGAACAAAAGAATGGTGGCACCCATCCCCTTATGCCCTCCATCTGGATCTACTTGGAAGCAGGAATATCAACTTTCCATATCTACTTTAAGCCACCAAATACATCAGGCTAATTACAACCACATGTACATGTTTTCATTGTCAGAAATTCAGCAAGATATTAGAGGCAAGTTTCTGCCACTCTACATCAAGAATATGATTCTGATGTGATACAATGCTACTGTATACCATCATCTGTGATAAAAAAAAAGGCCTCATCCATGTTGAAGGCATCAATCTCCACTATCACATCATCTTTGGTTGGGTATGAATCAGAATGAATATATTTACTGTCAGTTTGGTTTGATTATACAACTGTAGTAAATGATAAAATAATCCCATGTTACGTTTGAGGCTCACATATTAGAAACATTAACTGACCACAATACACTCAAAAGTCCTCTAAATACCTGATTACAACAAGCTCACCTCAAATTCTTCATCTTCATCGCTTGAGCCAAAAATATCAGCAATGAGACCATCTGCCACTGACCTGGAACACACCATCATACACTACTGACGCTGGGCATGATATTCATCGGATTCCAGTATTACAACACGGGGACCTTCATATGTTCTTCCTGGTCTACATGTGGTCATCTCTTCAGGAGTGAGTGAGTGAGTTGAGTTTTACGCCACACTTAGCAATATTCCAGCTATATGACGGCGGTCTGTAAATAATCGAGTCTGGACCAGACAATCCAGTGATCAACAGCATGAGCATAAATGTGCGCAATTGGGAACCGATGACATGTGTCAACCAAGTCAGCGAGCCTGACCACCCGATCCCGTTAGTCACCTTTTTACGACAAGCATAGTCGCCTTTTATAGCAATCATGGGTTGCTGAAGACCTATTCTACCCCGGACCTTCATGGGTCCATCTCTTCAGGGGGCGGTGGGGTAGTCTAGTGGTTAAAGCGTTTGCTCGTCACGCCAAAGACCTGGGTTTGAATCCCCACATGGGTACAATGAGTGAAGCCCATTTCTGGTGTTCCCCGCCGTGATATTGCTGGAATATTGCTAAAAGCGGCGTAAAACCAAACTCAGTCAGTCAGTCATCTCTTCAGCACATGAGACAGCCATTTCCAATTACTGCTGATGTTTTCATAACAAGTGTTACTCAATGCCACTTATGAAGTGATCAATGCATCATATGTTACATTTGGGATTACACTTTCTTAGTAAGAAGACATTCTAGTACTTTGTGTGCGGGATACTAGATGTCTCACTCTGTGAGAATGGCTTCAAAACCTGGATGGGACTGAACTCAAGAAGTGCTAGAATCTTTTCTTTCTGGGAAAGTGTGATCCTAAATATGACATAAGTTAATGTTTTAGCTTTGCAAAGGTTTCTTATACTTCAGTGTTAACACAGCCAATAAAAATCAATCACTTTGTTTGGTCTAACTTACATTTTTACTGAAATGTGAAGTTACATTTGATGTTAAAACTTTTGAGAGGATATTTCTAGACTAAAAAAAAACCCCTTTAGGCCAGACCAATTTTATTTCTTGTTTTACGGATTTTTGTCCTCAGAAAACCTAAAGGCAGGAAGGAAACAAGAAATTAATTTTCTGACTAAAATTGATATTTTATACTTATCCTGACTCATCCTAAATGCTTGTCTCCTTCTTCTTGCGAATGACAGTGGAACACTTGAAATCCCCTTCTACAAAGCAGTCGTATAATCATCACTCACCCACGAGTAGTCTCCCTTGCCTCCTTTGGCACCCTTTTTGGTCACATGACCAGCCATGTTTGTCACTCTCTCCATATGTATGCCCGACACCCGGATTTACAGGGAAATCCAGAGTGCCATAAGAGGGTAGGTTGGGAGGGCTGACCTCATGAGTCAGGATAAGCATAAAATATCAATTTTAGTCAGACTCATGCTAAATGCTTGCAGAATCCGTAGGAATCGGTGGTGGGTCAGGCCACTTCTGGATTCTCGGGCTGTTGATTTACGTCCTGTATTACCCCCCATGGGAACTTATGACGGCACTGCTGATGATTCTTCTTTCAACTTCCTCTGATAAGTCTGGGGGGGACCACAACTTGTCAGATTTCTTCCGAAACTTCTCCTGACATTTTCGTGTGGATATTTAGATATACTAATATTCCATTAGTTATCTATTGCAACTCCATCTCTTGATGCGTGCATCAAGTGGAGATGCGACCCTTCTTCATGTACGAGTATGTCCTATACAAGTACAGGGTCTATCACTCATGCTAGTCTGTCCTAGATGTGTGCATGGACTTTAACCATTTGCTCTCCAGAGCACTGGTTTCACAAGTCACGTGATAAAAGGGTGAGATAGTTCTCAGAGCCTTTGCGGAACCGTTAGTTGTTGTGCTACAACAAGTGGCCCAAACTGGTGAATGCCTGAGACGTCTTCGGTGGCAATGTCTCTGAGGCCGTGGTTGGCAAACACCATCTCCGATTTCCAAAAGCAGCCCTCCATTATTGTTGTAATCGAGCAGTTTCCATGCAGAGCAAGTGTAGACGCCAGGGCTCTGACTTCGTGGGAATTGGAGGCTCGTTGAGGCTCAAGTCCTGCTGCTTTGTAGGCCCTTAGTATAACGGCTCTCATCCATATCGATATCGTTGTCCGTGAGACTTCCGTGGGCATCTCAGTGGATACGGGGATGAATAGGCGCTTGAATTTTTGTCTCCTTGTTTTTGTCCTTTGTAGGTACACTTTTAGTGCTCTGACAGGGCATAAGGATAGATCCTGTGTATCCTGTGGCCCAAGGACTGTAGAGAGTGCTGGGATGTGGAACTGTCTGTCAGGCTGGCCGGGCAGTTAGTTCTTGGCAATAAAATCCCATCTCAGTCCTAGATGTACGATGTCACGATGTCTTGATTCAAATCGTGTTCGTTCAAAGTCCAGAGCATGTATTTCTGACATCCGTGCTGCTGTTGCTAGGCGATCAGGAACAGCGTTTTCTGAGTCAGTAGTTCACAGGATGTAAGTTCTAGAGGCTCGTAGGTATCACTGGTGAGATGTTGTAGAACTATAGAAAAGGATATGTGCCATATAGGGCCCCAGTGCTCTCACAACCGTCCTCAAGGGCAAAGAAGGAGAGTGTGACAAACATGGCTGGTCATGTGACCAAAAAGGGTGCCAATGGAGGCAAGGGAGACTACTCGTGGGTGAGTGATGATTATACATCCGCTTTTTAGAAGGGAACTTCAAGGGATTTCAAGTGTTCCACTATCATTCGCAAGCAGAAGGAGACAAGCATTTAGCATGAGTCAGGATAAGGAAAAATAAAATAAAATAAATAAATAATAAAAGTATTTTTGGGCAATTTATGAAGTGTATATGGGGCAAAACACAATCTAAAACAAGAAAAAATTGTGTCCAGGGACACGGATGCCCCCGCTGACATTCATAAGACATATAAAGATCAATAATTGAACAAAATTCACGAACAAGTTCAATAAACATCTATGCAACTATGACATGCACACCTTTCGAGTCTCAATGAAACACTTGTATAAGCTTAATCAATTCTTTTGAGCAGTTTTTTGTGGAGAAGTTGATAGACTTCATCCCCTATAACACTATATTCAGAGAGAAATTCAACAAAATTTATTCAAGTTCAAACGGCATTAAAATTGGAAAAATGAATAAAATACAAAATCAAAATATGAGATGCACGCCTTTAGAGTCCCTATAAAGCACATGTGTAATCTAAAAGAATTCCATAAAGTAGTTTTTGAGGAGATGTGGATAACGTACACTGGCTGAATAGAACATCCCCTGTTCAAACATCTGTAAAAGTGACAAAAGTAAGAAATTGCATAAAAAATTATGAAATGCACACCTTTAGAGTCCCTACAAAAGACATCTAGAAGTTCATTCAATTCTGTTGAGCAGTTTTTGTGGAGAAGTGGATAGACTTCATCCCCTATTACACTATCACCATAGAGAAATTCAGCAAAATGTTCAAAAAGTTCAAATGTCCCTAAACTTACAAAAAAAACCAATAAAATAAAAAAACAAAATATGAGATGCACACCATTAGCGTCCCAAGAAAGCCCATGTATAAGTTCATTGAATTCCACAGAGCGGTTATGGTGGAGAAGTGGATAGAATACATTCCCTGTTTCGTACGGACGGACGGACAGACAGACGAACGAACGAACGGACACCGAGGGTAACCCTATATGCCCCTGCCATATATGGCGGGGGCATAAAAAACCTTTCATGTAAATTTATTAAAATCTAAATATATTAGATATTTAAATACTTACCTTACCATAGGTCTTATGCATATTACCTTAATCTCCGCTTAGAAGAGATCAGACAGTCGTTGATTCGCCATTCTCTAGAATGGCTGCCTCAGGTATCTACGAGTGTATAGGCACGGAAGTGACGTGATCACCCCTCTCGTGCAATATGCATAAGACCTATGGTAAGGTAAGTTAAAAATTTACATTTTTGACCAATAAAACATTAGGATTTTTTTTTTTGAGCAGGGAAACATCACCTTTTTTTCCTTAATCTTGAAAAAATACGACCGGCGGATCCGTAAAACAAGAAATAAAATTGCTTGCTTACTTGACTCGAGGAAAGATGACTCAAGTCATCACACTCTAGACAGTTTCTATCAATTTATGTTGGGAGAGTAATAAACAGAATACTAAACTCGCTTCCGTGAAATACCATTTTTATTAAACGCGTGAATGATTTAGTATCAAACTCGCTTTTGTTCGTTTGATACCAAATCATTAACTCGTTTAATAAAAATGGTATTACACGGAAGGTCGTTTAGTATCCTCTATATATCACATGGAAACATATACTTACTCTTTATCACTGTCTTCATCATCACTCGCTTTAGCTGTAACAGAATCAGTACAATGAGGTGAGGTGAAGTTGGGTTTAACTCATATGACGACGTGCATGCATGCGTGTGTATGTGTATGTGCATGTGCGGCTGCTTGTACTAGCCCAGACTTAAGCTGGTTTTATAGTGCTAGCCCAATGAGATACCATGCCGCAATGAAGCATGAATACCCCACTCAGACACAATATACTGACTCCGAGCCGACCAGTCCTTGTTGTACCCATTAATGCCGAAGCGTCAGGCAGGGACCAACAAGTACCATATTTTAACGTCTTTTATCAGTACAATGAAGAACAATCACTTAAGCATTACACATATACATGGACAGACACGGCCACTGGTTCATTTGTCCAAAGACAAAGGAAGTCTCCAGGGACTTATATATGGACTCTCTAATATGAACTGCCAACTAGTTGGGTACAACCAACAGTGCCAACCCCTGATATACACGCATTAAGCTAATACATTTGATGAATAGATTTATGTCACATCTAGTGTTATTGCGAACTGAATTTCGCTTCCCCAGTATGATATGAAATGGTATCTTGTTAAAATTCTTGACTACATCCCCAATTGGATCAGATTCTGATTTTTATCAATTATCACAGCAAGTGATATGTGATGGCATTTCAAAGATCACTGAGAATACTATGGTAAGCAATTACTTGATAACGGTGACATAACCTACACCTAATGAGTCTGCAACTGTAACAGATAACCTGATCATCTATATTATCTTGGCATCAGAGTAAATGAACATATACATTCCAATGTATTGGATCATTACAACATAATGCCCTAGAATTACAACTGCCATAATCAGGGACATTACACTGAAACTGAGCTTTCTCTCACCTTGATTCACCGACAAGCATTAAACTCTTAGTCTTATTGACTGGGAAGGGACATGTTCACAGATATATATGTTTGGAATCTACACACGCCGACTACATTCACCTTTCTTCCTTTCTTCTGGCTCTGGTTCTCGGTCACTTTCATCATCTGAAATGATTCTCCGAGCCCTGTAAGACATAATGTAAACGTTTTGTGGTTTTGTTTATGAGGGTTCATGCTTAACACAAAATGTCCATATCATCCTGCAACTGCATTTAGTTAAACCATATTAAACTGGGTGCTGTTGTACAAAGCTATCTTAGCGCTAAGGTGACCGTAACTCCCATACCTTAACATAGACTTAAGGTAATCTTAGCGCTAAGGTGACCGTAACTCCCATACCTTAACATAGACTTAAGGTAGTCTTAGCGCTAAGGTGACCGTAACTCCCATACCTTAACATAGACTTAAGGTAGTCTTAGCGTTAAGGTGACCGTAACTCCCATACCTTAACAAAGACTTAAGGTAGTCTTAGCGCTAAGGTGACCGTAACTCCCATACCTTAACATAGACTTAAGGTAGTCTTAGCGCTAAGGTTGTCTTGTACAACAGCACCCTGGATTGTAAGGTAACCTTTCCAATGATCAAATTACAGCTTGACAAATTAGGTTTAAAAGTAGTGTGTCTATAATCTGGAATGACTAAGAGGGTCCAGAATTTTCAAATAAAGCTTTTCAAATAAAAATTTCCAATTCAGGACATTACAATCAGAATGAAAGTGACAGCTTTGGAAAAGTGACCTATCAAACAGTCTGAAAAAGGATTCAGTTTACACCAGTGAACAACCGAAATGCATCATGTGCCACATACACTCAACACGCTCATTCGGTACCTGGCATTGGCTTCCCACACAAAGGCTCATTTGACTTGAGTGAGTTAAACACAGTTGGACACACACATCACTTCCATACTACTTGCTGGACGGCTGTAGTCATGTGTGATGGAAGAAGTAAACAGTGTATACCCACCCATGAGGTACTGAGGACGTTACTTACTTTGGCCGTCTTTCATCACCACTTCCCTGGTCGCTGGCCCCATCATTCTCCTTGTCGGAGCCTGGGCCGGGACTGGGTGGAGAGCCTCTAGGACTACCTGTCAGCAGATGCCCTTATTAGTCAGTGCTTAGGATGTATTTACTCTACAGGAATAACTCTCATCTGTTAAAAGAAGCTCAAATACATACAAGACATCTAAGTTTCTAAAAGATGTCTGGTGAGCATTAGGATTTCTCTTTTCTTTCAGACATGAGATATGGTGTCATATGAGTTTCTTCTCATGAAGAAAAATAATAGGTCTGACTCATTTTGATAAACAACTATATTTTGAAATTAGGCATTTGCCTTGGCATCAAAGACTGTACTAGCACTGATGAGGTCTTTACTATAAGAAGGATCCTTGTACATATTGCTAAGACCCAGTCAGTGACAGTATATACTTTGATGTCAGTTTTTTTGCATTACAAGCACCTGTTATATACCTAATGTTAATGGTTACATGTTAATTCTATCAATACATGAACAAACTCAAGGACACCATGGAAACGATCCTCTCATAAGCTGTGTAACACTATTCTATTTCTTGTTTGAGTGGCAATATATACTACATATCAAAAGTCCAGACTCACGTAAAGCTCTCACTATATGTTATGTGTATACATATGGTTACATTGAAGATGAATTTCTCCACAAACTTGGGGGAACCAACTGCAAACCGTATGCAGATGAATTGCATGAGGATCATGCATCAAATTGCTGGAAGCATGTGCAAATATCGTACATGTGAACAGCTGCGTTTTAGGGTTAAGTTTTGTTAAAGGTCAAATGCAACCAAAAAATCAAACATAATTAAAACAGAATTATCACTTATTCATGACATATACTATACATTGCTGATTATGAAAAAACATATAAACAAAATAATAAGCGTACAATTGGAAATCAAAAGTGCAATATTTTGTACTTGGGTTTACTTCCCAAGAAACAAAGCACTCAAGTGTAACGGCTGGCTCATTTGCAGATGCCCTCACGGCTCATTGTGTGTGTATATATAGAGATGTTGGGTCTTGTAAATACATGCTCATTTTTGGTGTATAACATTTATGGTGTACAATTATCACACCTGCACGTCTGTGTAATTACATAATGTGACAGAGGCCGAACTCAGGCCATAAATCAATGCATTTTGTTTATGGTGTATACCCTGATAGGTGTTTAGTTCAAATTGCATGTGGTCAGTGATTGAAGTTGTGTATTGAATATTGTCATTAGCAGACAGGCAGGCAGACACATAGGTGTCTAAACAGACATTGAGTTTTGTCAGTGACAACGACATATCTCTATCACAGTTAGAAATTCTGTCGACGCTAAATAATGACATTGCTTTTAAGTATGGAACTGAGAAAGTGACTCGGTAAGAAGAACATGTGGTGAAATAGACAAATGAAATTATATAAACAGTTAAATCGGTAATCTACTGTCATAACATATAAAAAGCTCACGCCTGTGAAATATCAACAAAACATTAGAAAAATAGCCCACACCAAAGCCTTCACCGAGTATTCACGGACATCCCGCTTCCAAGCTGCGCGAACCTATTTCACTGTGCATGCGCTATGAATGCAGCCAAGCGCAGCCCAGCTGTTGAAACCACTTTTTCCCCCAAGCGCTGGGGGAAAATTAGTGAATCGTTTGAACTCTGATTTCACACATTTTTTTTCATCGCATTATTTTTCAACTTTATAAGTTGAATTTGCATTTTTGATGATTTGTTTTGGTAAGTCCATACTGAAAGGCATCAGAATCTTCAAAGTTGTGTTTTATGTTGCATGTGACCTTTAAGAATTCGTCAATTGTCACGGAGTTTGAACTCATGACAGTAATCTTTTCAACATTACGAATTTGTTTTACAATACATCAGTTCATGTGTAAACAGCACCTTTAATCAGTATGGAATATTTTTCAAAATCTAATTTATAACAGTTGACTGAAGTAAGTGGCTACAGTTACACTTGTGAGTCTAAACTTTTGATGGGTAGTATAGAAGTTGAGACGTACAATATAGAACAAACTTTTATGGATGACAACTTCCATATCAGAAATAGCATTATGTAGAACATAGAGTTGTGACGATATATCGTAGTATCAATAATCGTGATACTTTTTCTGACAATAAATATATCGATACTTATTCCGTATTGTGATGTGTATCGTTGACCTTACAATTGTGAATTTTCACCAGAAATTGACGGTCATCTCAAAATTTACTCTGTTTCTTGTTATCAAAATACACTTTTTTACAGAAAATAACTAAAGATAGCATATCGTGATATGCATCGTATCGTTCCATGATATCGCGATACGTATCATATCGTGAAATTTCTGTATCGTCACACCTCTAGTAGAACACATTTTTATGGATGATAACCTCCATAAGTTGTCATCCATAAAAATGTGTTCTACATAATGCTATTTCTGATAACTTTTCTTTCTGTAACAAGAGTTAGTATCAGTGTGATAAAACTACACACAGACAATAAAATAAAGTCTTTGAGTGGCATTCAGAATTGATGCAAGGTGAAAACATATGGATGTCAACACGTTTCAGAGAATATTCTTACTCATGCGTTGTGTTCCTCAAAAAGAAGTTAACATCCATAAATATTCACATTTTAAACAACAAAAATATCCAGAGGGCAAACGGGACAACAACTTAAAATACACTTCACATTTAATTTACCATGCTTTTCAGTGAGCTACCAGTAATGACATGTCCTTCCTATGTTACCACTGTTTGTGCTTATACCAGGTGTCGGACAGCAAAGCTGCTTAATGTCTTCTAGAAATTCTGACCCAAAATTGGGGTCCATGTAAAGCAAATTATCCTCATTGTAATCTAAATTTGAGATAGATTTCCAGTTGAGATGAAATCATTTTGGAGGATAACCACCACCCCTGTGAAGGTTTTGGAGGATATTCTGCCATTGAACTTAAGTTTGGATGATGTCTGACATTGCTGACATGTAAAGGAGTTTGGAGGATGTCTGACATTGCTGACATTAAAGGAGTTTGGAGGATGTCTGACATTGCTGACATTAAAGGAGTTTGGAGGATGTCTGACATTGCTGACATTAAAGGAGTTAAAGGAGTTTGGAGGATGTCTGACATTGCTGACATTAAAGGAGTTTGGAGGATGTCTGACATTGCTGACATTAAAGGAGTTTGGAGGATGTCTGACATTGCTGACATTAAAGGAGTTTGGAGGATGTCTGACATTGCTGACATTAAAGGAGTTTGGAGGATGTCTGACATTGCTGACATTAAAGGAGTTTGGAGGATGTCTGACATTGCTGACATTAAAGGAGTTTGGAGGATGTCTGACATTGCTGACATTAAAGGAGTTTGGAGGATGTCTGACATTGCTGACATTAAAGGAGTTTGGAGGACATTGCTGACATTAAAGGAGTTTGGATGATGTCTGACATTGCTGACATTAAAGGAGTTTGGAGGATGTCTGACATTGCTGACATTAAAGGAGTTTGGGGGATGTCTGACATTGCTGACATTAAAGGAGTTTGGAGGATGTCTGACATTGCTGACATTAAAGGAGTTTGGAGGATGTCTGACATTGCTGACATTAAAGGAGTTTGGATGATGTCTGACATTGCTGACATTACGGAGTTTGGATGATGTCTGACATTGCTGACATTAAAGGAGTTTGGATGATGTCTGACATTGCTGACATTAAAGGAGTTTGGAGGATGTCTGACATTGCTGACATTAAAGGAGTTTGGGGGATGTCTGACACTGCTGACAACCACTGTGAAGCATGATAACCAGGACACACTACAGCTACTGTTCCAGTACAATCCCAGTAGAGAACTTAACAAACAACAGTATGTACACTTACATTACTTGAATATAGACAAACTAATGAGGTTCCTCTCATCATGCATGTTTGTCTTAATTTAACTTTCCATTATGTTTCTGCATGATCATCAACTGTAAGACCAAGAAACAAAGTTCTCTGTTGGAATAATACTATGGCTGGCAAGCCCAATCTGTTTGTGGATGCAAGGAACTTTACTGCCAAGACAAACAGGACATTTTGAAACACATAGCAGCATGAACAAGAAGAGATGGTCATCAATATCCCCACAGTGTTCTGTTCCTATATGGTTTCTGTTTTTTAACTCCACCACAATATTCATGTTCTGAAATCACATACCACAATTGGTTTTCCTATCTGTAACGATTACTGAGAATATCTATTCCCATTGGGGATACTGTGCAATACATCGAGAAACGAATGACAAGGGCCATAACTCTGTAACAAATTGTAACATGGTTTCCATGTTCGAACTCCATCCAGGCATTCATGTTCTGAAAACACTTCTCAAATTTGGTTTCCCTCCTTTGAGAATATCTTTCCCCGTCATCCTGCTTTGTGGCAGGGGAAAATAACATTAGAATGGGAATTTAGTGCTTCTGAACTTGTATCATGTCTCTTATATATCCTATTGTGATCTAACCATAATAGTGATGTCTTCGAACAGGCACCCATTCTTTGCATCCACAACACACATTGTTTTGTTCAGCCATTACAGTACCTGGCGGAGACTGAGAGGTGCTCCTTGGACTGCCCATTGGACTGTAAGACGGTGACCCTCCCGGTGCCCGGCTTCTTCCAGGAGAAGGGGAGCGACTCCGATCGGACACAGGTGATCTGGGCAGTGCTTCTTCTTGCAGGAATGACTCAAGACCAGGAGCCATTGGTGATCCCATCGGAGAGTTGGGTGCACTGAACATTGGTGATGCAGGGGGCTGTAGTCCTGCAGGGAACCCTGGCCCACTTCCTGTGGGCGACCCCGGCCTATTTTCTGTAGGTGAAGCAGGGCCACTCCCAGGTGACTGTGGGCCACTTCCTGCTGGTGACAGTGGACCACTTCCTGCTGGTGACAGTGGACCACTTCCTGCTGGTGACAGTGGACCACTTCCTGCTGGGGATGCAGGTCCACTGCCAGAAGGTGACTGAGGACCACTTCCCGCAGGTGACTGAGGGCCACTGCCAGGTGAACGAGGGCTACCACTACCAGCTGGTGACTGTGGACCACTTCCTGCAGGTGATGCAGGGCCACTGCCAGGTGACCGAGGGCTACCACTACCAGCTGGTGAAGCTGGACCACTTGGAGGTGACCTGGGCCCACTGCCAGCAGGTGACTGAGGGCCACTTCCAATGGGCGACCCAGGTCGACTACCAGACCCATCCATGCTCATTGGGCTGCCAGGAGATCCTGGAGGACTACCGACTGGTGACTGAGGCCCACTTCCTGGAGGAGACCTCGGTCCACTAGCAATACTCATAGGAGACGCTGGAGGACTAGCAATAGAACCACTGGCTGGAGAACCTGGTGGACTACCTGATCCGGGTCTGGCATCCTCGTTGTCACTGCCAGGCTGGTACTCTTGGTCATCTTCCACCTCCCGTTCAACTTCCTCTCGCTCAACATCATCGTCATCATCAACATCCCGCTGGACCTCCTCTCGTTCTACCTCCCCACCATCGCTGAAGTAGTCCCCATCATCAGCCTGTGTCACTGGTTGTTCGTTGTCCGATCCATCACCCTCTTCTCCTGCCTCAACACTCTGGGGCCCACGGTCTGACTCGCCACCCGGAGTACGGGGTGCACCATCTTCTTCACCCTACAAAAGCAAGCAGGTGAGGTGAGGTAAAATTGGGTTTAACGTTGTGCTTGAGAATATTTGCATGGCGATGTGCATGCATCTTCTTCACCCTACCCAGAAAGCAAGCTGGTTTTAAGAACTGAGATACCAAGTATATATGGATACCCCACTCAGATTCATTATACACTCAAAACAAAGGAATAAGCAGAGACAGGGACCAACAAGTACCATATTTAAGCGTCTTTTGGTATATTGAAATGAAACATCCTTGCAATGGTACAATCCGGGCGGTCAAAGGTAACTAAGACTGATTATATTGATAGACCACACACAAAACAAGCAACACTTAAGTTTCTTGCAATGGTGCAATCCTAGGTGAACATATTGTAAATTATACAACAAACAAGCTTCAGCTTTTGGTAAAATTATATATAATGCTTCAGTTTTGGTACTGACAATTTAGAAATTCTGATTTAAACTTTCTGTTTATACAGCATTATGCCTACATATTGTCATAAAATAGCACAGTTACGGCTTTATGGTTTTGGTAAGGTTTTGAAAGAATAAAATAAACTGAATGATTATTTCTGGATAATCTTGGATATATTATTACTTTTATTAAAAACATGAGGACACTAAGCAAAACGGTTGAAGATGCAGATCTACTTCAAAACGTGTTTGGTATTTTTTCTCGAATATTCGTCATGCTCACCTCTCCATTTTCAGCCTCATAGTCCGGCTCATCCTGGAGTGGTGTACTGCCTCCACTACCTGAAAATACCAAGTAATGGTACACAAACACGTGATCAATATCATGAGCAACATGATACTTAATGATGACACTCAATCAGTCACCTCGTTCCATCCATCAGTTCCACTTTAGTCACTGTTGGCTGCCTCGTACAACAATAGCTAAGTTCTACAGGGGTGAAATAACTTTAAAATTGCTAGTGTACTCCAGTAGAGTGGCACATGTAAAATCACTTGCCCTGATAATATTTTGAAGCTGAACAGCTCATCCCAAATGTGAGCTTAAGATGAACTTAAAGTGATTCGACCTTGGTGCTTACAAACCAACAACCACAATTAAGGAGAATCTGGAACTGGAATCATAAATAATAAAGATGGTTAGTGAGTGAGTGAGTATGGTTTCACAATGCTTTTAGCAATATTCCAGCAATATCATGGTCAGGTACACCAGAAATGGGCTTCACACATTGTATCCATGTGAGGAATCGAACCTGGGTCTTGGCATTGATGAGGCTACCCAACTCCCTAAAGATGGTTGCATAATGGTTCCCTCCCTACTGTGCATAATGGTTCCAAGGGTCAATATGCTGGCCATGTGCACATGTTACATAGTTATTTGGTTGGTTTTAATCTGTTGGACACTCTCAGCAATATTCCAGCTATATTAAGAAAGTGTTCATATATATATTGAGGCAAAACACTGCAAGTTATTCTGGTGTAAAGAAATAGTAAAGCTAAGTTTTTATTGTGTTCATGCAGCAATAATAGTATTCCTGTTAAATCCTTCTTACTTCAAAGATTTGTTAATTCACACTGTTGCTTTGGAGTTCACCAAACCTGTTTCTGATTTCATTACTAGACATGACACTGCTCAATACGAGAATTGTTATAATTAATCTGTTTAATCAGATCCAAATACACAAGGAGAGATATCAAATTTGACTGGGCATCTGGTCTGGCACACCTTCAGGTTTTTTTTTAAAAAGCGATGTATATGGTCACATAGTTAGAACTTCTGAATTTCCTGATTCATGGAACTTCGATAATATTCTGCCTCTTTTTAAGAAAGATGGCATTTCAGATTTAAATAATTACCATTGAATCTCACTTCTGAATTTAATGGACAAAGTGTGCACTTCAAAATTCAGGAAAGTCTTAGTGCATATTCTATTTTCAAGTCATGGACTGGATTTAGAAATAATAATTTGACTCCTGATAACATTTTTGTTTCACAATTTTGGTGTCAAAAACATTTCGAAAACCATGACACGGGTTACAAGTTACTGTACATATTGCCTAATGAGGGTGTTGTTGATAAAATATCTAATGTTTTTTCAGCAAATAGTCTCCTCTGTAGGTTTTAGAATGATATCCAAAAGTGTTATGAAAGATTTTCTGGATCACTGGAGTTTGTATGTTACAATTTTCAACCGTTGTGATATATCTAACATGTTTATGGGTATGTTTTCTCAAAGATGTAAAGCTGTACAATTCCAAGACTGGTACACTAGACTGTCTGGAAGAGGTTTCATTTTACCCTAATTTTAAATCTTTGTTGGATACCAAAAAAAACATGTTATAGGACATATAGTCACATAGTATGAAAATTATGTCTTGCATATATTTATTAAATTCAGTTCAGTCACATAAATTAAAGATATGAAAATAAGATTTGATAATGATATTGACACTGTCCAGTTCAAGTGTAATATGATTCTTGAAGGTGAGTTTCACCTGGTATTAGTTTGTGGCTTTGTGCATGCTGTCAGAACTCAGTGAGCAACTTACCTCCCCTTCTTTATACATAGATCTGACTAGGTAAAACCAACTAAGGTTAATGGTGATAACTTGCTTGATAAAGGTGTTAGCAACTACACATATATTGTAATAAAGAATGTGGCCCCAAGAATGTGTATATCAATAGAACTATCCCCCTGGTTCAAAGGCACTGACTTGGAAATTCTAGACAAATCACTTGTAAAACCTCAGTTATGAATCAAAATGTTACTCAACAGCTTTACCACATCTTATCATTATCAGTGTTGTTTGCATCTCTAATCATATTAAAAACTTCAGGGCAATTTCAGAATATACCCCTTGATGAAATTATATTTATTGGTCGTTAGT
Source organism: Haliotis rubra (assembly GCF_003918875.1). Taxonomy (NCBI): domain Eukaryota; kingdom Metazoa; phylum Mollusca; class Gastropoda; order Lepetellida; family Haliotidae; genus Haliotis; species Haliotis rubra. Next base: position 241,700 of record NW_025767586.1, read on the forward strand.
TTCTGATTTGGTAGCTTCAGTAGACCTGATATCTCTGATTAATGGCTTCGCGTGTCTGATGACTGTTGTTTCCAGTACCAGTGTAACACATCGTTAAATCTTTGTTTATGCATCTATTACCTAATAAACAAGCAGTAATTTGTTTCTTGCATACCTCACTGACAAAATGGAGGTAGACTTTGACCGCATGTACCCATAACATTTGAACAAAAAGGACTTATCTAAGCAGAAAATTGAAAATGTGCAACAGTCAAGGAATACAGTGATTGTGGGCCTAAATATCCATATTTGTAATATTTATTAGTGATAAACGTCGGTCAGATTTAGGTAAATACCTGGTTCGTCTGAATCCATGAATCAAACCCAACTATCTACTTTCACGAGTGAAATAAACCGCCGTAATATTCTCTTAGTTGTTCGATGTATACAAACACATATGGCTGTATAGGTGGCGCTGCGTGTAAAGGGGCAGATAACTCTAAACCCCACCACATCATCATATATATATCAACACTCAATAGTGAGAGGCGTTCGATCCTTGTATAACAAAAATTAAGAAAATTATTATTTTGGACGATTACTTTCTTAATCAAGTGTTCTTAATTGTTCACAAAGTTTGAATCAAAGAGTATTCAAAACAACTGTCATTAATGAGAACCAAATGTAGGTGGCAAAGGTAAGTCTACTGGCTGCCGAATAGTTATCGACATATTTTAGCGGTATTTACAAAATTACTCCGCCGTTCGTTAAATTAATGAAACAGAACTAATTATGATACTTAATTAGCTATTCACTTCAGTGTCCATGTCCCCGATGTTTCCACCCCATACACTGCCGCCGATCGTGTTTTTATATAACGCGGCGGAAGGGAATCAATGCAGTATAAATCATAGGCGCTTGACTCTGATATGTTTATAACTATGACCTATATATATAAGATATAAGATATATATAGGTCATAGTTATAAACATATCAGAGTCAAGCGCCCATGGTATAAATAGATGTTTTCTCACAACTGTAACAGTTAGTCTCAGTTATCGCCATTTCAGAATTTCTCATGTCATTCGTGAAATACTATATAGTTATATCATACAGTAACCTCGAACAATTGATTGTGTGACAAGTTGAGTGTTTGTTTTACAGTAGAGTGATAGGGAATGAAACAATTAATGACTTTTGCGAACTTGAACTTACTATTATATAGATCGTGTGACATTCCCCCGACTAAGTTAATAACTTTTTATAGGGTTCATAATTTATCTTTAAGTTTTCTTTTATGTTACTTACCGTGAAGAATTGTTTTTCTGTCCTTTATTGTTGTCAAATACCGTGAGAAAAAAACCGGAATTTTAAATGACCGGAAGTGCGCACGCGGTGATACTGTGTATTGGCGATAACTGTTACGCGACGATAGCTGCTACGCGGCGATAACAGTTACGCGGCGATAACTGTTACGCGTCGATAACTGCGTCGATAACTGTTACGCGTCGATAACTTTTACGCGACGATAACTGTTACGCGACGATAGCTGTTACGCGGCGATAACTGTTACGCGGCGATAACTGTTACGCGGCGATAACTGTTCGGCAGCCAGCAGTCGTTTGGATACTGCAACATTTTCAACTATATTAATCCAAACAGAACTGGAGACTACACGCCGGGCGCGCGTTCGTTATGCACACGTCATAATAGGAATACACAGAATATTTTTCACAATTCCACCTCAAAAGTTTTTCAGAAGCTTCATGGCTTTTAAATTTACTGACATAGCAACGCCATCAAGAAATAATGATTGCGTATGTTTACGGAAGTTAATGACAATCTTTAAAATCCTACAGCAGGCAACGAAGAAGAGTTTCTCCAAGATCAAAACGTAGATTCATGTAGTTCATCCGAAGTCTATCAGAGAAGAATTCTAAGTTCTTTTTGAGTGGCATTGTTTAGGAGTTGGAGAGTAATATACTGACATCATCCGAATAAAGGAGTTGTTTATCCATAAAGTTTGTCTGTATAGCATCATCCGAATAAAGGAGTTGTTTATCTATAAAGTTTGTCTGTATAGCATCATCCGAATAAAGGAGTTGTTTATCCATAAAGTTGTCTTATAGCATCATCCGAATAAAGGAGTTGTTTATTCATAAAGTTTGTCTGTATAGCATCATCCGAATAAAGGAGTTGTTTATCCATAAAGTTTGTCTGTATAGCATCATCCGAATAAAGGAGTTGTTTATCTATAAAGTTTGTCTGTATAGCATCATCCGAATAAAGGAGTTGTTTATCCATAAAGTTTGTCTGTATAGCATCATCCGAATAAAGGAGTTGTTTATCCATAAAGTTTGTCTGTATAGCATCATCCGAATAAAGGAGTTGTTTATCCATAAAGTTTGTCTGTACAGCATCATCCGAATAAAGGAGTTGTTTATTCATAAAGTTTGTCTGTATAGCATCATCCGAATAAAAGGTTTATTCATAAAGTTGTTTTCATCCGAATAAAGGAGTTTATCCATAAAGTTTGTCTGTATAGCATCATCCGAATAAAGGAGTTGTTTATCCATAAAGTTTGTCTGTATAGCATCATCCGAATAAAGGAGTTGTTTATCCATAAAGTTTGTCTGTATAGCATCATCCGAATAAAGGAGTTGTTTATTCATAAAGTTTGTCATTATATCATCATCCGAATAAAGGAGTTGTTTATCCATAAAGTTTGTCTTTATAGCATCATCCGAATAAAGGAGTTGTTTATCCATAAAGTTTGTCTGTATAGCATCATCCGAATAAAGGAGTTGTTTATCCATAAAGTTTGTCTGTATAGCATCATCCGAATAAAGGAGTTGTTTATCCATAAAGTTTGTCTGTATAGCATCATCCGAATAAAGGAGTTGTTTATCCATAAAGTTTGTCTGTATAGCATCATCCGAATAAAGGAGTTGTTTATCCATAAAGTTTGTCTGTATAGCATCATCCGAATAAAGGAGTTGTTTATCCATAAAGTTTGTCTGTATAGCATCATCCGAATAAAGGAGTTGTTTATCCATAAAGTTTGTCTGTATAGCATCATCCGAATAAAGGAGTTGTTTATCCATAAAGTTTGTCTGTATAGCATCATCCGAATAAAGGAGTTGTTTATCCATAAAGTTTGTCTGTATAGCATCATCCGAATAAAGGAGTTGTTTATCTATAAAGTTTGTCTGTATAGCATCATCCGAATAAAGGAGTTGTTTATTCATAAAGTTTGTCTGTATAGCATCATCCGAATAAAGGAGTTGTTTATTCATAAAGTTTGTCTGTATAGCATCATCCGAATAAAGGAGTTGTTTATTCATAAAGTTTGTCTGTATTTAAGAAATACAGTTCGCTCTACCACCATGTATAGTGTAATAAAACACACTTTCGCCCTGAACTATTATAGTTAAAGTACGAGGATACATTTGCCGTCTGGATGAAGGTTGATTTTGTGTAGATAGTGTTGAATTTGGTAGAGTGGATAATGTTTTCCTATTATTTGCCAGTTTTAATTGAATGTAAACCCTACACCCTGTACTTTTTTCTATATTTTATATTGTTTATGCTGGAAAAAACAATGCTAGGAAGGAAGTAACTCCTTTAGGTTGATGGAAACTCAACAACATAAAAAAATGTATAATCTTGTTTTGATCAAAGTGAACATTGTAAAAACAAACATGCAAAATCTATAACCTTGTTTTAATCAAAGTGAACATTGTGAAAACAAGTATGCAAAATCTATTAGCCTGTTATGATAAAATTGAACATTGTGAAAACACATTTGGAGAACCCAGTGATTGAGTCAACATTAGTATTCTGATCAGTATTTCTGTACAAATGTGAAAACCATCTCGTTAGTGTATGGGACAGGTATATCAGTGGGTAAGACTAGGTTGTAATCACAGTCACGCCTGATTGATTTGTCTGACTTTTGGGACGTCTAACTCTTGGGAGTAAACAGCCAGCCTGTGTTTGAAAGTAGATTGGTTTTATTTTCCTCAATTTGACGACTTTGGTAATAAACAGAATATTATATTCGTGCCCATATCATACTATGTTTACGACACTCGTGCCTAAATATCGGCATATCCCTCGCTCTCGCTCAGGAAATACCAACATTTAGGCACTCGTGTCGTAAACTTAGTATGACATGGGCACTCATATAACGCCCTCTGTGTATATTAGCTATAAATGGGGTAACGCTGTTTTTCAGGGCATTATCATTTGCAGAAGCCCTATAGTCCGTTTGAGACAAAATGATACAGATGAATTGCAACTTAACACAAAAACAAATAGACATAAAAGAATCAAACCAACGCGGACTGCAATAAAAACAACAGACAAACTCTAGAAAAAGAATTGCATAATTTTTGTCACATAAACAAAAAAGGTGGTTAAGAAACTGTCACTTACACTAATATCTATAAGTAAATGAATTAGCTTTTAGATCTTTTGTCACAAGAGCATCAAAATTACAACTGTCATATTTCGATCGAAGGTCCTGGAGTCTCGGGTAAAGACTGTCTCTTAATATAAAGTGATAGTTACACAGCGAATGTCAGCTCGGACATATCTACATCCCCCAGGCATTCCCTGTTCCTATGCAGTACATTGTGTTTGTACAAAGTGAAGCTGTGTTGAAAATAAATCCACATATGTGATGAACTGTCGCTTCAAGAAGCAATTTAGTGTATTCTTCATTGTTACCATCCGGAAATGCATTCTGTCATACTTTAACTCACACAACTGTGTCGTAAACGGCCTGATAGATGCCTCATATTAAAACACAGAATGCTGAGGCAGCTGAAATGTGGACGCGAGCTTAGAGTTGGACGATGACTTTAGGGGTCACGTCAACCGTCGATTCACGACGGCGTGGAAAGTTGTTGATTCTTTAACCATCGGGTTGTCTGATTCAGATTTAATTTGCCGGGTATAAACTGGCGGCCTAAAGAAGAACATAAAGAATTTTCTGGGTTTCGTCTTCTTTTTGATAATGACAAATGCATTGTTCAAATGGGTTTCTTCTTCTTTCATCTTCTAAAGAAACTTTACCACTTTAAACTAAATATTAATGCAAACACATCGTTCAAACACAACAGTGATCCGCGCAGAATGAGATACACCTCTACGACACGTTTTATGGTAGAAATTGCGGATAGGTGAAAAAGCCGAAAGGGTAGTCAGGGTATATAAATGATACTGGAAGGTATATGAGAAAATCACACTGATAAAAACACCACGGAAATGCCACAACTGACACCCGATAACGCGGTTCCTGGATATGACACAGACGAGAGCCACCCATGCCCACTTGTCTATAACTTTTGGTTGTTCCCGTGTTGCTGTAACTAACCTAGCAAACAGGCCGAGCAGACATCAGATAGGTCAAAGACAGACAGATCCCGTTTAATTACGACGAATGAAGACCGGTACTCTATTCCTGACAGTTACGTCATCAGTGACGAATGCCTTGAAGTATATGGTGAGCCGACTGGCAGTGGTCGGGCGACTCAGGGCTTAAGGAATTAGGGCTTAGACACCTTACAGAGAACAGTTATTGCCAGCGATACAGCGCACAGATTTACATTGGCCGGACTGTACGTGGTTGGCAGCGACGTGGCTGGCAGAAGGTCGTCTTCTCTGATGAAAGACAGTTTTGTTTGTTCAGACCTGATGGAAACAGCTGTGTTTATCGCTGAACGGAAGTACGAACAGCTACTTTTTAATTCAAATTAAAACATCGAGTGGTCTGTGAACATTAAGTTTATACTGTTGGGAATGCTTTACAGTATAAGATTGTGCCCTCCGAACAAATATCCGTTCATTGTTTTGCAGTACTCTAAGGTTGATATTGTGGTGACACCTCACATACAGCTTGTTCAGCTTGACTTGATCAAGTGAATAGTAATAAATTGCGTGACCGTATCACAGCTGGTCGGGTCTATTATTGTGAAGAGGTGCAACTTTGTCAGTTGATTGTCAATATGTCCGAACAGCCGAGACAAGGTCGCCGTTTGACATCTCAATGTCCAGAAATCGTCAGCAATGTCCTAACTTTCTTTTGAAAAGATGCTTCAGATGGTTTAATGTTTCCGATTCGGGCTTTTAGGGAGCGGGCAGCAACAGCAACTGGCGTTTCCAGTGCAACCCTGGGCCGAATAGAGCAAGAAAGGAAAAAGCTCGACCAGACAGGGTTGTGTTCAGGCGTCACGTTTCGTAGTCCAGGAAAGAGATACATTAGCCGTGACCGCCCAAAGATGTGGATAATTTTGATGAAGGCGTAATTACGAGAACAATTGATAATTTTTATTGTGATAAGAAAGAGATTCCGACATTATCCACATTGTAGACATCCCTTCAGGATACAACAGGTTTTCAGTGCAGCAAAACCAAACTACATGAAATATTGAAAAGAATGGGATACAGATGGAGGAAGACACAAACAAATAGGCATATATTGATGGAAAGATGGGATGTTGTTGCCAAACGTATGGCGTATCTCAGAAATATAAAACGGTTTCGTGAAGAGGGACCACACATAGCTTACATCGACGAAACATTTCTTCATTCCAACCATGTAAAGAGTCAATGTTGGCAGCATGATGATAATACCAGTGTCAGTTTAACACCTCCTTCTGGAACTGGTCAGAAACTCATAATTGTTCATGGAGGTTCTAAGGATAGTTTTGTGCCCAATGGCCTGGTTATATTCAAAGCCAAGCAGAAGTCTGGAGACTATCACGATGAACTGAACTTTGAAATATTTTCCACATGGCTGCGAGAAAAACTGATACCCAACCTTCCCTCAAGATCGGTGTTTGTTATGGACAATGCACCTTACCACAGTAAGATTATGGATAAATACCTCACAACTGCTAACAGAAAGGGAGAAATACAAGTATGTCGTGCATAAATTGTGGTTGAGCATCGGGTTCGGCACTCTGTACTCGTGGGTTCGAATTTTATTGAGGGTTTTAGATAAACACACGTTAAACCAATATCAAATTTAACATTGATAATAATTTCATAAACTTGATGAATGTGGGGTTCACATCTTAATGTCAGCTCATATTCAAAATCATAATACTTCCTATTCAATTTCTTTTAAAAGTAACAGTACAATAACCCCATAAACAATTAACTTTTCATGTTCACAATGGAAATAAGTCCAGCTTTCTTCCAACAGGAATAGCTGCAGAGGCTAAACATTGCGTTTACCCCAAATATGTTAAAAGCAGAGTTATTGTCACTTGCAACACAGAACAGCTATATCATGTGCATCATATTCTCATGGAACACGGTCACACAGGAACCAGGCTACCTCCATACCACGCAGATCTGAACCCAATCGAACTTTTACTGGCGAATATAATTTTTTTTATTGCTGCCAAAAATGTGAAGTGTACTATTACTGATGCTAAGAAATTCGCAGAGGAGCGGTTTCTTGAAATTGGTGTAAACAAGTGGACTGGTTGCTGTGCCCTACTGGGACAGAAATATTGCTGTTGAACATGAAATAGAAAAAGTGATAATTGAACTGGGTGTAGAGAGAGACAGCGAGAGTGAATCGGATTGTGAAAGTAACTGACGTCTGTACGTTGTAAAGTTAGTAAATTTGATAGCATATGACTGTATAAACAATTCGTAAATCATGAAACGATTGTTTTGTCAGAAGTGTTGATTTCCGGGAAAATTCTGTAACGAATCCATGTATGCATCCATGTATGCTTCGCACGAACGCAACATTAATAACATTCTCTGCTCCCCTTTAATGAAGTTAACTCGGCCTGCCGCTTGTGCCATTTGACCTCTCGGGTCATGCATATGTATAGTAGCTCAGGTCAAGCTGAACAAGCTGTATATGCCCACAATCGAGTTTTATCCACTGCAAGTATTAACCAATAACCGACTGGTAGAGAATACGATGATTTTACCACACTATGAAGTGGACATAACACTCTTTCCAGATGTGTCCTCAAAGACGTGCTGTCAGACGAAGATTCGCGTAACAACTGGTCTTCAGCAATCAATGATTGATCCAGACTCCATTATTTACAGACCGCCAACATACAGGCGACGAACAGTGTATGGCGAACAACTTTTAAAGTTAAATGACGACAAGACAGAATACATGATCATTGGAACAAAGGCACAACTTCGGACAGCTCTCACTACAGCACTGACAGTAGGTGCAGGCACTGTTCATCCACTCATTCAAGTATGGGAGACAGCTTTTTCAGCTACCGATTCTGCTCTGTAGAACACTGTTCCTCACAGCCTCAGATCTTCAGCGGGCGGTGTGGTAGCCTTGTGGTTAAAGCGTTGGCTCGTCACGCCGAAGACCCGGGTTCGAATCTCCACATGGGTACATTGTGTGAAGCCCATTTCTGGTGTCCCCCGCCGTGATGTTGCTGGAATATTGCTAAAAGCGGCGTAAAATCAAACTCAGTCAGTCAGTCAGTCAGATCTGCAGCAACCCTCGCTCTGTTCAAAACACTCTTGAAAACACATCTCTTTCAAGATGCTTACTCTCTTTGATCAGTAGCAAATTCCCTTACAGTTTCTATCAGCCTGTTTTTGTGTCAAAGCGCCACTGAGCAGCATTGGTTGGACATTAGGTGCTATGTAAGTGTATTAATATTACAAACATTTGATTCATTATTATTATTATCGAACAAACATGTTTCATCAACCCCATCATTAGTATATATTAGGTTTTGTTTGTTTGTTGTTTAACGCCGCACTCTGCAATATTCCAGCTATATCACGGCGGTCTGTAAATAACCGAGTCTGGACCAGTCAATCCAGTGATCAACATCATGAGCGTTGTTCTACGCAATTGGGATACGATGACGCGTGTCAACCATGTCAGTGAGCCTGAACCCAACTGATCAAGGAACAGATGTTGTAAACATTTTTGTGTGACCAAGCCAGCGAACCTGGCCAGCCGATCCCGTTTGTCGCTTCTTTTGACAAGCATGGGTTGCATTGAAGACCTATTCAGGATCTTCACGGGTGTGTTAGGTATAGATTCTAAACGCTAACATAATGTTTTGGATAGGCGAGCAAACGTCATTGAACTACCTGTAATTTATTTATTCTTGTGAATACCCACAAGAAACGTGTCTTTACAGGAATATATTCATATACTCAGGAGTTAACGGTGGTAAGTTGGTTAACCAAAAAACATATAATCATTCTATACAACAGAGATCATGAAACATTTGTCGCTTTTCCTCGCCGGTGTTTTCCTTTCACTCCCAATCAGCAGATGATCCAGTCTGGTTTGACGGGTTATGTTTGTGTAACAACTGACGGCCATCTTGACTTGTGACATGTGGCAGGTGGCCCTGAAAGTGAAGGTTACGTCCCTGTCTCAGGAAGATGGATTAGTACGGAATCAGCTGGATAACATATATGGACGTCAACGCCTATATTGCAATTACGTTTCTGTGTAGGATTAATACGGACAGACGCGGATTGTAGTTTTTCTAAAAAGGTAAACAAAAGGTCAGGGAATCTGTCTTTTCGATACTAGTGACTGACGACATGTCATTTCATCGTTCATCTGGATTAATATTTCCAGAATGAATCAATTTATTGTTTTATGAATCTTATACAACTCAGAAATATCAGTCAAAGGTGTTTTTTCACGTACCTGGTTGTGACAAGTAAGTATATTTCATATTTCAAAGTCTAGAATATGATAACACTTCCCACCGTAACACGTTGTTCGACGTCCCTCCTAACACCCAACACGTTGTTATATCCCTCCTAACACCCAACACGTTGTTCGACGTCCCTCCTAAAACCCAACATGTTGTTCGACGTCCCTCCTAAAACCCAACACGTTGTTCGACGTCCCTCCTATGGTTTTTCCGATGTTTTTTTTTTCAGGTATTAGACTAGCACACTACATACCCTTTCAACAATGACAAATGGCTGTCTATATCAAAGGTGGTCGTTTCTGTTTTATATGTTCAAAACTTTATTCGGTTGATGCCCTGGAAGTGTATTAGTGTCACACTCTCATCTATTTATCATCTACGTAGATGATACTTACATCTATGTAAAATATACTTTCATCTACGTAGATGATACTTACATCTATGTAAAATATACTTTCATCTACGTAGATGACATCTAGTCTGGTTTATGTGAAAATATACATCTATGTAAAATATACTTTCATCTACGAAGATGATACTTACATCTATGTAAAATATACTTTCATCTACGTAGATGATACTTACATCTATGTAAAATATACTTTCATCTACGAAGATGATACTTACATCTATGTAAAATATACTTTCATCTACGTAGATGATACTTACATCTATGTAAAATATACTTTCATCTACGAAGATGATACTTACATCTATGTAAAATATACTTTCATCTACGTAGATGATACTTACATCTATGTAAAATATACTTTCATCTACGTAGATGATACTTACATCTATGTAAAATATGCTTTGTAAAATATACTTTCATCTACGTAGATGATACTTACATCTATGTAAAATATACTTTCATCTACGTAGATGATACTTACATCTATGTAAAATATACTTTCATCTACGTAGATGATACTTACATCTATGTAAAATATACTTTCATCTACGTAGATGATACTTACATCTATGTAAAATATACTTTCATCTACGAAGATGACTACGAAGATGACTTACACATCTATGTAAAATATACTCATCATCTACGTAGATGATACTTACATCTATGTAAAATATACTTTCATCTACGTAGATGATACTTACATCTATGTAAAATATACTTTCATTTACGTAGATGATACTTACATCTATGTAAAATATACTTTCATCTACGTAGATGATACTTACATCTATGTAAAATATACTTTCATCTACGTAGATGATACTTACATCTATGTAAAATATACTTTCATCTACGAAGATGACACTTACATCTATGTAAAATATACTTTCATCTACGTAGATGATACTTACATCTATGTAAAATATACTTTCATCTACGTAGATGATACTTACATCTATGTAAAATATACTTTCATCTACGTAGATGATACTTACATCTATGTAAAATATACTTTCATCTACGTAGATGATGGTGGTATCTAGATACATCTATGTAAAATATACTTTCATCTACGTAGATGCATATACGAAGATGACACTTACATCTATGTAAAATATACTTTCATCTACGTAGATGACACTTACATCTATGTAAAATATACTTTCATCTACGAAGATGACACTTACATCTATGTAAAGTATACTTTCATCTACGAAGATAACACTTACATATACTTAGATAACACTTACATCTATGAATACGATACTTTCATCTCAATACATGATATCATAATCGTGCTTGTCGATACAGAAGAGGTCTTGAATGGCATAGTAATCTTTCTCTAGTAACACAAACTCCATGCCTTTGTTGGTAACTGGGTAAAAGTTACACACATATTTATGAATCTTGTAGCAAGCAGAGCAACGTTACAAATAGGCGGTTGCGTTACACTGTGGACATTTCGTATTATAATTTCCGCCATTGTTATCACCACTTACGTCACAATTCATACGTAAACACGGATCACGTGATACACAACATCTGCAATACTGCCATACGGTGAAACGTAAGCCACCTCCCATTTTTACGACAATAAGGACAACAAAAAATAGGTCATGCGTTTTGTTAAATTTTTATTTTTTTATGAAAATAATCCTTGTCATCTCTTTATTGACATTGTCAATGACAAGGGCAACAAGGTTATGAAACACAACGTTTCAGTCAGACTGTATTCTTAACATATGGCCGATGGTACACGCCCCGCTACAGGGCCAAGGAGCTGAATAAATCACGAATTCCAATTCATAAGCCTTGACGTTATCAGCATGGGGAGATGCTTGGCATTTCCATCACAAACTCTTCTCATTTCACAGTTTTAAAGAAAGTTACACATCAGTTGTTACATTCATCAAAGTCCATTGCCCCAAAATTAGAACAATATAAACCTTTAAAAAAACAACCGAAATTAATGTTTTAACACATACAGAGCATTTTAGTGTCATTATCAGATGTGTTTTGGAATTTAGTGTGTGAATTGGTTTCTTTTATTGTCTTACGTCTTTGGTTTATTTTATGTATAAAAATAGTGAAATCTTAATTTGTTTAGAAATCGTATCATGAGTTTTAGATACGTGTATTAAAAAGAATGTAACACAGACCATTGTATTGTTTTGTTTATCGATTGTCGTGCCACAGAGACCTGGATATAGTGGAGCCTGGGCCAGAAAAAAAACATTAATTGATATTTGGACACCGTCTCCCGCCACAGGGAAACGACTTAAGGCAATCAACAAGACCCCCGCCCCCCCCTACTTAACACAACCGAACACCCCTCAATCCCCGCCCCTACTACCCCCACAACCCCGCCCACCCGGGGTATTATTAACGGATGAGACTCATACATGATTGTGATGAATATGTTCATGTATATCTCTCTATCAGTTATGTGTGATGTGTAATATGATGCATGAGCACATTGTTCCCGATTTTCAGGCAGCACTTGCTTTCTTTCGAACTATTACACTCGATCATGAAAGGAAACTTATGAAGTAGAAAAAAAACAAAACATGACTGTCAAAGAAGTCTAAACACATGAAGCACAGAAAGCGTAAACTTAAAGGCCACCAAATGAAATGAGAATCAGCTGAATGAGTGAGCATGGTTTTACGCCGCTTTTAGCAATATTCCAGCAATATCGCGGTGGGGGACACCAGAAATGAGCTTCACACATTGTACTATGTTGGCGACCGAACCCGGGTCTTCGGCGTGACGAGCGAACACTTTAACCACTAGGCTACGGTCATTTAATCAATAAAAAATAAATTAAATCCTTAAGGTAGAAATATATTACACTGTAATTTCGTCTTTAGCTTTTTTTTTTGCGTGTAAAAATTATGTTTTCATTGTTTTTCACTTTTAAGCGTCCTGTGAACGCTTATCTGTGTTTTTAGCTAGTTTGGTTTGCAATTCATTTGATCAATATTCAATGGGTTTTTATATTTCACGTTAATTTCTGTAGTTTTTAAGCAATATTTCCGAGGATTTAATGTGGGACAGTGGAAAAACGTTTAGAATTAGGAAGACAATGGTGTTATACTGACTTCTGTGGAAGGAACCATTTTCATGTCCATTAAGGCCCACCATGACCTTTGGTGTCACTAAATGAAATCTAGGAGTAAGTTAAATGTATTGTCCAGCCCAAATATATTTCCCCTTGAACTTGGGTCTGGTTTAGTGTAGTAACAAGGTGCCATTGTGTCACAGAGCCTTGTTATTGCAAATATATTACATATGAGTCGATACAATGAGTGTTGTAGACCACACAAATTCACCGGGTGTAAATATATATATTCTGAAAAACCAACATGGCTTCACTGGATTCCTGCAGAACATCGCCCAGATGCCCTGGAGTAGATTTGGCGAGCTGGACATTGCCCTATACTCAGCGTCCGACCTGAGTCACAGTACATGTAGTGGTTCCGTGAGGATATGACGGGGTGGTAGCCGTCGATGAGGCCGGAGCAGCTAGGGTGACGTTGGTGGCAGGGGATGCATGTCCGGGGATCAGGGCACATCTGCTGGTACTGGATATAGTCGCCTGGAACAGAGGGTGGGAGGGTAGACTAATGCTTAGTCTCTGAATATGTATAATTTTGATAGTAGCAAACAAGCCCCATTTAAATTGAAAAGAAGCCCCAGGGAGACCAGAGATTCAGAATCTGGGGAAACTGGACTGCTTCATTTAGGGCTTTAGCATTGCAGGGAGGGCTAGGCATTAGGGAAAATAATGTGGTTCAGGGTGAGAATGGGAGTGAAGGCCGAGTATTGGCAGGAACTGAGCGGGTAAGCAAGCTGGAAAGCTTCTGAGAGGGTTATAGCCCGGGAAAGCCACATTTAATAAAAACAGAGTTGAAAATGGTGTGGCTTAACAGGCAATGGGCATCGGTTGAGTGATCGTGTGAATGTGGCTCTCCCGGCAATGCGCTGATAGCTAATCCATGTTACCGAAAATAATGTGAAATAATCATTATATGTAAAATCTAGAAATCTATTCATGCAAAAAACTAAAAGAATTTTTTTTAGAAGAAGAATGACAATTTATTGCTCGAACATATTTGAGCGGACTAGTTTGTGAGAGCGAGTGAGTGAACCGTTTAGCAGTAGAACCAATGGTGGTGGAATGATCGATTTAGTGAATGATCGGGCGAGCGGATTAGTTGGCGAGTACATGCGTGTAAGATTTGTATTAGTGAGAAAGCGTCAAAGTGAGTTAATGATATTCCACTATAGTGAGTGAGTGAGTGAGTTTGGTTTTACGCCGCTTTTAGCAATATCACGGCGGTATTCCACTAAAACAGTAGCATACAGTATATGAAATAACACCCGTCCGACCGCCCCAGATTTCTGACTGATGGTCTAAATTTACAGCGAGCCAGCCCGATGGTCTGGTAATTGTTCTAGATAACATGTTCCATACATCTGAGTAAAGATTGAGTTATTTCTTTGGATTTAAGACCCGTGAAGATTCGGGGTAGAATAGGTCTTCAGCAACCCATGCTTGCCACAAAGGGCGACTATGCTTGTCGTAAGAGGCGACTAACGGGATCGGGTGGTCAGGCTCGCTGACTTGGTTGACACATATCATCGGTTCCCAATTGCGCAGATCGACGCTCATGCTATTGATCACTGGTTTGTCTGGTCCAGACTCGATTATTTACAGACCGCCGCCATATAGCTGGGATATTGCTGAGTGCGGCGTAAAACTAAACTCACTCACTCACTGGACTGGTTAAATCCATTTTGGCTGGATTGCTTTTTTGTCTGGCTGGGTTTTTGGCTTATTTCATGCATTGCTAGTATATCTATATTAAGAAGAATTCCATCAACCAACATTACCATTTATGACTATTTACCGCTCAATAGTAAAATACATTGAGATTGATTTAAAAATATTCCTACAAAATGACTTACAAAATGGAAACTATTCTTACGAACACAGTGCATATTAACAACTATAAATACCTAAAATGTTTACCTAACGCGGGAAGAAAGATGTTTCTGAATATATATAATTTTCCTCTAAACGATAACGACCAGAGATAACCGGGAGAACAGCCCTTGGCAGTGAAATTGATATATCTGGAGGATTACTCCAACAAGACTTAGACCAACGCAATGAGATACTTCATTACCTGAGATCTACACATGCAGTGACGACGACGGACAGCAGTAATACATTAACATGTCAACGCTCCACAATAATCATTATATGTGCATACACTTGTGAGACACGAGTCTCGCTACAGACAGTGACAACATTCCATTGCTGTAACCGGCCATAATATTTATTGGTTTGTGAACGATATACGAACACAGGCCATCAGTCACAGTGACTGGGATTCGGGATTACAATAGCAACTCGTGGGGAAGTATCTGTGTATCTGTGTGAACCATGGGTCAGGCGACCTTGAGTGAGTGAGTGAGTGAGTGAGCAAGCGAGTGATTTAGTGAGTTTTTATATACATCAATTCAAACAATGGTGTAAAAACAACAAAAGGAAACCAGTTTTACACTAAATTCCACCACCCCCCCCAAAAAAAAGAAAAGAAAAGAAGAAAAAAAGGAAATAAAATAGAAAAAAATCCCACCCCACCCGCTGGCCACCACCTTTGTTATGGCTGATGTAATTTGCATAATGCCAGCAGTGTTACATTTACCAAAATGAACGATCTGAATGACCAGTTTATTCCTGGACCAGAATCACATCCGTTGCGTGACGTCATCACAATTGTTTAAATAACGACAGTATACACTGATACAATGTCTAATTAGAACGTCTGTAGATATATGGGACATGGTCACTAACCCACAGAACAGAGACGTCTCAGTAGACAGGTCAGTTCTCCATATAGAGCAGTTAATCTTTGGCAAATCTTTATGACGTCATCTGACAGGCCACATTATTACCCTGTCTGAGACGGTCATGTGACGTAACACTTACATCAGATTGGAGGTCCCACATCCGACAGCCTCCTTAGATGTAACCATGGTCATTCGAGATAACTAAACTGCCCGGCAAAGAAACCATATTCCCACATTTCACGTTTGAAGTGAGTGCCCAACAGCCTATATATTTACCTGGAGCTAAAGGGCTTTCACTGGACTATAATGAAACATATACTGAGGGAAACAAATAAAGGAACACAGGAAAATACAAGCGTTCCTTAAATATTTCCCAGTTTGCATCACCAGCCTTGAATAGCGCTGTGGGAGGAAATCTGAGAATAAATAAAGGACGTGGTGTTCCCTTAATTGTTTCCCTCAGTATATATTTCAGATGTTGAAATCCTTACCATATGAGATGAATTATAATGAATGCTTGAATCTAAAGGTTGTCATCGAGCGAACAAAATATAAACGGTTGGAGTGTGGGCTATGTGTACCCAAAACACAGGGCACTTTACAGTGTTTAGCTAACAAGATTGTTTGTTTTGCAAGATACCTTTAATGAAATTGTTGCGCTCCATTGTGAAGATTTTAGGTCGTTTTGTGACAATCATGCAGAGAATAATTTTCGAGTGTGACATTAGACTTTTAGTTTATGTAGGGTTCAAAGCTAAGGCAATAGGGCTCCGTACAGCGAAAACAACTCAAGCGCTGTGCAGAATAATTCTGAATTGGCCACTTTTTGTATATACATGTATATTAGAGACATATTACAAACAGGGATAATCTACAGCATCCCCTATTCTACCTGTTACAAAGAACGATGAAAAACACAAATTACTCAATTTCTCATTTTTAGATCCGAGTTATCGGATTTTATTTAAAACAGTGCTCAACAACATCAGACCTGGGCCTCGTTCCTGAAAGCGACTGTAACCCTAAGACGATCGTATCTCCCATACTTTAACATAGACTTACGACAGTCGTAGCGCTACGATCGCGTTGAGGAACGGGGCCCTGGTAGCACTTTAGGTCTTTCAGTATCATAGTATGACTCGATGACTACTTTTTAGAATACAAATGCCATCGACTTAAACAGAATGGACACGTGATGTCTCGCGTTTCATTGCAGGATTCAGGAACCCACTATGTTCTGACTACTACTTACTACAACAGTGATTGGTTACGTTTACGTTAACTACAGTCCAATGTCTGTACATTGAATTGTTCTACCAGAGCCACCACGATTTTCATTCACCTGAAAATGTTGATACTTTTAAACAGATACAATTCTTATACGGTTTTCCAGTTTTAATGTGACCATTTTACTTATTTAAACACCATAACGTTTGTTACCGAAACGCCTACCCCTAACAATTATATTTAATGTCACATATCCAGGTACAACGTCACGATTTCAACAAGCAAGTATTTTTTAAAAAAAACTTCAAAGTATTAGAGGTCCTCTATTTAGAAGTCATCAAATGTGTTCATCATGGGTTCCTCCATCACATGTGAATGGCGTAAATGTATATTAGGTTTTCAGGAGAGACGATATTTGTAATATTTCTAGTCTATTTCATCATGTTTTGTGAGTGAATGAGTGAGTGAGTTTAGTTTTACGCCGCACTCAGCAATATTCCGGCTATATGGCGGCGGCCTGTAAATAATCGAGTCTGGATCAGACAATCCAGTGATCAATAACATGAGCATCGATCTGCGCAATTGGGAACCGATGACATGTGTCAACCAAGTCAGCGAGCCTGACCACCCGATTCCGTTAGTCGCCTCTTACGACAAGCATGGGTTACTGAAGATCAATATTCTAACCCGGATATTCACGGGTATCATTGTTTTGTAAAATAGTTTCATTTCAAAGACTAGACGTTTGTCGAGGTGAAAATCAGGAAGTGCTTCGACCAATGAGTGCTCAGTTTCCATCTCACAACCGGCAGTACGTCATGTGGTACAGCCATACGCTCACCTATTGTACCCAATACTCCACTATCTGCAGCACAGGGTTTGCAACCACCAAACAACAATCATGCTTGACGGATTACTTCGTGAGTTATAACGATGTGGATTTATTATTTGACTAAACACAGACACGCGTGACTACTACAGCGCATACCGGCCTCTGTGTCTACCGTTGATTTAGGACCGTAGTGTATGACAGACTCGCGAGTATATCACCATAAGGAAATGTCGACTATACAAGGAAGGGTGAATAGATGACAAAGAAACGTCTATCAACTTATGCCTATTTATTCCCTTTTTTTGCATGCGACATGATATGCATACAGTGTGCGAAATAGATTCCAAAGTTTGCTAGCCAGTCGGGCTAGCTATGTTTGAAAGTTACTAGTCCACAAAATAATTTACTAGCCCGAGATTTGAATGAAGGCACGGATTATCATTAAGCTGCTAATATGATGAAAATTTGTATCAGGCCATAACCTTGCATGGAAATGTGTTATAACTTGACAAGTCAGAGAGAGTGATATATTTACAAAATGACCTCATGATACTTCACTAGCCAGTCGGGCCAGCGACTATGGAGATGTACTGGCCTGCCTGGATTTTACTAGCCACGGGCTAGCGGGTCAGTGGCTATTTCGCGCACTGTATCCATGTCCATGATGCATATATGCTTCAATGTGCATCGCCGGGTGGCCCTCGAGGACCAAAAACTTTATGACTGCTCTGAACTCAACATTATCCATTTCTGCCGTTTCAGTAGGGGGACATGTGATTAGATGTCACGTGACAGGAAACTAGTGCATGTTAAATATTACGTTTATGTGAATGATATAAACCATTGTTCAATGTCATACATCTTTATAATGCACGTATCAGAAGTATTTTACGCTCAGACTTTTTGATGCATGTACTCACTTGTATACATGATGCATGTACACATGTATATATCCATGATGCATCCATGATGCATGCACTGACTTGTATACATGATGCATACACACACACGTATATATCCATGATGCATGCACTGACTTGTATACATGGTGCATGCACACACGTATATATCCATGATGCATGCACTGACTTGTATACATGATGCATGCACACACGTATATATCCATGATGCATGCACTGACTTGTATACATGATGCATGCACTGACTTGTATAAATGATGCATGCACTGACTTGTATACATGGTGCATGCACACATGTATATATCCATGATGCATGCACTGACTTGTATACATGGTGCATGCACTGACTTGTATACATGATGCAAACACACACACGTATATATCCATGATGCATGCACTGACTTGTATACATGATGCATACACACACACGTATATATCCATGATGCATGCACTCACTTGTATACATGATGCATGCACTAACTTGTATACATGATGCATGCACTGACTTGTATACATGGTGCATGCACACACGTATATATCCATGATGCATGCACTGACTTGTATACATGATGCATACACACACACGTATATATCCATGATGCATGCACTGACTTGTATACATGATGCATGCACTGACTTGTATACATGATGCATGCACTGACTTGTATACATGATGCATACACACACACACACGTATATATCCATGATGCATGCACTGACTTGTATACATGATGCATGCACTGACTTGTATACATGATGCATGCACTGACTTGTATACATGGTGCATGCACTGACTTGTATACATGATGCATACACACACACGTATATATCCATGATGCATGCACTGACTTGATGCATACATATATCCATGATGCATACACTGACTTGTATACATGCATGTATGACTTGTATCCATGATGCACTGCACATGACTTGTATATCCATGATGCATGCATGCTTGTATACATGATGCACACACGTATATATATCCATGATGCATGCATGACATTGTATATATCCATGATGCATGCACACATGTATATATCCATGATGCATGCACTGACTTGTATGCATGATGCATGCACTGACTTGTATACATGATGCATGCACACATGTATATATCCATGATGCATGCACTGACTTGTTTACATGATGCATGCACACACGTATATATCCATGATGCATGCACTGACTTGTATACATGATGCATGCACTGACTTGTATACATGATGCATGCACACATGTATATATCCATGATGCATGCACTGACTTGTATACATGATGCATGCACTGACTTGTATACATGATGCATGCACACATGTATATATCCATGATGCATGCACTGACTTGTATACATGATGCATGCACACACGTATATATCCATGATGCATGCACTGGTTTGTATACATGGTGCATGCACACACGTATATATCCATGATGCATGCACTGACTTTGTATACATGATGCATGCACACACGTATATATCCATGATGCATGCACTGACTTGTATACATGGTGCATGCACACACGTATATATCCATGATGCATGCACTGACTTGTATACATGCATATGCACACACACGTATATATCCATGATACATGCTGCATGCATACACACATGTATATATATCCATGATGCATGCACTGACTTGTATACATGATGCATACACACATGTATATATCCATGATGCATGCACTGACTTGTATACATGCTGCATACACACACACGTATATATCCATGATGATGCATGTATATATCCATGATGCATGCACTGACTTGTATACATGATGCATGCACACACGTATGTATCCATGATGCATGCACTGACTTGTATACATGATGCATGCACACACGTATGTATCCATGATGCATGCACTGACTTGTATACATGATGCATGCACACACGTATATATCCATGATGCATGCACTGACTTGTATATACATGGTGCATGCACACATGTATATATCCATGATGCATGCACTGACTTGTATACATGGTGCATGCATGACTTGCATGCAAACACACACACGTATATATCCATGATGCATGCACTGACTTGTATACATGATGCATACACACACACGTATATATCCAGGATGCATGCACTGACTTGTATACATGACGCATGCACACATGTATATATCCATGATGCATGCACTGACTTGTATACATGGTGCATGTACACACACGTATATATCCATGATGCATGCACTGACTTGTATACATGATGCATACACACACACGTATATATCCATGATGCATGCACTGATTCGTGTGTATTACATGATGCATGCACTGACTTGTATACATGATGCATGCTACTATGTATCCATGATGCATGCACACTTTAGGCGTATATATCCATGATGCATGCACTGACTTGTAGTACATGATGCATGCACTGACTTGTATACATGATGCATGCACTGACTTGTATACATGGTGCATGCACCGACTTGTATACATGATGCATACACACACACGTATATATCCATGATGCATGCACTGACTTGTATACATGATGCATACACACACACGTATATATCCATGATGCATGCACTGACTTGTATACATGATGCATGCACTGACTTTTGTATACATGATGCATGCACACATGTATATATCCATGATGCATGCACTGGACTTGTATGCATGATGCATGCACTGACTAGGATACATGATGCATGCACACATGTATATATCCATGATGCATGCACTGACTTGTTTTACATGATGCATGCACACACGTATATATCCATGATGCATGCACTGACTTGTATACATGATGCATGCACTGACTTGTATACATGATGCATGCACACATGTATATATCCATGATGCATGCACTGACTTGTATACATGATGCATGCACTGACTTGTATATACATGATGCATGCACACAATAATGTATATATCCATGATGCATGCACTGACTTGTAGGCGCATGATGCATGCACACACGTATATATCCATGATGCATGCACTGGCTTGTATACATGGTGCATGCACACACGTATATATCCATGATGCATGCACTGACTTGTATACATGATGCATGCACACACGTATATATCCATGATGCATGCACTGACTTCATACATGGTGCATGCACACACGTATATATCCATGATGCATGCACTGACTTGTATACATGCTGCATACACATACACGTATATATCCATGATGCATGCACTGACTTGTATACATGCTGCATACACACACACGTATATATCCATATGCATGCATCTGATATACATGATGCATGCACTGACTTTGTATACATGATGCATGCACACATACGTATATATCCATGATGCATGCACTGATGTATGCATGATGCATGCACTGACTTCAAAGTATACATGATGCATGCA
Source organism: Haliotis rubra (assembly GCF_003918875.1). Classification (NCBI taxonomy): domain Eukaryota; kingdom Metazoa; phylum Mollusca; class Gastropoda; order Lepetellida; family Haliotidae; genus Haliotis; species Haliotis rubra. The sequence goes on from NW_025767586.1 coordinate 264,007, forward strand.
CACATGTATATATCCATGATGCATGCACTGACTTGTTTACATGATGCATGCACACACGTATATATCCATGATGCATGCACTGACTTGTATACATGATGCATGCACTGACTGTGTATACATGATGCATGCACACATGTATATACATCACATGATGCATGCACTGACTTGTATACATGATGCATGCACTGACTCGTAGTATACATGATGCATGCACACATACGTATATATCCATGATGCATGCACTGACTTGTATGTTAGATGATGCATTTACCACACGTATACGTATCCATGATGCATGCACTGGCTTTATACATGATGCATGCACACACGTATGTATCCATGATGCATGCACTGACTTGTATACATGATGCATGCACACACGTATATATCCATGATGCATGCACTGACTTGTATACATGGTGCATGCACACACGTATGTATCCATGATGCATGCACTGACTCTTGTATGCATGCTGCATACACACACACGTATATATCCATGATGCATGCACTGACTTGTATACATGATGCATACACACATGTATATATCCATGATGCATGCACTGACTTGTATACATGATTGCGTACACACATGTATATATCCATGATGCATGCACTGACTTTGTATACATGATGCATACACACATGTATATATCCATGATGCATGCACTCGACTTGTATACATGATTTTACACGTATATATCCATGATGCATGCACTGGCTTATATACATGGTGCATGCAAAAACGTATATATCCATGATGCATGCACTGACTTTATATACATGATGCATGCACTCACGTATATATCCATGATGCATGCACTGACTTGTATATTACGACGCATGCACACACTGTATATATCCATGATGCATGCACTGACTTGTATACATGACGCATGCACTGACTTTGTATATCCATGATGCATGCACTGACTTTGTATACATGATGCATACATAGTATAATACGTATATATCCATGATGCATGCACTGACTTGTATACATGATGCATACACACACGTATATATCCATGATGCATGCACTGACTTGTATACATGCTGCATCGCAATAACACACGTATATATCCATGATGCATGCACTGACTTGTATACATGCTGCAATATAACACAATATATATCCATGATGCATGCACTGACGTTTATATGATGCATGATGCATAGTATCCATGATGCATACGTATGTATACATGATGCATGCACTGACGTATATATCCATGATGCATGTACTGACATATATACATGATGCATGCACTGACTTGTATACATGATGCATGCACACACGTATATATCCATGATGCATGCACTGACTTGTATCCATGATGCATGCATGACTTGTATACATGATGCATGCACACGTATATATCCATGATGCATGCACTGACTTGTATACATGATGCATGCACACACATGTATATATCCATGATGCATGCACTGACTTGTATACATGATGCATGCACACACGTATATATCCATGATGCATGCACTGACTTGTATACATGATGCATGCACTGACGTATATATCCATGATGCATGCACTGACTTAGTATACATGATGCATGCACTGACTTGTATACATGATGCATGCACTGACTTGTATACATGATGCATGCACATGTTTATATCCATGATGCATGCACTGACTTGTATACATGATGCATACACACACGTATATATCCATGATGCATGCACTGACTTGTATACATGATGCATACACACACGTATATATCCATGATGCATGCACTGACTTGTATACATGATGCATGCACACACGTATATATCCATGATGCATGCACTGGCTTGTATACATGGTGCATGCACACACGTATATATCCATGATGCATGCACTGACTTGTATACATGACGCATGCACACACGTATATATCCATGATGCATGCACTGACTTGTATACATGACGCATGCACACACGTATATATCCATGATGCATGCACTGACTTGTATACATGACGCATGCACACACGTATATATCCATGATGCATGCACTGACTTGTATACATGATGCATGCACACACGTATATATCCATGATGCATGCACTGACTTGTATACATGATGCATGCACTGACTTTGTATACATGATGCATGCACACACGTATATATCCATGATGCATGCACTGACTTGTATACATGATGCATGCACACACGTATATATCCATGATGCATGCACTGACTTTGTATACATGATGCATGCACACGTATATATCCATGATGCATGCACTGACTTGTATACATGACGCATGCACTGACTTGTATACATGATGCATGCACTGACTTGTATACATGATGCATGCACACATGTATATATCCATGATGCATGCACTGACTTGTATACATGATGCATACACACACACGTATATATCCATGATGCATGCACTGACTTCTTGTATACATGATGCATGCACACATGTATATATATCCATGATGCATGCACTGACTTGTATACATGATGCATGCACACACGTATGTATCCATGATGCATGCACTGACTTGTATACATGGTGCATGCACACACGTATGTATCCATGATGCATGCACTGACTTGTATACATGATGCATGCACACACGTATGTATCCATGATGCATGCACTGACTTGTATACATGGTGCATGCACACACGTATGTATCCATGATGCATGCACTGACTTGTATACATGATGCATACACACACACGTATATATCCATGATGCATGCACTGACTTTGTATATACATGATGCATACACACATGTATATATCCATGATGCATGCACTGACTTGTATACATGATGCATACACACACGTATATATCCATGATGCATGCACTGACTTGTATACATGATGCATACACACACGTATATATCCATGATGCATGCACTGACTTGTATACATGATGCATGCACACACGTATATATCCATGATGCATGCACTGGCTTGTATACATGGTGCATGCAAAAACGTATATATCCATGATGCATGCACTGACTTGTATACATGGTGCATGCACTCACGTATATATCCATGATGCATGCACTGACTTGTATACATGACGCATGCACACACGTATATATCCATGATGCGTGCACTGACTTGTATACATGACGCATGCACTGACTTGTATACATGATGCATACACTGACTTGTATACATGCTGCATACACACACATGTATATATCCATGATGCATGCACTGACTTGTATACATGATGCATACACACATGTATATATCCATGATGCGTGCACTGACTTGTATACATGATGCATACACACACACGTATATATCCATGATGCATGCACTGACTTGTATACATGGTGCATACACACACGTATATATCCATGATGCATGCACTGACTTGTATACATGATGCATACACACACGTATATATCCATGATGCATGCACTCGCTTGTATACATGGTGCATGCAAAAACGTATATATCCATGATGCATGTACTGACTTGTATATACATGGTGCATGCACACACGTATATATCCATGATGCATGCACTGACTTGTATATATACATGGTGCATGCACACACGTATATATCCATGATGCATGCACTGACTTGTATACATGATGCATGCACACACGTATATATCCATGATGCATGCACTGACTTGTATACATGGTGCATGCACACACGTATGTATCCATGATGCATGCACTGACTTGTATACATGATGCATGCACACACGTATATATCCATGATGCATGCACTGACTTTAGAGTATACATGGTGCATGCACACACGTATATATCCATGATGCATGCACTGACTTGTATACATGATGCATGCACTGACTTGTATCCATGATGCATGCACTGACTTGTATACATGCTGCATACACACATGTTTATATCCATGATGCATGCACTGACTTGTATACATGATGCATACACACACGTATATATCCATGATGCATGCACTGACTTGTATACATGATGCATACACACACGTATATATCCATGATGCATGCACTGACTTGTATACATGATGCATGCACACACGTATATATCCATGATGCATGCACTGGCTTAGTATACATGGTGCATGCATAAAAACGTATATATCCATGATGCATGCACTGACTTGTATACATGATGCATGCACACACGTATATATCCATGATGCATGCACTGACTTGTCACATGACGCATGGTGCATGCACACACGTATATATCCATGATGCATGCACTGACTTTATACATGACGCATGCACACACGTATATATCCATGATGCATGCGTATATACGATGCATGCACACATGTATATATCCATGATGCATGCACTGACTTTGTATACATGATGCATGCACTGACTACACGGGGATGTATATCCATGATGCATGCACACACGTATATATCCATGATGCATGCACTGGACTATTGTATACATGACGCATGCACACACGTATATATCCATGATGCATGCACTGACTTGTATACATGACGCATGCACACACGTATATATCCATGATGCATGCACTGACTTGTATACATGACGCATGCACTGACTTTGTATACATGACGCACGCACTGACTTAGTATACATGATGCATGCACACACGTATATATCCATGATGCATGCACTGACTTGTATACATGCTGCATGTATACACACACACGTATATATCCATGATGCATGCACTGACTTGTATACATGCTGCATACACACATGTATATATCCATGATGCATGCACTGACTTGTATACATGCTGCATACACACATGTATATATCCATGATGCATGCACTCGCTTGTATACATGGTGCATGCAAAACGTATATATCCATGATGCATGCACTGACTTAGATATACATGGTGCATGCACACACGCATATATCCATGATGCATGCACTGACTTGTATACATGGTGCATGCACACATGTATATATCCATGATGCATGCACTGACTTGTATATACATGATGCATGCACACACGTATATATCCATGATGCATGCACTGACTTGTATACATGGTGCATGCACACACGTATATATCCATGATGCATGCACTGACTTGTATACATGATGCATGCACACACGTATATATCCATGATGCATGCACTGACTTGTATAGATGGTGCATGCACACACGTATAGTATCCATGATGCATGCACTGACTTGTATACATGATGCATGCACTGACTTGTATCCATGATGCATGCACTGACTTGTATACATGCTGCATACACACACACGTATATATCCATGATGCATGCACTGACTTGTATACATGATGCATACACACATGTATATATCCATGATGCATGCACTGACTTGTATACATGATGCATACACACACGTATATATCCATGATGCATGCACTGACTTGTATACATGATGCATGCACACACGTATATATCCATGATGCATGCACTGGCTTGTATACATGGTGCATGCAAAAACGTATATATCCATGATGCATGCGCTGACTTAGATACATGGTGCATGCACACACGTATATATCCATGATGCATGCACAGACTTTGTATACATGACGCACGCACACACGTATATATATCCATGGTGCATGCACTGACTTGTATAGTTACGATGCATGCACACACGTATATATCCATGATGCATGCACTGACTTTAGTAGACATGGTGCATGCACACACGTATATATCCATGATGCATGCACTGACTTAGATACATGATGCATGCACACACGTATATATCCATGATGCATGCACTGATTTGTATAGATGGTGCATGCACACACGTATATATCCATGATGCATGCACTGACTTGTATACATGATGCATGCACTGACTTGTATCCATGATGCATGCACTGACTTGTATACATGCTGCATACACACACACGTATATATCCATGATGCATGCACTGACTTGTATACATGATGCATACACACATGTATATATCCATGATGCATGCACTGACTTGTATACATGATGCATACACACATGTATATATCCATGATGCATGCACTGACTTGTATACATGATGCATGCACACACGTATATATCCATGATGCATGCACTGGCTTGTATACATGGTGCATGCAAAAACGTATATATCCATGATGCATGCGCTGACTTTAGTATACATGGTGCATGCACACACGTATATATCCATGATGCATGCACAGACTTTATGTATACATGACGCACGCACACACGTATATATCCATGGTGCATGCACTGACTTTAGATACATGACGCATGCACACATGTATATATCCATGATGCATGCATTGACTTTATTACATGATGCATGCACACATGTATATATCCAGGATGCATGCACTGACTTGTATAGTACTATGATGCATGCACACACGTATATATCCAGGATGCATGCACTGATTCTTGTATACATGATGCATGCACACACGTATATATCCATGGTGCATGCACACACGTATATCCATGATGCATACACTGACTTGTATACATGACGCATGGACATTAGTGTACATATGATGCATGCACACACGTATATATCCATGATGTCTGCACATATGTGTATCCGCGAAGCATGGAAATGCACACGTGACCCATCGCCCTATGTGCACATATATATCTGTATTCCTGATACATACACACATGGTTGCGCAAGTCGGCAGCAGTTATATTATAGAACCAGCATCCATGTTTCAAACTGCATCTTCGTATTGTGGACTTCCCACCAACTAAATATTCACCTTAAACCCAGTGCTTTTGGAACAGATGACAAAATCGCATTCCGCGTTTTCAAGGTTCACGATTATCGAAAGTCAATCGCTATCTTTTTTGGCACGTCAACTCGTCACGATAACATTTGGTGCGAACCTTCTGTTCGGGTCATCTCTAGAGAAGAACCCACCACACGTACCCGAATGTGTTCAGATGAACAGTGGACTAGCCGTTTGCACATGTTTAAAACGGGTGCAACCGGTCAGGCAGGACACGCTCACCTTTTCGGGAATGTTTCATAAACACATTGTACAAGCGACTCTGCTCTTAGCAGTAACATCTTATGTATGTGGAAGGGGATTTGTCGCCTTCGGTTTACACGTTGCAGTTAAACCAGCACAAATGTAAAATATATCAGTTATAAGTTATACTCAGGATAAAATCTACTTACATGGAGCCACGGGCATGGGCCTCTTGCCACATTGAACTAACTTGAAGTGCAAACATCTTCCATGGACATCCGAGAATAGCTGCGGGTACGGACACTCCATGACGTATTTAACGTACTCGACGCTGCTGGTGGACTGGGAACAGTCGAAATACTGGGAACAGCTCAGCTGACTTGGTAGTTTTGCACCTGGATTCCATTTACACATGTGATCGAATCGACCTGTAGTATGAAAATTGTAAAGAAGCGTACACATAAAGACGTACAGACAGAAAGTGACTATCAAACTGTTACAGAAAGTCTTACATACTGTAATGAAGGGTTCTGGTAAGGTTAAAACATCATCGTATTCCTGGTCAACACCGTTCTCGCCCAAAATGTTTGTTTGTTTGTTGTTTAAGCCACTATAAAGGAAAACACTTAGCAACAACATCTCTTCTACACATCTCTTCTAAAAAAGAAAAGTGGTTGTTTAAGGGTATACATCTAGACTGTGTTAGCTATTATATATATTTGGGATTGTATTTTACCAATGGTTTGTCTTGGAACATGCATGTCAAATATGCTTCGCTCCAGGCGCAAAAAGCACTTATTGGTATTATCTTTAAAAACGTGTATTTTGATAACAAGAAACAGAGTAAATTTTGACATAACCGTCAATTTCTGGTGAAAATTCACAATTGTAAGGTCAACGATACACATCACGATACGGAAAAAAGTATCGATATATTTATTGTCAGAAAAAGAATCACGATTATCGATACTACGATATATCGTCACAACTCTAGTAAATATTTTTATTTATGTAATTCCCCATTATATATGTATATGTACTATAGGCCTGTGGCCTTTTCAGTATGAAATAAAGATAATTATTATTATACAGAGATACACCCACTGACACGTCCCTTTTAAATACTGCACACACGACCTGTACCATAATCAGCTGAAGTTGCGTCTCTTACGGGAATAGTTAACCTATGATCGTGACTTGATAACATTTCTAGAATTGTCAGCACCTTAGGCGTGCTCAAGGATATAAGCATGATGGTGAACCCCATATGATTTGTTTAGCTATATGGTAATCGAGTCTGGACAGATAATCCAGTGATCAACAGAATGAGCATCGATCTACGACCTTGGGACACGATGACATGTCAACCAAGCCTGACTATCCGATCCCGTTTGGCTTGGTTGCTGAAGACCAATTCTAACCTGGATCTTCAAAGGTACAAAACGTTTGTATGTGATCATATAAGATCATAAAGGGGGCGGAGCTATGCTTTATTATTGACCTCTGTGTAGGCACATCCACCCGCATTGACAAGCTGAGCATGGTTTTACACACAGAAAGTTCCTAGCAATAACCTCTTTGAGTGGCATTTAGAAGGTGCTATAACGGTGTTACATCGACACTGAAACGGAATAATAAAAATAGTAATAATAATAATAAGTGCATTTATACTGCGCTAAACTCCATTCACTAGGTGAATGCTCATAGCGCTATATTCGTATAGCGCTATAGACGTCGTGCATATATTGTAATAAAGAGGTTTTATACCCGTATAACTATAGAACTACCCCGTGTTTGTCATAGCAATATTATGGCTCGGTAAAATATAATCCGGCTTAACATCTTGGGTCCATTTTTGTGGGGAATCGAACCCAGTCCTTCTGCGTGACGGATGAATACTTTAGCCACCGAGCTAACCAACCGCCCCCTACTCGTGAAACAATATGATCTTACCCAGAGGATTGTTGGAGCATTGTCTCAAGTCCACCTTGTGGGGCCAATCACACAGGCCATTCGCCCTGCTATACACCGTCCCGGGGGGACACTGGAATGGATAGGCTCTACCAGTGTTACACAGGATATACGCCCCACAGTCCCAGGGGTTGTACCGTGGGTACACCCCTTCCTCTGCACACATGTAGTCAAACATTGGCATTTCACCCACAAGACTTATGACCCCCGAGAAGCAGTGGGTAAGGATGAGGACTATCAGTTGTGTTACAGGGCCCATTTCTCGTGCTGAAAAGAGAAGGATATAGTACATAACTATATATAACATATATATAATAATAATAATAATAATAATAATAATAATAATAATAATAATATAGTCCAACACCTTGTCAGTGGATGCCCTTCCTTGGCACAAACAGCATATCTTAAACGACATGATGGCATGGCTCGTTGCTTTTACTACCGTCTCCAACATGCCTGTGGCTTTGACTCCGAGGTCCATCCATGGTACGACCCTGAACATGTCCAGGGCGTCATGGAAAATGATGCTTTCAAACTTCTGTGGAATAGGCCCATATACAGCCTCAGAAGAATTCCAGCTAACAAACCTGATCTTGTCCTCTTTGATAAAGCCAATGAATTTATTTATATCATTGAATTTTTCTGTCCCTTTTGACACCAATGTGATTGGCAAGATTCAGGAAAAGCATGCTAAATATGCGGACCTCGCCTTTGAAATGTCTCGCATGCATCCCAAGTACACTGTCGTCAGGCTCCCCATTTTTCTCGGTGCCCTTGGTTTGGTACCTCCTGATCTCTTGGCGCAGATCAGGAGAGTGCCCGGGTTCTCCACCGGGAGTACAGCCCTTCTGACACTCTGGGTAATGCAGAAGGCTGCAGTGTTGTGGGAGCCTTCATATTCTCCGGAAAGTTCTTGGTGGTTCGACTAGGCAGCGTTTCCTGGGAGAAGTCCCATTCGCTGTCTGGGCTGCGTGTAGAGGGGCAAGGGCCCTGAGCTGATGATGAGCCTTACCAGCCTGACTGTGCCAGGATCACCCGAACCCTCTCTGCTGCATATTATCTTAAATCTGTAAAACATAATAATAATAATAATAATAATAATAATAATAATTAGTCCATTTATATTAAACACGCCGACAGCATGATCATAGCGCAGACAAGATAGAATTTAGGAGTCACTTGTAAAACATAGAGAAATAGGTATGTCTTTAGGTTTGCTTTGAAACATGTGACTGTTGGGCTTTTGTTCTAAGGTGAACTGGTAACTCATTCCAGTTCATGGCCGCCGCCACTTCAAATGAGCGAAACCATTTTAACTATTTAAATGTGAATGTTCGTGTATTACTAATTTCATATGAAATACACAATGCCATTTAGAAAGTGGTCGGGGCGGAGGGGTAGCCTAGTGGTTAAAGCGTTGGCTCGTCACACCAAAGACCCGGGTTCGAATCCCCACATGGGCACAATGTGTGAAGCCCATTTCTGGTGCCCCCGCCGTGATGTTGCTGGAATATTGCTAAAAGCGGCGTAAAAGCAAACTCAGTCAGTCAGTAGAAAGTGGTCAAATGTAATATATGTTATATTTTGATAACACTTTCTTTGTAAAGTACAGATTCTAGTACTTTTGTTGGGTTGAGTCCCATCGGGATTCGAACCCACACCCTCAGAATCAGGCACCTAATCGCTGAGCGGTCTAGGCGTCTGACTTTGTGTTCTGGCGATTAGGTGCCTGACCACTTTTGTTAATTTTCATCAACAGAGAATAGCTAGTCACTTTGATGTCTGCAGAAATATGCTGCCTGGATGTGTTCACATACAACCATAAGCATTGAATGCTTTGCACTTCACACATCCAATATATTCTTCTTTTCCCTAGGCTGATGAATTTTCAGTGGCACCAAATCAAGTAGGACGCATTGTTTTAAGATTGTGTAATCGGAGTAGAAAACGTCTGCAAAATTTCAGCATGGTTCAGCAGGACCAGTGTCAAATGCATGGACCGGACACGTGTGCGACATTGATTACATTAAGGCAACGTCATCTGCCCGCTTAGTTTACTTACTTAGGTAACGGTCTTTGGCTGTCAGTCTTAAAATGAATGATGACAGCCCCTTGCATGGAGATAGAATAATGTGTACAAAGGACATCGTGCTTATCCCATTTTGATTCTTTTGAGAAGCACACAGAGAATCATGATTATTTCATTAATGTACGAAACTCACAGAGAATCACGATTATTTCATTGATGTACGAAGCTCAAAGAGCATCACGATTATTTCATTGATGTACGAAGCTCACAGAGAATCACGATTATTTCATTGATGTACGAAGCTAACAGAGAATCACGATCATTTCATCGATGTACAGGCGATAATGACGACTCAGCAGAATTTTGCACACAAAGTCGAAACGTGAATATTATTGCCATTATCGCATGGCTCAATAACCCTAAATACGCTCAGTATAGTACTGTCTGAGTGTGGTTGGTTTAATGCCCAAAGTAAGTGAGTAATATCACGGCGGGGGACACCAGAAATGGGCTTCACACATTGTACCCATGTGGGGAATCGAACCTGACGTGACGAGCGAACGCTTTAATCACTAGGCTACTCCACCGCCTCGATCTGAGAAGTATTTTAGTTTTATCCTGGACTGTCAGCATGATGTTGGGGGAAATCAGTCCAGTGATGCAGGCCATAGACGTTTATAGCGTTGTTAAAATCCCTTAGCAGATATATCGTGATAGAAACCAACTCGATCTCTTACCAAACTGGAAACACGATACACATTAAACATAGCAAACATACAGGCTGATTGAAACACAATTAAAGGAAATTATATCCTCTTTATATAATTAGGGAAAGAAAGGGAGTAGAATAAAAACTCTTACCTCGCACAGAACTGGAACGGAATGAACAATTCTCGTATTTCAATAGACAGAATAGGACCATAGTGATCACCTTGTCATGTCCCTAGTGCAATACGTCAAGACAATCACATAAATTATCTGTACATTGTAAACTTCCTCAGTCGTCACTGTTGTGTACAGGCCGCTGTCCGACATGGGATGTATTTATAACACTGACATGCCATGTTGACATATACCCTGGCTAAACACGTGTCGGGATAACACTGGATGACTTTTGCAGGGCTATGCATTCGTGCATGTACGTGGCATTGCAACAGATATTTGAAACATGCAGATTTATGGTCTTTCTATGACGTTGCTGGAAGGTATTCTGTATATATACTAAATATTCTGTATACAAAAGACAGACTGTCAGACTGAATTTCTTCAGTATTGTAGGCCGCAGGCCCATATCTCAAGCATGTATTTGATTCATGTCATAATATAAACATTATACGTTTTCCCGGCGACGGATTTTGGCAACTTTTGATAGAACACTTGCAACGCCATTCTGAATACAGTATACTGTTTAGGAAGTGGTCAAATGTAACGTATGTTCTATTTGGGATTTCACTTTCTAACGAGCGAACGCTTTAACCATTGGGCTACCCCACCGCCCCTTTTGCATTCAAACTACCATCGAGTACAGAGGCTGAATATAAACCTTTAACAGACAATTTACCTATGAGCAAGAAACAGATTGCAATGGAACATATGTTTCCTTTCCTTAACGGTACTCCTACCATGCGACCACGACGTATATATGAATCGGACAATCAAGAGATCAGTGGACCAGAACATCCAGTCACATGATGTATAAACCTTTAATACCTGCTATTTCCACATATTTTGCCCAACCTCTAAATTGTAGGACTGCACAGTATTACCGGTTTACCGGTAGACCACAATACGCTTTTCAGACGATATGTATTGCAATAGTTTTTCTGAGAACCGGTATATTGGGTAAAGAACATCTATGAAGCTTTTGTGGTTTTGCTTATGGTTTAAATTAAAATCTACATTCATTCACAACAAATGTTTTCCTTCAATAATGACAAAACGGCATACTGTAATATTATAAATAGATTGTATAAAAAAAGAAGAAAATAGAATCCCTGACTATGCACCCAAATTTTGAGATTGCTGTTATCAGAACCATAACATATATATTTATAAGAACTTATAATGTAGAAAATAGGATCGACATGTACAATTAGTTTCACTTACTGTCAAACACTCGATTTCCAATATATCGCAATGTGTATCGCAATGCGGGTACCTGAATCGCAAAATATTGCAATACTTCACGGTTATTCACCCGATGACCTTTCTAACTAAATATTTAAATATATATATATATGCTCCATGTACGCACTTAACGGGCACTTTCGGATCGCCTTTATACTGAAGCATATGCCCTTCCTTTCAGTTTCCTGACACGTCTCTTTTCTCTCTCTGTGACAAACATGACTTGACGTAAACGTTAAATTCACCATTAACGTCATGGCAGGTGCCCCTACCAACGCCCCCTATGCGTCCACCATTACATCACATGACTAGCTGGTTGCTGTGGTAACCATTTGAAACTAACCATGAGGAACATTAGAAGAAACGCAGATTCTTTTCAAACGTCATGACGTTAGAACTCTGATCTCCGAGCTGTTAATGTGTGTTTGTGTACAACATCTAATCGTCAAATCGGATGGTATGGTTCACTGGAAGTAGGTCTGATTGACAAGTTTTGAAAGCCTCATGGCTTAAGGGGTGACACCGTGTCACATATTCTAAAAGCAGGCCATGTTCATGTTCTAACTTTCTGAAGTTATGACACCAAAAGCAATAAAAGTTGACATTTTTCTACATCAACATATAAAACGCATTTTGTGTTTTCTCATTTTGGGAACTCCCAAAATATATAAGATTTTTAATTTATGGTAACCTAATTCTTATGCTAAAAGGTTGCAATAGTTCAGCTTTGATGTTGCATTAACCAAATCAAGACTGATGCTATAATCTGTTACAACGTACCGCCACGGAAGAGAAAGCAATGCATAGTTATTTCACGAAAACATGTCAACATATTCCTTATTCCACCATATAGCTGGAATATTGCTGTGTGCTGTTTAAAACAACAACCGAACCAAATGTACATCAGTTAGATACGAATACAATCATCGAATGATATGAATGTCAATGCCACAAGTTCATTCAGTCAATATCCAATCAATAATTTAGAAAATCATTACCTTTTGCTCGGTATTGAACATTAAGGGAGAATAATAAGCGAGAGATATGGGAATAGGAAAGAGACTATGTGAAGCATACCTGTCCGTAGTGTATCCTATCCACGGTTAAACTGATTCACATCAACTGTCTTCTTCCTTTAAATTCCCGATGACCGTGTGTACGTCATGAGTAGCCTGTCACAACAAAGAGACCGTCACATACATCTCGTCTCATCAAGTCTCGTTGTAACGAGATTATGACTCTGACACTAACTGGCGCGTAAACCAAGAGGACTAAGCCAAGAGGACAGCCCAAACGAGCTTACAATCATTATGAGACGTAATGCAGTGTTGACGTTATCATCCGTATCAGATAAGCTTGTTAAGAACAGGGTGAATCATATAGTTTCTTATATTTCTTGGCAATTTTGTTTTTGCATGCGGACCTACTACTCTAGGTTAATGCCTTTTTCTTTACAATGCTTCCATGGAGACTTGTCAGAGCTAAGTGGTTCGTGTTTAAAAATGTCGTTTTGTCCCTCTATGATAAACTGCAGCCCCATTTTGTATACTCTCATCCTTATGAAGGTGTGTTTTCTCGCATGTGTTTGATTGTAGAACGTTTCAGACAAAACAGGTACAAAGCTTGCCTGAAATGTGTCAAAAATCCAAAATGCCTTGACGTAACGATTCCCAATACGTTTGTGCCAACATATCCTGTGAAAATAATAAAAGATTGGGACAAAGTTTTAAGGTAACATGATAATAATCTCCAGGGGCGGATACAGCTTTTTGAGAAAGGCGGGTACACACCCTCGAGAAAGGGGTGAGGTGGGGTGGGTGGTGCACATTTCATTTTCACGAGAGTTTCCATGGTCACTGAATAAACTTTCAGGACAAAACGGGGGTGCGCACCCCTGCACTCATTCATTCATTCATTCATTCATTCATTCATTCATTCATTCATTCATTCATTCATTCATTCATTCATTTATTTATTTTATTTATTAATTATTTGTTTGTTTGTTTTGTTTGTTGTTCAACGCCGCACTCAGAAATATTCCAGCTATATGGCGGAGGTCTGTAAATAATCGAGTCTTACGACAAGCATGGGCATCGTTCGAAAGTAGCGAGGAAGACTTGGATCTTGACATGGGTTAAAAGTGTACTGATATATCTAACCCTCGCAATATCCTTAGGATGGCTTTCAAACCTTTGTGATACATTAGCATGGGATTTATTTACTTGTATACGATACTAAACCAAGTCTGCAAGTCCTGGTGTTATGCTCATGAAGCCAATTGTCAGGCAAGGTAACAAAATGCAACATCAATTAACGTGTTTTAATATGACATGGCAAGGGGCTACATCCACCGACCTTCCGCTCTCGGAGCAGACACTCTTCCGACTACGCTGTCTGTCCCTAAACCGTACTAATTATCTCGTCAACAAAATATGCCCGACTACATATGCATTATGCATTTGCTCGTCCATGTGGTCGTGGTCAGAGATCATCCCGCTGAACTCATGGTTCACCGACGTTAACACGAACCTTACCCACTGATGCTGAAGTCTTACGTTGAAGGTCAGTAAGTGACCTATACGTTCATGGCCTTGTAAAACGTCACTTCAAACATGACAATAAAATCAGGCCATGTTGTAAGGATAACCTGACAAAATAAGGACGTGGTTAACAGAAGTTCAAGTCTCCACTGACCTCCCGGACACGGCGCGTGGCCATTTGTACTTACGTTGTATGGTGATTACGAATACAACGTTAAACGATAGTGCTGGAGGCAGTTACGGGACTCTTAATGCGAGAGAAAGGACAGTACATACATACATTACGTAATGATTAAACGGGGTTTCCTATATGTTGACTGGTGATCTACCTTCAGTTGTTGGCGATCTCTAGCCTGTTTTATATTGTCTTGTCATGTATGGTAATATTTAATGTTTTAACTTTAATTACTAGTTTGAACATTTATATTTGTGATAGTCTAATTATTTTACTGTTCTTCGTTGATGGGTTTTTTATACTTTTCCTATAATTATTATTAATATATAACTTGATATAGTCACGATATGGCTGAAATACTGCCGATGTGACTAAAAATCTTAACTCACTCACTCACTCCTACATGTTGAGGACTACAGTTATAGTGAGTGAGTGAGTTTAGTTTTACGCCGCTTTTATCGCTTCCAACAATACCACGTCGGGGGACACCAGAAATAGGCTTCATAAATTGTACCCATGTGGGGAATCGAACCTGACGTGACGAGCGAACGCTTTAACCACTTGACTACCCCACCGCCCCACTACAGCTATAATAACCATCATTCAATGTTAAACGATAACATTAATAGTGACCATTGTATGTTGTATGAGAATACTGAACATATTGTATAGTCCGTTTGGCTCAAAAGCGGACCGATGAATTGCAATCTAACTCGAAAACTAATAAACATAAAATATTCAATGAAACGCTGATCATAATCAAAACATCATACCCACTCTGTGAGTTTTTTGCAGAATTTTTGTCCTAAAAATAAAAAAGTTGTTTAAAAAACTATCATTAAAATATTGACACAGTTCACTATTTGTTACGAGGGAAGAGTGCAGAGAAAGGGACAGCCAGGTGTTCGAGAAACACGTTCACAGACAAAGTAATTTATTCATTAACCTGTGCTGTGCCGTCTCCATCCGTTCTCGAACATCTGGCTGTCCCTTTCTCTGCACTCCTCCCTCGTAACAAATAGTGAACTGTGTCAATATTTTAAATATGATAGATTGTTAAACAACTTTTTTATTTATAGGACAAACATTCTGCAAAAACCTCACAGAGTGGGTATGATGTTTTGATTATGATCAGCGTTTCATTGAATATTTTATGTTTATTAGTTTTCGAGTTAGATTGCAATTCATCGGTCCGCTTTTGAGCCAAACGGACTATAATTAACCTGTGCCTTACGATTCAGTTTCTGGTGTCCCACGCTGAGACAGTCGGATTCATGACAATACATATTTCTACAGCAAACTTACTCCATCGCTTGCTCTGCACAGAGCTTGGATGACATCACGTGGAACCGCATAACCTATGTAAACAAAGGATCGCTACGCAACTCGAAATAGTGTTACAGGTTTTAGGATATTTTCTCAGTGAAACTAAACCATTCACACAATGATGTTTAATTAGATGTGTAGACTCGTCAAAAATAAAAGAGTTAAGAATATATGTACATTATGTTGAATGGACGGTGCAAGATGTGACGAACTTTCTGGCCTGTGGCAGAGGCACTATGCTGGCTGGCCGAATGGAACTCTGGGTACGAGAGTGTTTATTGACGCAGAAACCTGAGTATAGCTTTACACCGTGTGGTTTTATGCATCTGTAGTTTTTTTGTACTAATTTGCATTTGCTGAAAACATATATATACTTTGTAAGATTCATTTTGCATTAATTAAGTTTGATGTTTTGCAGCATGACACAGTTTGTTATGGCCGTCATTTTAACGCAGCACAATATATGATCGAAGACAGTAACTCTCTCGAAAACCTATGATTCCTCAGAAAAACTCACCACGATCTCTGATTCCCACCAAGTATGAATGTAACAACGAACTCTTACACCTCAGTACAACATGCGTGTTGCAGGAGTGAGTGAGTTTAGTTTTAAGCCGCACTCAGCAATAGTCCAGCCATATGGCGGCGGTCTGTGAAAAATCGAGTCTGGACCAGACAATCCAGTGATCAACAGCATGAGCATCGATCTACGCCATTGGTAAACGGTGACATGTGTCAACCAAGTCAGTGAGCCTGACCATCTGATCCCGTTTTGTTGCCTCTTTCGACAAGCATGGGTTGCTAAAGACCAATTGTAACCCGGATATTCACGGGTCTGATTGATAAACGACTTACAAAGGAAATTCGTTCCCACGCACTCGCCAGTTAGTATGTTTTCTCTTGCCAGGTGTTTCTGACATTATGAGACATCATTGTGTACATATTCGGAAGTTCTCTCTCACATCTCTGCTATGTGTTTCTTAACCACACATATGACTGTTTGGATTATTTAGGATAAAAACAACTGTCAAATTAATGACTTCCTTGTCTGGTGAATCCATTGTTGACTTTAACACTGACACGTCATATGTGTGCCGATTCCGTGGCTCGTCCGATTATTCATAACACATAGACATATTAGCGTTATATATGGCCAGACAAATGTAATTCTATTTACCATGTTTTCACCCCAATATATACCCCAGAATAAGAATAATTTGAAGTATAGACTATCATTACTATAGAAACAGATCCCAACTTTCTCGAACATAAAGTACGCACTCAGTTTTAAACTCTGAAAAATACCCCCCTTCTACACACACAGACATACATTCACATACATACACAGACATACATACAGTCCGACAGACAGACAGAGAGAGAGAGAGAGAGAGAGAGAGAGAGAGAGAGAGAGAGAGAGAGAGAGAGAGAGAGAGAGAGAGAGAGAGAGAGAGAGAGAGAGAGAGAGAGAGAGAGAGAGAGCGAGAGAGAGAGAGAGATTTTACTATGGAAGTGTAATCCAAATAATAATAATATTGTCTCTTCAAGACGTCATTACGTCGTGATTATCACCGCAACCAGAAAACAAGATCCGAGCGACGTTTCTGACGTCAACGGCCCTTCTCAGAATCTTTATTGTTTCGGTGAGGTTGACGTCAGGTCACAGAGGTCATACATTCGCACCCCATTGACCCTACAGCACGGACAGGCACAAACAGATTACGTCAATTGGACAGACTAGTTCTTTTTGCCTGACGTATTCAATGACGTGAAGCGGTTATCTCTCGGTCAGTTTGGCCATTACCTCGCCTTCTCTCATATGCGACTTATGCTGTACACCAAAAGGTTCAGTTTGTGTTTATCAGACCCTTCACCATCGAGTTCAAGTGACACATCACAATATAATATAATGATAAGAAGAATACTTATAACGCGCCTTTCCAGGCTTTACATCCTGCTCAAGGCGCACAAGTTGAGTTGTCAAAGGGCACAATCTGATTATTAATACCCCGGATAACCCAAGCTGTCTGTGAGGCGCTAGAAGGTTAATAGTCACATGACTTATCCCACCGGGTACCCATTTTCTGCTGGGTGAACAGACCAATGTATCACATCATCACATGTGCATCGTTGCTTCGTTGTGGAAACAAATTCTCAGGAGTCAAGCTGCCAAACACGGCCACAAACGGCTTATATTCCTGCACTGGCTCATCCATGGTTCACTTTAAGCGTGGACAGAGCCAATAGTGATTGAGTATTTTTTACGCCGCTGTTAGCAATATTCCAGCAATATGACGGCGGAAAAAAACCCAGAAATGGGCTTCATATATTGCCCCATTGGGAATTGAACCCGGGTCAAACGCTTTAACGACTAGGCTACCCCACCGCCCCGGCAGAGCCATGACATGTATCTTCAGTCACATCACACTATCGTCAGTTAGTAACAAATTGGAATAACTGTATGTGCTTGTGGTTAATGTGTGTGTGTCAGTGTATGATGGACGTGGTCATTGTGTGTGGGTCAGTGTAGGATGGACGTGGTCAATGTGTGTGTGTCTGTGTAGGATGGACGTGGTCATTGTGTGTTTGTGTGTGTGTCTGTGTAGGATGGACGTGGGCAATGTGTGTGTGTCAGTGTAGGATGGACGTGGTCATTGTGTGTGTGTGTAGGATGGACGTGGTCATTGTGTGTGTGTGTAGGATGGACGTGGTCAGTGTGTGTGTGTGTATGTGTGTGTGTGTTTCACTCTGTGTGTCTCTGTGGGTGAAGGACGTTGGCAGTGCGTTGGTCTCTGTGGGTGAAGGACATGGTCAGTGGGTGTGTCTCTGTGTAGGAATGATGTTGTCATTGTGCCCTTGTGAACGAAGGACATGGTCACAGTGGATGTATTTCTGTGTGTGAAGGACGTGATCAATGTGTGTGTGTGAGTTAGGGGATGGGAAGAGACGTGTTTGGTGTCATGGTTTGTTATTTCAAGTTAAGGTGACCCTACTGAGAGATAAAGTAGAACGGGCGTGAGAGAATATGGGTTAGTAAATGTGACAGGAAAATAGACACAGATAGCTTCTCATAGAACCGTTAGGAAATTCTTTCTTTATGTAACATGAGACTCTTGTCTGAAACTGCCAGCCTACCTCTGAGACACGTGCGGTGTGCATGAGCGCTGCAGTTCGAGGCAGGTACCCACAATGGGCCTAGTACGCTACGTGTTTACATATTAGTGAACCGTCCTCAAGAGCTAAAAATACATACAGCTAGGTTTCCTTGCTCTGGGATATGAACAGTCAACCAGAGAAGGACACCCATAAGCATGAAGATCTGGACTCAGAATTTATACGTGCTGATGCATGCTGTATTTCTTATCATTCTCACATGCACTTTACATCCACAAGTGGCCAGGGGGCAGTGCGTGCCCCCGGGAAGTACCCCCGGGCTGCGGGACTTGGTGCTGGGGAGATGTACGGAGTACCAGGCCATCGTACACCCAACACACTTCTGCGGCAACGAGTAAGTGGAACACCTGGGTTGTTTAGTTGTATTTTGTTTCTTTAGTACAGCTATTGGAAGGTGGACTTTAAATTGTCACGTCTGACCCAGACAATCCTGTGAGTCGCGTCTTACGGCAAGCATGTATTGCTGATGGTGAAAGGTTGAGGTCGTTGGAAATGTTATACTTCTACATCTATTTAGCTCGTTTGTTCTTTCGTTCAGCAAGCCGAAGACCGGGGTGGGGTGGGGGTGGGGTGGGGGTGGGGATATGTGTATGGTTTCCCCATAACCCGTAAAACACTAATATACCTTAGACACGTGGTGTTATGTTCGTCAAAGCACGTGAACAATAGGTTTGATATTTCAATCTATCACGAGAATTGTAAACCGTGGAGGAGCGGTGGGGTAGCCTAATGGTTAAAGCGTTGGCTCGTCACGCCGAAGACCCGGGTTCGAATCCCCACATGGGTACAATGTGTGAAGCCCATTTCTGGTGTCCCCCGCCGTGATGTTGCTGGAATATTGCTAAAAGTGGCGTAAAATCAAACTCAGTCAGTCAGTGTAAACCATGGAATATCATCTTTTGTAACTTGTCTAAAGTACTGAACATGTTCTTTCTATAACTAACACATAAATATATGGCAGTTGAGTGAGTCTGGCGAAAAGATATTAATTAAATATCATGGATATTAAAACGTTAGCTGAATGTATCAATGATGTGCTACAGTCGTCAGTTTCAACAAGCAATGGCGGACTGGGGACCAATTTTGTCCCGCTCCCCAGAAGTGCAGATTCAATTTGGGTCTAGTTGTACGCGAGTGAGTTCAGGACGCTAAGTTCGAAGCATATTCATCACATTCCTGTTTAAGTTAAGTGGTTGCAACAGATTTACTATTAAAAACAATGATCATTTGGTTCCAGCCAGCAAAGGAACAACTGCACTGAAATAACAGATAACTTCTTGACAGCGTTCTCCCATCAACCGGCGTGTAACGTGACGTTCAGCCGCTATGACAACTTCATCCGGGCAGCTCATACTGACGTCACTCGCAACAAGGTGAGTCAGCACTTTTGACAACCATCACGTTTGTTACATTATCCTTTAAGTTTAGTTACGGCTCCTGAATAAGGTTCGGATGTGCCCATTATTGCCTCGAGGACACAATTCTCTTCATGGCTGCAATCAAAATAGTGATACCAGTGTTTGTATGCTTGGTTGTTGTTAACCTCCGGGGGCGGTGGGGTAGCCTAATGGTTAAAGCGTTGGCTCGTCACGCCGAAGACCCGGGTTCGAATCCCCACATGGGTACAATGTGTGAAGCCCATTTCTGGTGTCCCCCGCCGTGATGTTGCTGGAATATTGCTAAAAGCGGCGTAAAACCAAACTCAGTCAGTCAGTCAGTGTTAACCTCCGCACTAAGCATTATTCCAGCTACATGAATGCGGTCTGTAAATAATTGAGTCTCGACCAGATAATGCAATGATTGACATCATGGTCATCGATCATCTATAGGTATACGATGACATGCATCAATAAAGTCAGCGAGCCTGACCATCCGATCATGTCAGTCGCCTCTTACGACAAGCATCTTCTAACGGGTGGTCATATCAGTACTTGGCGATCACTAATGAATCAGTCTGAACAAGGCAAACCGGTAAACAAAAGTATGAGCACCGATCCATCTACTCGATGTAATGTTGGCAAGATAACGGAGTTCAACCACCTGATCTATTTTCCAACCAGTTCCAGTTCATGGCTCTTGGTGAGTTTTTAATGTTGGATCATGCCCCGTGGTAAGTTAAAGGCACAATTGTACACATTTTCGACAATAGTTTGGCCTATGCTATATATATTTGGGCATATGCTCTCACTTTAGCGTCCTACTGATGCAATAGAAGACTTATTATCCCTCACGACTTGCCTGAAATCGATAATTGAAACTTCCAGGGGAACAGCTTCCAAACAAAGAACACTTGCCATATATGGAATGTAAACAATTGCTGCGCACATCGAAAACTGTCGCACGCGGTGTTGTCGTTGTTTACTGAACTGGTTTCAATCACAAGTTGCGCGTATGACATAACTCTATGGCGTTCGCTTGAAATAATGTTCGGCCGGTAGAGGGCGCGAGAGTCGATTTAATGCAACGTCGCATTAATTCATTCGAACTTTTTAATTCAATATTGTAATATTAATGCGTAATTTTGTGGGGAATAAATTATATGGTAGCTTCTCAGAGGACTGATAGATAGTATTATTGAGAGAAATGCATTATTTATTTTTAGAGAAGTGTGATGTGAAATAGTGCCTTTAAGTTGAGTTGAGAAATATTGATATATTCGATGTTACATTGGCCGTGGTGAGTTACAGAGATGGTGGTTTCTGGTGAGTGATCGTGTCAACGCGTGGATATGCGTCAACTGGGGAATTAGCTCATAATTAAGATGAAGTGTGCGTTGATGAAGACGAAGGCATAGTTGAGTTCAAACGTCTTTAGTACATGACAAACAAATACACAAGACATGAGCGAGGTGAGCGGAGTACCTGCTCAACCCCGGTGCGTTTCCTACGAGCGGAATTATCCTGCTCGTGGTCGTCCCAACGGACAGTCCCAACACCCAGATACCACAGTCCAAGCAAGTACATGTGTTTCTCCCACAGAGATCTGATCACAGCCATCAATATGGAGATCCTGTATTCATACAGAAAATACCTTAAGGACATCTTCAAGATGGACATTGTGTACAACAGAACTCATCAGGACTTAGTTATCTGTGTGTTCTTAAATGGACTCAGTTCAGGATATACAATGTGTTACTGTTAATAAGTGCAACCAGGTATGTTAGATCACAGGCCAGTACATTATTACCATAGTGACTAATTCAGGACAGCCATCGTCCTGAATTAGTCACTATAACAATCGGAACTGAGGATGTGCCGTGGTAGTTATGGTGCATGGTATGAGTGTTAATGAACTTTCATTGTGCTGGTAGATCATGGTTAGGTAATAAGAACTGGTGAAGGTTTATTTGTTGTTTAATGCCGTTGATGTTCTGAGGAGCTACTCTCACTGGGAATTCTCATGAGCTGGTATACTGAAAACTTATTCTCACTGCGAAATATCGTCAGTTGATGTGGGATGTCTGATGAATTGATGTACTGAGGACGTACTGTATCAGTGAATCTAACATGGGGACATATTTGAAATATATTTCCTGCTCTGTAAATTTTAGTAGGTTTGTATTTTTGTTTCAGGCTATGTTCTGGTCAGATGTGTATGGCGTCGTCCAACAATACACCAAGCTCGGCCAGCGGGCCATGGCCTTGGAAGACACTCTCATAGGTGCCGTTGTATATATATATAGACGTTGTGTGGGATTTTACGTCTTCTTCAATCTGTCTGACTGCCAGCATCTCAAAGTTTTTAGTAGTCTGCACACAGTCCCTGAACCATATTATTTTTCTCTACAGCCTAGCCTTCCCTACAGTGCTAAAGCTCTAAATGAAGCACGTCTAGATTTCCCCAGGTTCTGAATCTCTGGTCTCCCTGGGGATCCTTTTCAATCTTAATGGGTTTATTTGTTACAGTCAAAATTACAATATTCAGAGACTAAGCGTCAGTCTGAGTTTTTAGTTGTATTAGTAAAACAAATGTTTTTTTGTCATGTAAATTACATTTTCCACAGAAATCTGATCGCTATTTCTTTCTAAAATGAGAGAGTTTAATTTGCACCCTAAGAAAAAAGGAACGCTGTAAACGTGATATGTATGACCGGGAAGGTTATCAGACATCCAAAGAGTAATTCTAAAATTGATCTAATGCTGACGTTTAAATACCTTTATAAATGCTAAAATACTGAGGGAATCTTTTTTTCTGCCGACTCAGTTGTTTCTAGACTAACCTGTCTGTGAGTGAGTGAGTGAGTTCTGATGTTGAGTCACATCGGCAATATTTCAGCCATATTGTGACTACAACAAGTTATATATTCCTGGCACATAAACTTAGAATATATACACCTATGTCTGACTGACTGACTGAGTCTGGTTTTACGCCGCTTTTAGCAATATTCCAGCAACATCACGACGGGGGACACCAGAAATGGGCTTCACACATTGTGCCCATGTGGGGATTCGAACCTGGGTCTTTGGCGTGACGAGCCTACGCTTTAACCATTAGGCTACCCCACCGCCCATACACCTATGTATGTATGTATGTATGTATGTATGTATGTATGTATGTATGTATGTATGTATGTATGTATGTATGTATGTATGTATGTATGTATGTATGTATGTATGTATGTATGTATGTATGTATGTATGTATGCATGCATGTATGTACGCGTTCTCATAGTCTGTGACGCTTTTAATCATGCATAATCCTAGCGTGCTGTATGGTATTAATCGGCAACAGACGCATGTTATTTTCATCTAATATGCAAAACCATACATGTCTCTGTGTTTTGCTACTACTGTTAGTGATTTATGGGATTGGTGTGTTTGTTTGTTTGCTTGACTACCAAGTAATGGCGTCATGTTTTGAACCAATGTCGCGTACCCAAACCAGGCCGTTGGCGTGTCAAGGTTAGCCTTTCTGAGGGCGGCGCTTCTTAACAGTCGCTCAGTTATAGAGATGAATATCAGCTCCTCCTCGAACCATCTTGTACTAAGGGCCCACTTAGTTAAGATTCCAAAAAAGCTGTAATGTACATCAGTCCTTAAGCCAACCCCTTAAACCCCTTTCCAGTTTGGGGCGGTGGGGTAGCCCAGTGGTTAAAGCGTTCGCTCGTCACGCCGAAGGCCCGGGTTCGATTCCCCACATGGGTACAACTTGTGAAGCCCATTTCTGGTGTCCCCCGCCGTGATATTGCTGGAATATTGCTTAAAACGGCGTAAAACCATACTCAGCCAGTCAGCCTTTCCAGTTTCATTTTCGTCAACACGGGTGTATCCTTTCTGTTCTCCACTTTGTTACTGTGTGCGAAGTTAATATACGAAGAACTTGTGATAGAAGAGCAGAAAGAGCAAGACCATAAAGACAAACTGTGAATTGTTTCTGGGGAGATCTGCATCCATGTGAAAACGTTATACTGTATAAACGGCGCCCTTCAGATAATCAGTTCAACCCAATGACCGATATTATGAGCAACTGCCAAAGCCGTCGGTGTATGTGGACAAACTTTAAACCAGGCCGAAGAACTTGATCAGTCGGTCCAACCCGGTTCAAAATATAGTCAATTATATATATTTTATGTTTTGTTATAAACTCGGTTCAATTAAGCAGTATGTAAAGCCCAAACTATCCGGCATGGAATGTTTATTTCGAATTTAAGAATAGTTTCATATTGTACACACAATGTACACACCGGTTTGTAAGTTACTTTCATAGTCTGAAAATGAAGAAAGTCTCAGGGCGCATTTTCATTATATTTTATTTTTTTTGCTAAGAGCTATTTTTCTGTAAAATATGTTCATTTCATATACTAGTTGTTAGTCTAGATTCTTTCATAAACACCATCTTTAGCTGAATCAGCACAACTGAGTCTTTTGAGCTCCTCTCGATGTAACAGATGGATGTTTTATGAGCGCTTGATGTTTAGCCATTTTGCACTGGGAAGATTGGTAATGCATGTCATACTTTTATTGGAATGACGTCAATTGCCCATAAAGCAATGATTTAAAGGATTGTGTTATTGGTCCAAGGCTATATAGGTAACGGGCTGCGGTTCTGTGCTCAGGAATCTCCTCCGGGTATAGCATACAACCAAGAATGTCCAGGCTCGGACCAGACTGACACGTGTCCATACAATGCTGAGTTCTCCTTCTGGGCAATGGCGTCCTCAAACGTACGTACATCTTGACGAAAACAAATACCATATATACATATATAACTAAAAGGCGGTAGACTTCTGTTATTTACCCGAAATAGCAACGTCGTCACTGTGTAGTCAATGACTTATAAATACCCTATCAACGTCGTTCAATGTATTGTTCTACGTCATGTATGTGTTATGGTTAAGTTATATCACTTACTTTTATGTCTAATGTATTTATGTTTTGAGAGTGTTGTTACAGTTTCTGCTTGTGTTATCATTGACGTTTGGTAATATTGACCTGTGCTAACTGTGATTTAGCACGTGTTACCATTGACCTTTGTAATGGTGTGTTATCATTGTCCCATGACCCGTGACGACCCAAGTTACATCTGGTCTTCAGCAACCCATGCTTATCACTGACTGACTGACTGAGTTTGGTTTTACGCCGCTTTTAGCAATATTCCAGCAACATCACGGCGGGGAACACCAGAAATGGGCTTCACAAATTGTACCCATGTGGGGATTCGAACCCGGGTCTTCGGCGTGACGAGCCAACGCTTTAACCACTAGGCTACCCCACCGCCCCCTTATCAAAGGAGGCGACTAACGGCATCGGGAGGTCAGGGTCGCCGACTTGGTTCATGCATGGCATTGTATCCCAACTACGTAGATCGATGCTCATGATATCAGTCACTTGATTGTCTGGTCCACACCGCCGTCATATAGCCGGAATATTGCTGAGTGCGGCGTTTAACACACCACACAAACAGACAGTAACATTTACTATGCATATGTCAATATACATGTATATTTTCGTGTGACCGTCTTTTGTAATGTAAAGTCTGGGAATAGGGTCCCCACATTATACAAACCATACTGTACATTTCAGTTCGCATCCAATGCTTCTGGAGACGTATACCTCATGTTGAACGCAAGTCAGGCCAAGGCGTTCTACAATACATCGTAAGTCATCACGCTATCTTGTGACTTAAGGTTAATACAGATTCTGATGGTCAAACTGAGGTAAACGGAAAGTACTAATGATAGACGGCAGATCACAGACTTATTACTGACGGGCTTGTTCCTTTATTTCAGTTTCTTTGGAGTGTGGGAGTTACCTAATTTAAATTCCAGCAAGGTGACAAAGGCCAATGTTCTGCTGGTGCACATCCCAGGACAAACTGTCAGGTAGATATGGAGTGAGTGAGGTAGTGAGTGAGGAATATATGTGAGTTGAGTGACTTAATGAGTGATATAAACGAGTTGAGTGAGTCAGAGAGTAATGATATAAATGAATTGAGCGAGTTAGTGAGTGAATGAGTGAGTAAGTAATATAAATGAGTTGAGTGAGTTAGTGAGACAATAATATTAATGAGTTGAGTGAGTTATTGAGTAAGTAATATAAATGAGTTGAGTGAGTTAGTAAGACAATGAGTAAGCGAGTCAGTATTATAAACGAGTTGAGTTAATGAGTCAGCCAGTGAAATAAATGCGTTGAGTGAGTGAGTGAGTGAGTCAATAATATTAATGAGTTGAGTGAGCTATTGAGTGAGTGATATAAATGAATTGGGTGAGTTAGTTAATGAATGAGCTAGTAATATATGGGTTCAGCTTTTGAGTGAGTGACATGAGTTGAACCGTGTATGATAGGGAGAATTAGTGGAGTCTGAAGACTATCTGTCTGTCTGTCTGTCTGTCTGAAGAGACATAAACCTACACAGCCAGTAGCGCTGATCACTGTGTAACCTGTATGAAACACACACAACAATCAGCCGCCATCATCCAACCAGGTTCAGCATCAGAATCTTAGAGGTTGGTTAGGGCAGTTGGCACACTCCTCTTGTATGAGGTGAGGGGAGGTGAAATTGGGTTTTACGTCGTGCTTGAGAATATTTCGCTCATATGACGACGTGCATGCGTGTGTATGTGTATGTGCGGCTGCTTGTACTAGCCCAGACAGAAGCTGGTTTTATAGTGCTAGCCCACTGAGATACCATGCCGCAGTGAAGCATGAATACCCCACTCAGACACATTATACTGACTCCGAGCCGAGCGCCAGACAGGGACCAACAAGTACCATATTTTAACGTCTTTTGGTATGACGCGGTCGGGGATCGAACCCACGACCTTCCGCTCTCCGGGCGGACGCTCTAACCACTACACCACGGAGGCGGTCCTCTTGTATGAGAATATAAGTATCTGCCATCCTTTTTATCTAACATACAGGTCAAAGTGCAGTAGTGAGAACATCGCTTTATTACAACGGAGACTAAGAGAGAGAAACATCGACTCTTCTTGCGAGGACAGCCCAAGGTAAGTCGGTGTTTACTAAACACAGGTTTTAGAATTAACCAAGGTTAAATTTTGTCTTCACCATCTCATGTTTGTTAGGGATGACTAACGGATAGGGTGGTCCGGCTCACTTGGTTGACACATGTCATTGTATCCAAATTGCAAAGATCGATGCGCACGATGTTGTTGATTACTGGATTGTCTGGTCCACACTTGATTATTTACAGACCGCTGCCATATAGTTGGAATATTGCTGAGCGGCGTTAAACAACAAACAAACAAATTAAAGATATTTCAATTCAAGTTGTTCTGACCAGATCGTATCAAGAGCTTCATACTTGTCAACCGGAGCAAAGTGAAGTGAGGAAATTATCAAATGGCATGCACTGTTAGTATTGTTGTATGCAAACAAAACATTTAGCATTACGTATTCTGTGAATCTACTCCAAATACCGGTGAGGCCGCTTGTGGTGTCAAGGCAACCCCGATGAATGTGTAGTGTGGTATTTTACTCCACATTACGAAGTACTAGTAAGCGCTATCAATGTGAAATGTTGTCATTTTTCAATAATATTTGTCATTCAGAACCTTCTATAATTTTGTTTTCGGCTTCTTTGTTACCCGGGGCGGTTGGGTAGCCTAATGGTTAAAGCGTTGACTCGTCACGCCGAAGACCGGGATTCGAATCCCCACATGGGTACAATGTGTGAAGCCCATTTCTGGTGTCCCCCGCCGTGATGTTGCTGGAATATTGCTAAAAGCGGCGTAAAACCAAACTCAGTCAGTCAGCCTTTGTTACCCAGGGGCGGTGGGAACCTCGTAGCTAAAGCGTTCGCTCTTTACGCTGAAGACCCGGGTTCGATTCATTCCCCACATGGGTCTAGTGCGCTAACCTCATTTTTGATGTCCCCCGCCGTGATATTGATGGAATATTGCTAAAAGCGGCGTAAAACTAAGCTCACTCACTTGATACCCTTGTATGATTTTCAGATTATGTTAAACAATCTTTTTTGACCTCATCATGCTTCAAAATTTTCAGACCCGTGAATTGAACTGATCTTCAGTAACCCATGCTTGTCGTAAGAGGCGACTAACGGGATCCGGTGGTCAGGCTCGCTGACTTGGTTGACATGTCATCAGTTCCCGATTGCGCAGATCGATGCTCATGGTGTTGTTCACTGGATTGTCTGGTCCAGACTCGATGAATTACAGACCGCCATATAGCTGGAATATTGCTGAGTGCGGCGTAGAACTAAACTCACTCACTCACTAACCACTAGGCTACCCCACCGTCCCTCTAAAATATGATAAAGTGATGATACAGAAAGAGTCAAAGGTATCAAAATCTTAAGAAAAGCAAGGTTTATGGATATCAACTTCTTTATTGTGAATAACACGACATTTCGGAGTGTATGCTTGCTCTTTCATCACCTGATTTGTGTACTCTTTCCAGAATGTCATCATCTTAAAAGGATTTTAAAAAAATCTTTGAAGGGCATTTAGAAATGGAATGCATAAGAAAAGCAAGATTTATGGATGTCAACTTCTTTACTGTGAATAACACAACATTTCAGAGTGTAAGCTTGCTCCTTACAAACTATGAAAATCGTATTAATATGATGAGACTTTTGAAAGAGTATACACATTGTCATTCCCTAAAGTAACATTAGGAAAAGGACAGAGTATGACTAAATTCACTCACTCACTCAAAAGTTTCATACGAAATCAGAAAATGTCTGAGTAAATTCACAAATAACATTTATAGGAATTCTACGGATTTTTGCATTTTTCAACTTGCAGCACCATGATATCATCTTCCATTTTACATCTCAGAAATACGAGCAGGGTATTCGGTGCCAATGTGGAACTGACATGTTGTGCCATACGAAGTTTCCAAACAATACAATAATATTGCCGAATAATTTATCAAATCTTTTCAGGGGCCCCCAAGCTATGCTGTGTGTGGACTATCCTAATGAAAAGGAATGTCAAGTGAAAGTATCTACTAACGGCGCATCCATTAACAACGATGCAATTACAGGATTCTACATTTGTCTCACCGTCATTTCTTTTATAAGGAATTTAAATGTTTTCGATTGCGATGCCTCTCTGTCCGTTTAACTCATTGATGTTTTTCATGGCCAATAAACACTTTGTATTATCATTTTCATTAAGCAACTGAAATATTAATTCAGAAAAATCCATCAGTAAAATTTATTGATAACGGTATCAGTGTTGTGTTAAAACGTCTTCAAACAACTGAAACATCTCCAGGAGCACCGTATCCATTTGAACACAACCAGTTATGAGTGGCACACCAGTCGGTCTACGCCGTATGTGAACGATGACAATTGGCCAGACTACATTTTTTTTATATATTTTTTTTATTCCAGCATAATGAGTACATACACATGGGTACGAACAGGCATCAGCTTGTCGTACAAGCTTTATAACAAAGGTGACTACATTAATCAAAATCCTGCAATCTTACAACCAACGTGGGCTATGGAGATCTATTTTTGACCGAGAATCGTCTCTGGCCTGATAACATTGATGTAACTCAAAGGGTGTTATTTTCTCCAGAATCCTCCACGGACTTTATTCAATGAGGAAGGTGATATTACCAACCTAACTGTTGAAGACAAAATATCCAACTGACATGAATAATGATAGCTTACCTTTGCAACAGACATGGGCATATCAGTGACGACCCGGGGTACAGCTGATCTCCAGTAACCATGCTTGTCGTACGAGCCGAGTAACGGGATCGGGTGGTCAACCTCACTGACTTGGTTGACTCATGTCATCGTATCCCAATTGCGTAGATCGATGCTCATACTGTTGATCACTGGATTGTCACATTCGATTATTTTGCAGACCGCCGCCATATAGCTGGAATATTGCTGAGCGCGGAGTTAAACACCAAACAAAATACAAAAAAGACATGGTCGTGATATAAATGTATGTTATATTCCACATGTAACTTATATTTTCGAAAACTGAAAATTAATCAAGAGCGTGAGCGAAATGCACACATCAATTACAATGAACTAAACTGTTGCTCTTCTGGCTACTCCAACTGAGTACCCTTTTACCAACATTCAAATATTGAAATGATATTTTACTTATTAATTAATGAAATACGAGGGGCTATAAATAGGTTTTGGGCCTAAAATACTTCTGATACGTGGATGATAAAGATAATTGTAAACCAAAAGTCACCATGTTCTTTATTCTGATTGGTTGAAAAACATGATCGAATGGTAAAGGTGGTGAGGTAACATTCCACAATTCCATACAATTGAGGACAGCAAGTCTACCAGAGTTCTTCTCACATACTTTAGCCATGCTACTGAAGGTAACGGAATCGGTAATCATTTTAACATGCATGCCAGTGTCGTTAATCCTTTGAGATTTCAGACATCTATCTGAAAATGTGGAATATGACATTATTACTTCTCGGTGTTCTTCTCAGCCTTCCGTAATCCACTAGGACTCGGCTCTCCACAATCCACTGCAACAAGCAGGAATTGATAAAAGAGCAAGATTAGTACTATCAAATAATTGAATAGACCTCGAAAGCTTCCCTTATTCAAAAGCCAGTACCAGGCCTCAAGTCAGTCCCCTTTGAGTTAATTATCAGGTTACATGTTGGTTATCATATTTTGGAGTTTGGGAGGAATGTTTGGAATCTTGAACATACATCTTGGGAAACAGGTGACAGCAGTAATATGCAGAGCAATGTGCATCAAGAAACCTGATGTCAGGTCACTTGCGGAATTGGCTTTGGGGAGCGAGGTATAATGATAACCTAATAAATATACAACTTTGTTTCATCGATAATTTATATCATAATGATAGGGGATTTATGTATCTGATTTATGTTTTGGATTGTTTGATGTATTTCAAAGGCAATTAGCCTAGGGGGCAGTTGTCCTGGGGGCACTATGGACGAGGGGAGATAGCCAGGGGGCAGCTGTCGGGGGGCAGTTGTCCGGGGGGCAGTTAGCCTGATACCTCAAAAAGAGTGTTCCACAGACCTGTTTCGTCTATAGGGTAATAGCATTCACTCCACTCCCCATTCGCTTTGCATGTTCGAGTACTGTTGATAAAGATGTTTGAGCTCTTCACGTCTATTGTGGTTCCAGTGGGCACAAGGCGACCGTTGTCCATGTCCTCCCTCTCACAGTATTATGTGAAGTTAGGTAAAGAGAGGCATTGGAATATTTCAAATACACCTTCATACACCAGGCAGGTTGTGAATATCTGTATGCACAGGGCTGGCGTTGTTTTATTTGTGTCGGATAAAAAGGTCGTAAATCATACTGCAACAGCTATTGTTCTCGTATAGTCACCAGATTGTATTCGAATTTACAACCTTTACTACGAAGCCACACTACAGAATAAATCTCTCCAAACGGTTTCATCTGTATGCAAATGAGTCTGCACTATGTACATGCTTGGTACATGTATCTTACCATCACCTGGTTCAAATGTTGAACAGCTGGTCAAAAGCCATGGCAATCAGGTAAAACACACAGAATTACTTGTTGAGACAAACCATGATACTCATACAAATAGTGTAAATGCAAGATACATATGTTTCATTTTTTCTGTGCACATTTCCCTCCTGCAGATATTTTCACATAATTTTCATTTGCATATTTCATGCATTATAAACGTCTTCCTAATCTGTACTGTCTCCGTAGCACAGTGCAGCTCTTACTTCATCCTAGTATCAGATATTACCTCCTTTGTTAGTAACCCAGCCAGCTAGGGTTCAATCCCAGCTTTCTAATAAAACTTTTGCAGATTTGTTATGTTTCATATCCCATAGTACCACTTTCCTGTCATGTGACCATAAAAAGCACATGTGATACTGGAACCCCATGCCTCAGTGTGTTAGCAGCCTCCATACCGTCAAGAGGTCTCCTCTGACTGTTAATCTCAATGAAGCACACAGGAAGACAAATGTAAGTCTTGCATCTTTATTATTTCACAGTTACTATTCTATTTTGCATAAATATAATGTTTAATAGTCTTCTTTGAAGTTCATGGCCTCATAATGTTATTGTTACATGCAATATTTTCTGAAAGTGTTCAAATAATCTTCAAAGGTTTTCAAAGTTTTAAACATGAATTTAGATGATATTTTGTCAACGCATTGTATTATATAGTCAAATTATATTACAAATTGTTTCTGTATTCTAGTTTTCCAAACCTAATCCACTCGTCTATTTAGCCACACACTATGGCTAACGACCAACGTCCAACGTGTATTTTACATTTGTCACCGTACATCAACGCATAACGTATCATTGTTTACCATCAAAGAATAAAACCCTGTGGATGCGAGTTCTTGGTGATTTGTCATTCTTGCGTCTACAAATAGAATGGCTTGAAGATATCAAAATGAAATATAAACAGAACTGTCATTACATACTACACTGAATGCATTACAATTGACAAACTAATGTATTGGTAAATAATAATGCACACAGAATTTGGGGGATTTGTATGCATAGCTTTGACAGATGTCAAAGAGAAGAAAAATTTATATAATTTTAAACAAATAATCCTAAGGATTAAGGAAACACATTTTGAGAATTTTAATGCCTAAACGATTCAGTGTAACTAAACATAAACATTACGTATTCATCAGAGAAGGGTCAGGTTAGAATATCCGACGAAGCAGATTCCATGTTGTTATGCAATCATTTTCCAGTTGGAGTGAAGCCAGTTCTCTAAATCCGAATTCCACAGCAAACGTAGGGGTACGTTTTAATTTAAAACACTTTCCCAAACCTGGTTTCTTGACAGGTCGATGATATTGTATATTTTGTTTTTGCATCACCAATTGTTTGACATGATAACACTAATGTCCAAGTCGACGGTGATGGGATAAAAACAAACGGAGACGTTCCCCGTGTAGCTTTAGGAGCCGGCCATCCAACGCCATACAACACGTGCGTGTAACGCGACGGATGCAGCTCCCAAGGGGGTCGTGCTGAAATCCGTGTAACAATCTGGGAGGACTCAAACACAACACTACCAGAAAGTATACTATCCCAAACACAGCATTTGTTATATTTGAACATTTTCTGAAAGAAACTGTGCTCATTCATAACCTGTGATGCTTCAGACACTTCAGACAATACGAGGGTTACTGAATGTGAAAGACAATTCGACCAAACCCCAAACAGAATGAAATGTTGAATATTGTGCCCTGGTGGTCAAGGAAACGGATATGTGCATGTGATCTGCCATACTCAGAATTAATCCTGACTCCACTTCATAGCTATTGTAAAGTCAGAGAAGATGTTGGAAATGTACAGGTCGACAACGGACGGTCGGACAACGGACAATGTACCATGATAAGTTTAGAGAATGCTCACTGAAATTTCATCTTCTGATGAAAATATGTTTCATATTCGTTACATGTACTCACGTCAGCAGGCAAGGCATACACGCCATCTTTTCCGCTTTCCCCTTTTCTCTAGGAATTCACAGTTCAATTGTATTTCGTCAAACCTGACATTTGTAGCATCGAAGCTATAGATAAATAAATACATTCCGATCAGTCACATTAACTGATTTCTCCAAGCCAGACTGTCCCTTCTACCTTGTGACAGTTATATGGCATAGCTCTGACTCGCATTATGCAGATATCGGGGAATAGGAGCGACCAAAGTGTTGTAATGTTTATACACTATGGAATCTTAACTCAGAAATTACAGTAACCTTACAGCAAGTAGATCTACACGCATCAGAGCGTCCACCTGCCCCCTGGTCAAGAAAGGCATCGGTTATGAGTATCAGGATTATTTATGCAAAAGTTCCACCACTTCATAGATATTGTAACGTCAAAGTAGATGTTTGAAATGTGAAGGTCGACAAAGCTCGGTCGGACAACGGACAATGCACCATGAAGTAAAGTTAACGACGTTCGGTGTTGTGAGTTAATGATCACTGAAATTTCATCGTAGATAATGGTATGAATTGTCAGTGTGAAAATATGTTTAATCTTCGTTACAAGTACTCACGTCAGCAGGCAAGGCATACACGCCAGCTTTCCCGCTTTCCCCTTTCTCTAGGAATTCACAGTTCAATTGTATTTCGTCAAACCTCACATAGTTGCACTATCTGAAAGAAGCACATTTTGCCAAGCACATTTTGAGGCCCACTCTGTTGACACTTGAAAATTTATGCCTGCTGTATCAGTCCATTGGTGAAGGCATTGTAACATCAAAACCGCTATTGATTTCCATGCCAAAGGCACCATTCTGCAAAGAAATGTAAATCTACATGTGTTTTGTATCTCAGATAGACATGGCTAGATTGAAGACCAACTTCAGTATGACCAATACCTCCGCTGGCCGACTAATATACATTAAATAGTTAAATAGTTTATGAGCTTACTGAAGTGAAACAAGAGAAGCCTTGAAATTAGCAGGGCTGATAAGGTTTTGTTTGAATCTTTATGCATATATCTGCATATGAAACAGCTGAGGCGGTCTCATTTGTCTTCTTAATTTGCTGGGTAAATCAGTGGAAGGGAATAAACTATTTCATTCTTAATGAACGATAGTAGATCAAAGATATACCTGAAGTTTAAGTTAAACTTCTTGACCAGATTTCTTGTCAACATGTTTTACCCCCAAATTTTACAGAGATGTTTTCAATGAGAAAGTCCAGCATTTCACATATTGTTTTTCTCGGTAAATGACATTTGATTTCATTTATGACAAATTAAACATCATATAAACTTACCAGTTGTGTGGGGTGGCACGTTATATCTTCAAATCATCATCATCATCATCATCATCATTACACATACACTAAAGGGGCGGTGGGGTAGCCTAGTGGTTAAAGCGTTGGCTCGTCAAGCCGAAGACCCGGGTTCGAATCCCCACATGGGTACAATGTGTGAAGCCCATTTCTGGTGTCCCCCGCCGTGATGTTGCTGGAATATTGCTTAAAGCGGCGTAAAACCAAAACTCAGTCAGTCAGACATACACTACATCTGAATAAATCCATTATTAATTTGGCAATTAGAGGGAATTGCTCTCTGTTATAACAAAGTTGGGGGTTGTTGGTCCCAATATATTTTTCAAATTGTTTGATTCCCAAGTACAGCCTATTCTTCTTTATGGGTCTGAAATTTGGGGCAATAAGGAATTTTATGCCATTGAAAAGGTTCACCTTCATGCATGTAAAAGGTTTTTAAATGTTGGGATGTCTACCCCTAATAATATGGTGTACGGTGAATGTGAGATTTCCTTTGTACATAATT
The DNA here is from genome assembly GCF_003918875.1 of Haliotis rubra. Lineage (NCBI taxonomy): Eukaryota > Metazoa > Mollusca > Gastropoda > Lepetellida > Haliotidae > Haliotis > Haliotis rubra. Next base: position 300,967 of record NW_025767586.1, read on the forward strand.
TCTTACTCTCGTTGTTTAAAGTACTGGTGTAAAGTAATAAATATGCCAGAACATCGTCTGCCCAAAAAAACCTACAATATGATTGTCCACCTTGATAATTTTGGTAAAAAAACTTGGGCAACCCGTATTTGTAATCTTTTGTTTAGATACGGCTTTGGATTTGTTTGGCAATCCAAACCCTGGGCGACGTTAATGCATGTATCAAACTCTTTCGTACCAGGGCTATCGATATCTTTAAACAAGACTGGCATTCATCTTTATTTGAAAGTTCAAGATATGATTGTTATCGTGAGTTTAAATGTTTACTTGAACCTGAGTCGTATCTATACAACTTACGTAGTAAAAAGCTTCGTAATGTTTTCATACGCCTGAGACTTGGCCTAAATGATTTATATATCAGTCAAGGAAGATATTCATCTATTATAAAATCACAAAGGCTCTGTCCATTTTGTAATACTGTAGAGAATGAATTACACTTTCTATTTCTTTGTCCTGCATATAATGATTTAAGGCAACTGTATTTTCCACAATGGCTACAATCAAATATTAATGCAACAAAACTGTATTCAATACTTTCATGTAAAGCATCCCTATTACAATATAAGGTAGCTCTATTTATTTATCACGCGGTTATATTGAGAAGAGATTCAATGTAACGCGTGTGTCGCATGTTGTATATGTTGTACATACCATATATATTTCTTGTATATGGGCCTCTGGCCTTCATGCAATAAACTGATTGATTGATTGATTGATTGATCGTGATGTTACGTTGTTGTTTTTTTATTTTACGCATCCTCAATACCATGTACTCGTGTCTAACATGCTGTGATACAGATACAAGCTACATCCATGACACCCCAGAGAAGGTGGACATGCGTGGGCGCCATACTAACACGTTGACGTTGTTGGGTGAAAATTCGTTCTTTACATTTCAGGCTCTGTTGGTCAAGGCGTTATGAGGCTGATAAAGGACAGCACGTGACAACGGTTGGAGAACTGAAACGGCAGTTGGACGAAGAATGCCATCAATGTAACGCTACGCTGTCAAATTTCCACTAACGATGACCAGTTGTGCCCATAAATTCCTCACCACACTATAACACCCCCTGCACCATGCAGCACGACCCTCTGAACGCAACATGCTATCGTTCGTTCTTCCCGTCGACGATAAACCGGTTGTCGTATACAGTAGGCCAGTATATACCGTTTTCGCGAACACCTGGTGTCATCAGTGGTTTTCAGTTCATTCATATACCTTTCACGGAATGTAACAATACTCACTCACTCACTACAACGTAGATCCCAGCTAACTTTAATTGTAAGACAAGGTAAAACAACTTTGGAAAACACAATTGACGCTTGTGTTTGTTTGTTGTTTACACCGCACTCTCCAATATTCCAGCTATATGGCGGCGGTCTAAATAATCGACTCTGGACCACACAATCCAGTGATCAACATCATGAGCATCGATCTACGAAACTAGGATATAATGACATGCGTCAACCATGTCAGCGAGTCTGACCACCCAATCCTCTTGCGACAAGCCTGGGTTTTCGAAGATCAATTCTAACCCAGATGTTGCATGTGATGTATATACACTCTTTAAAAACCAGAAACGCTTAGGCCAAAAATGAGGAAATGTATTAAACGTATTTAAGTTTAAATAAGTCGATTAGGCTTGAACATAGATGGAGGAAATTCGACACACGGATGTCATTAACTCAGTTCACTCACTAAAAATATGTTTACACAAGGGGGCGTTCAGGTCAGTACCTGGTGACACCACTCCTTGCAGCCGTCACTGCTCGGCACCGGATATTTGCTTGGGGAATTCTTCGCTATTCCTCCGGCAAGGACGACATGGCACCCCACACCAAATCTGTCCACCTGTCAAACGCAGTTCGGCGCAAAACGTTCGTGTCGACGTCGATAGACACGTTGTCTCCCATCCCGTCGTTGCAGGAGGAAACGCAATTCAACGTTGAACCAAACGCGTTCCATGCTTTCCCCAGCTTCCATGCCTGTACCCTGTTGCACCATTGGACACGTCGTTGTCGGTGTAGTCGTGTCAGGACAGGTCCAACTTTTGGTCCATATGCTCGAATTCCCATTTCTCTCAGACGATTTCAGATGGTTTGGTCGGAAATTCTTGGAAGACCAGTCACCTGTCCTTCAGTGTCTGTTGCTGAAGCAAATCGGTGGCGTAGGTGAAATACCCGGATGAATCGGCCCTGAGCAGAAGTGTTTACTCTTGGTCTCCCAAGTTTGGGACGAGCTTGATTCGAACTGAAGCGTATATATCGATGTCATAATCAAGATAAGGTGCTGGGGTGGACGTTGAAGTGTCTTGCAATGACAGTAGCACTTAGTCTTGGCATTTCTTTATCTTCGTTTACGACGGAAATTTTCACAATGAAATGATGAATTTGGTTTGACCTTTTATAGTGGATGTCTCTACTCATGTGTCCGACACATTGCACGCGCATTACGTGGAAAAGCTTTTCTGTATGCACTTTCCATGTATCGTTTCCAATTTTTTATGACAAACGTTTACACACACATTTTGGGATAGCTTCGCTCGCAATGCACAACAACCACGACATGATTAACGGGATTCAAACATAGGAATTATCTTAAGATTGCTGTCAAAATATATCGAAATGAACTGCTGAAAACGCCTATGCGTTTCTTTTTTGAAGAGTGTCTTAGTATTTCCTCCACAGACGACCTAAACTTCTAAATACGTGGTACAGCATCTTCCGCAGGTGTGGAATAATCACACGCCCACACACCTGGTATGGTTATATGTTGTTTATATGTCGTATACATGTATTCACTGTATACATTGAACATATACAGAAGCAAAGAGGCATTACATAAGTGTATGTTAATGGGAAACTGATCCAGGGCAATTCCACGGGACTCGTTGCTGCATTTGTTATTGTTTTTTCCCTCGCCTACCTGGATGATATCCCAGTATTCTTGACTAGGTTCCGATCTCTGCTGCGCCACCCGCAAGAGCAGTTGGTAGTATAATTATAGCATGCATATCCTTGCATATATTTTTTCATTCCTTAATGAAATCTATATTCATTATTATGATAACAAATGGATACATTTTGAAGTTTAGCATCATCTGCCGGTGATGCCAAATGGTAGGATTGAAAAAATGACCCCAATGTACGTCTTTATGCTTTTGTCTATATGTTATATTGGACACATAATTGGCGACATTAAGACATTTTGCTTGAGAACAGTTATGAATATTTAAACTTTAACAGATAAATATATACTAGCCACATAAAGAAACTGTGCATTGTCAAAATATTATCCCAGTTGATAAGTACGATAACAATGTCAAAGGTACATATAAACTTCAATGGTGGGATCATGAGAGCATAACAAGTCGGGAGAATTTCAATTGAAAAGTCAATCACAATGACGTCACGAGTCCACAAACGGGAATGGGGTCAAACGACCATGTCACAAGCTCAATAACGGGTATGTCCACCATCGGCATTGAGAACAGCAATGCATCGACGACGCATAGAGCCTATCAAACGTGCAAGGAAGGCTTGTGGGATGTCACGCCAGATTCTCTCAAGTTCTGTTGCAAGGTCAAGGACGTTATCTGGTGGATGAGGAAGACGGCGTAGACGTCGATCCATCTCGTCCCAAACATGCTCTATCGGGGAGAGATCCGGTGATATGCAGGCCAAGGCAGTAAGTCAACGTTGTGGTGTTGCAAGAAATCCATAGCAATCCTTGCCGTATGAGGGCGGGCATTGTCCTGTTGGAATGTTAACCCAGGGCCATGACGTTGCAGAAAAGGAATTGCCACAGGTCGAAGAATCTGATCCCTGTAGCCCACACCAGTTAAGTTGCCCTGAGCAATCACCAAAGAAGTTCTTTGGCGTGCTGTTATTCCACCCCAAATCATCACGGAACCACCACCAAAGCGATTCCTCTCCAAGACACAGGCCTGTGCATAACGTTCTCCCACGTGTCTACGGGCACGTTGACGTCCATCACTATGGGAAATGTTAAACCTGGACTCATCTGTAAAACAACATTTCTCCACCAAAACAAGGGTCTGCGGACATAATTTCGGCACCACATTCGGCGAGCTTGTCGATGACGTTGTGTCAGGATAGGCCGTATGTCGGGACGTCGTGGTCTGATCCCGTGATGACGTAAACGTTGTCAAACATTTTTTTAGGGTGGATACGGCGAAGTCCTGGGGTGGTTCGGGCAGTCATCACTGCAGTCTGAAACCTGTGGCGAAGATGGGTCACCCTCATCCATATGTCCTGTCTTCGCGTTGTTACACGTCGACGTCCAGAACGTGGCCGATCGATGACGTCATTTGTGTTCTGGTAGCGTCTCACCAGTGCAGAAATGGTGTTCCAGTGGCAGTGGAAATGTGCACCCACTTGTCGTTGCGACATTTCCCCACGGACCATCCCAATGGCCTCATGACGTTGTGCAGACGTTAGCCTTGGCATGCTATGCGTTTCAATAGCCGTTTAATTTTTTGAACGATCGCAAGAGCTTTCCAAAGTGACAGTATTGTGTGGCATTCATATGCCATGTTTCTCTTTCCCGGAATGCACGTGCAACAACGTATTGCACGTCTCAAGGACGAACCCACTGACGTCACGGAACGTGGCACGTGCATGCATGTTGGATACATGTCACTAATCTCTGATTTTAAATCCTTATGTGTCTACACAGGTTTGATAAATTTAGATTTTAAATTTTTGTATGCATAGATTCTTTAAGTGCCTAGTATAGAAGCCGGTGTAGAAATTCGACACACATATATACAATCACAGTCGAAGGTACTTATCTATTACACATATGAATCGTGCAAGGTGATTGATTTCTTTTACATTTCTGGTACTCAACAATTGTTTGCATTTTATTATATCAGGGAACTGTGTATATTTATTTGAGATAAATTTGGATCTGGATTCATAGAAAGCTTCACAATTAAACAAGTAGTGGAATTAATCGGCTATAGTTGGCGACATACACAGTTTTACATGTCCTAAATTCTCTCTGTATTCCAAGCCAACTTCGACAGGCAGATTCTGGTTACAAGTTACACGTTCTATATTTCAGGATAGGATAATACATTTGGTTAGGCTTAAGGAGAAAGTCTTCATATGAAGAAATAGCTTTTAAATATTTATAATAATGCCATTTTGGGCTTCTCTCGACGTGAGATCGAACTGATCTTTAAGAGTCAGTTCTACTCGAGCAGTTAGCCACTGGCTTGATACACTCTAGGTTGGATAGACCACAGAGGTTAAGTACTTGCCTGACATTATTATTACATCTCTACAGCAATGTATCTTCACCTTTTCTGTGCTTGTTGCTACCATATACCCTTGTTATTGACTTTCTAACCATGGGAACACAAAAAACAAAACAAAAAAAAGTACTTGCTTGACATTACTCGTCCAGACATTGTGTTTGCTATTAAATACAGATTGCAAATGAGCAAACTAATTGATAATTTGCGATAATTTCGAGTATTTACAGAGTTTATACCAGAAACTAGCTACCCGTTTATCAACATGAATCGACGTTTGTATTCTACCTAATTCCGTATAAACCATAAAGTTTGGGGCTGACCGCAGGCTAGTTTAAGGAATTTCAAATGAATCTTTTCAATTATGTTCAAATTTCCGTAGGCCCAGATTTCGGAGCCATATAATAATATCGTGATATCATTACGTCAAAAGCCTTAAGTAAACATCCCAAGGGATATTATAATTTCTAGAATTCTTTAAAAGACAGAGCAAGGCTTTAGATGCACTCCCTGACAAACATTTGATTGCTGACCTAAAGTTTCTGTTTCTACTGAATATAACACCCAACTATGTCTATGATCTCAATTTCGGTATTTCCAAATAAAAAGATACTCTACTGTTTTTGCCCACTTCCAAACATGAGAATTTTAGTGGGGTTGTTTTAGGTTAACATCCAATTTTTAAAAGAATCTTATGTATTCTGGAGTTCAGTTGCAGAATCAGCAAGTAGGACTGTATAGAGAAAGGTTAGGAAACAGATACACTTCAACTGCACATGCAACGTGTTCGTATCGCCAATTGTAACAGTCGTGCATCCATCTTTCGATAGGCATATTTCAAGATCATTTATGGAGAGACAAAATAATAGGGGTAATAAATTTCTCCTTGCCGCACGCCTGAAAATACTCTGATACGGCACCAATCAGACAAGAACTACCGGGGATATTTTCAAATAAGAATATCTGATGGGCACCCACCGTTCTTATTGTCCCACTGTTCACGTTAAAGAAATTCTGCCAAGATGGACAGCTGCCCAATCCCGTGTCCGTCAGGGTCGAGGGAGCAGGGGCTGACCACCTGACGTAATTAGATTGTTTGCGCGAAACATTAATCGCTGTGGGTCAGTGTCCCTTTAAATTACATGTTTGTAGAGTTTCTACGTTTACCTAAAAGTGTGTCATTACTAACCAGGATATATATCTGTATGAATGTAAGCGTTCTCATTACCTATGAAGAATTATAAAATTTGATACTCCCATCATCCCATCATATACATATAGTCCACAGACGACAACTTAGTGCATGTTATTTTCATGAAATGTGTTTTAATGCTACTTTGATGGAATAAATAAGTGATCGATCGATCGATTGATGAATGAGCTATCACAGATACGTCTACTAAGCAGTGACTTCATATTTTACCAATCTCGTGTACCAAAAGCATAGATTTCGTGTCTAAAGAGCTACCATGATTATTCACTTCATCGTAAAAATACCCCGGTTTCCACGATCAAACCTAAACGCTTCTCTTGTTTCAATTCAGTAATGTATGAACGAATAAGCTATTCACGCATGTTCACAATGTATGATGTATAAGCTTTGCATCTCGAAATGTTCACCCTGCCGCCTGAGGTACTAGTTATACTGAAGTTGGTCTTCAATCTAGCCATGTCTATTTACGATGCAAAACACATGTAGATTTACATTTCTTGGCAAAATGGTGTCTTTGGAATGGAAATCAATAGCGGTTTTGATGGTACAAGGCTTTCTCCAATGGACTGATACAACAGGCATATATTTGTCAAGTGTTAACAGAGTGGGCCTCAAAATGTGCTTGGCAAAATGTGCTTCCTTCAGATGGTGCAACTATGTGAGGTTTGACGAAATACAATTGAACTGTGAATTCCTAGAGAAAGGGGAAAGCGGAAAAGCTGGCGTCTATGCCTTGCCTGCTGACGTGAGTACATGTAACGAATATTCAACATATTTTCAGACTGACGATTCATACAATAATGAATATTCAAAGCTGAAATTTCAGTGATCTTTGACTCACAACACTGAAAGTCGTGCATTGTCCGACCGAGCGTTGTCGACCTTCACATTTCAAATATCTACTTTGACGTTCTGACGGGTGTAGATCTACTTGATGAAAGGTTACTGTAATTTCTGAGTTAAGATTCCAAAGAGTATAAACATTACGACACTTTCGGAGATCCTATTCCCCGATATCTGCATAATATGAGTAAGATCTATGAAATATAACTGTATGCCATAAAAAATACGCAAATTTCAACCCTTAACTGAAAACCAGGTTTTAAGTCTTATAACAAAGACCAAGAAAACTACCTGCGGGTTGGACCCAGACCCGACGGACGTGCTCCTTGGGCTGGTGGATGTCCTCCTCTCCGTGATTACCAGGATCATAAACACCAGGCTTGCTAGTGGTGAGGCTGCAGTAAAACCTCTGATTAAAAAAACCAGCTAGGACAAAAATACATTGAAGCATTATCAACCAATCCTCGAAAAAGCTGTGAATGCACTGCTTTTGGATATCTTGGAGCAGAACAATCTCATGGCAAACATACAGCACGGAAACTGCCCTCCGCAGAGTACTGGATGATCTTCAACAAGCAGTGGATAACGGCAAAGTTGCAATATTCAATGCTTGTAGGTCCAAAAGCCCGAATGTCATTATCAGCAATCTTGCTAGTGGAGAAACTGAGATTTGCTTCTCAACTTTTTTATGAGTTTACTTGCAGTCAGACCTTTCCATGGGAAGACAAGTAGATCTGCAAGTCCTTTTATCGTCATATCCGGACCATACGGGAAATACGACATCTACTGACTGAATGTTCTACAGCTGCCCTTGTTCGCTCCCTCATTCTGTCCAGATTAGACTATTGTAATAGCCTGCTCTTAATCATCCCTGCAACGCATGTAAAATATTGCCGCACGTATTGTGAGGAAAGCACAAAGTTCTCAAGCATGACCCCTATTCTAAAACAGTTACATTGGTTGATCATAAGATATATAGTGGACTTTAAAGTTTCAACCATTGTATATCTCAGAGAAATGTTCAAAACATATATTTCATGCAGACAGCTTCGCTCCAGTGACAAAAACTGTCTTCACATTCACAAATGGAAGTTGAAATCCAATGGTTTTCGCTCTTTTCAAATTGCTGAATATGGAATGGGTTACCAGCTCACCTCAGAACAAGCCCAACAGTCACACGTTTTAAAGCAAATCTAAAGATATACCTTTTCCCTCTTATTTCAAGTGAGTCTTACGTGATTCTATTTTGTCTGCGCTATGAGCATGCAAACGATGTGGATATAGCGCAATATAAATGGACTAATTAATTAACCATAGAAGGTAGAAGGCACAACCTTGTTTGGAGAAATCCGCTTATGTGACAGATCAAAATTTATTGTAGCTTCAATGGGACACATGTCTATTTAACTGGAACTGATTCAAGGAAAATCCTTTTCAATGACAGTTGTTTTCATCTTCTGTTTCATTATCGCCATTTGCCGAAATCGAGGAGGCTCTTGTTTTGGTGGGGTGATGGGATAGCCATGTGGTTAAAGTGCTTGCTCGTCACACCGAAGACCCGGGTTCGATAGCCCACATGGGTAAAGTGTGTGAAGCTGATTTCTGGTGCCCCCCCTTCCGTGATATTGCTGGGATATTGCTAAAAGCCGCGTAAAGTTACACTCACTCATTCTTGTTTTGGCACCCTTGAAGAGCAACCTCCTCGTGGTGGGTGCTGGGTACCCCTAATAGCTCTTCACCTCGGGTCCACACGGGGGGGCATATAGGTTCACATCACCCCATTGATCACATCACCTGTTTGCCGTGGGTTGCGCCCCTGTGTCAGTGGAGGACGGGATTCTGGTGGTTGAGGGCAAGGAAGCCAAGAACAGTGTTCCTATTGCCCAACACACCACTTCGCTCCTGATTTCACCTAGACGGGTGGTCGAATAGGCCCGATTCTATCAATCGGCTGGTCAAGCAAATCCCTGTGCATGTTAAATGTATTTGTATGAATTTGATTTGTAAGAAATGTATTTTTTTTGGCTTGGTTAAATAGATGCACAAACTATTTGATTTAATGTGTTGCCAAGAGTCTCCACCAGAAGACGGTGGTTCATGGGCCAATCTGGTGATGTTGACCTCCAAATTCGGTATGTATCCAATTTCTTGTCAAGGGCCGAACCAGCCCGGCATTTAATTTGGTATACAAATACTGATTTTTGTGTCGTATTCGCTTGAGTATACCGACCCTGTATCCCTGTTGTTTGCATGTTGGATATCCGATGCAGATAAACACCGTCCTTGTTGACACTCCATATCGGGTGGGGAGCAGAGTTGTTGAACAATTTTCTTTTATCATGGCACACAATCATACTGGTTCAAAACGCAGGCACTAAGAATCCAGTTCATCCGATGAATCTTCTTCAAAATTTGACTCTTTTGGCTCGATTTCTTGCTGTCGAAGCTAAAGATCATTCATCCATTGAATTAAACCCGTTCGCCATTTCGAAAGCAATTTATGGCTATTGTGGAGACGTGAAGAATGTCACCTAACTTCGTTCTGGCTCCCTGCTTGAGAATGTGTGAGAAATCAGCAATCAATAAATGTATTATCAATCAGCCAATTTGACAATATTGAGGTTGTTGTCAGTGAACACAGAACACTCAATTCCTGATTGATTGATTTAAACATATTTTATTCATTGAGGGAAACGATTGGGCACAAATTAACCAACTTAATGATGCCCTCTCCAAATTCCTGATAGGACTCGTTCCTTGTCGGAGCAGGAAATAACAGCAGAATTAAAAGATCAAGGGGTGTCTTCGGTGAAACATTTTACCAGAAAGAGAGAAGATTCCATAACTGACCCAACTACCACATACCTGTTTACATTTGCCAGTCTTCATTGCCACAATTTATAAAAGCTGGTTATGTTAACATCGGAGTGGAGGTCAATGTACCCAAACAACTCGGGTGTTTTAGATGCCAAAGATTTGGCAATGGTTCGAAAACATGTAATCGTACCATGGTTTGTCGACTCTGTGGTGATAACCATGACTGTCATCAAGAACTTGAATGTGTCAACTGTGGTGGCCGACGTATGGCTTCATCTAACTTCTGCCCTGTTTGGCAGAATGAATCTAAACTCTTAAAACTAAGATGTGAACAAAATTTCATTTGGAGAAGCCAGAGAGCTCCTGACTTCTCAATATACAGTTCAATCCACTTTAAATTTTGCTGCTGCTGTCTGACATGAAACAGATGACGTTTTTAGCTATTTTGGTAACACAGTTCAAACGTCATCTGTTTCATGTCAGACAGACTTTACATGGATCAATTCTGAACAACCAGTTACAACTGCAACTGTCACCGAGGTTGACATTACTGACATTCAAACATTGACATCACCCTCTACTTCTCAAGCAGAAAGTCAGACTTTATCACAACCTGTGTTGGAGCAGACATCAAATCTAAAAAAACACAAAACGGGAAAGAAAAATAAAAATAAACAGAAAGCAATCGGCCAGAAACCTTGCACCTTCAGAGGTACCTGTCCAGAACTCTTATACTGCTCTGGACATGGAAGTAACTCCATCGTCACAGGCTTTTGTTAGGAGTTCTTCATCATCACGTTCACGTGGGAGATGACCCATTGAACCGCCATGAGTCATTCACATCAATGAAATTGCAGAGGACTTAAAAAAGAACACAGTTGTTAGTTCAGGATTTTAAACCGTCAGCATTCTGTCTAGAAGTGACCTGACGGAAACATACAGATACATTTGATTTAAGGCAGTATAAATGTCATCATTCATATTCTCCTACAGGCGATAAAGCAACTGGAGGTGCTACTATATTGGTCAGAAATAATGTCATTCATAGTGACGTTCACCTAAATACTAATCTTCAAGCTGTAGCTATTCGCATTACTTTGCTCATTGCATTTACCCTGTGCTCACTGAATATTCCACCTTTATCAGCTCTTCGACAATCTGATCTTCAGAATCTGTATGATCAGTTACCTAAGCCCTGCATCATCATGGGCGATATGAATGGGCATAACCCTCTATGGGGAAGTACAAGTATAAACTATAAAGGCAAAGTTTTTATTTCCGATAATACATAGTGTATCTCGTATAATGATGATTCTAGCACCTATTTACATCCTGCTACAGGAACTTATTCTACTCTTCTTCTGTCCATCGCCGACTCAGATGTCTACAACGAGTTTGAATGGTCCGTTCATGAAGACTTTTGTGGAAATGATCACTTCCCAACTATACTAAAAGCTATCAAACCGGATGATGATCCACCCTTATCACGGTGGAGTTTTTCGAAGGCAGATAGGTCTTCATATGAAACATCGTGTATGGAAAACTAATACCGGACAATATAAAAAAATGTATCAGATCCTATAGAGTTGTTTTCATCTTAGTTGAATGAAATTGCTGACCATTCAATTCCTAAGCCCTCTGCAACTCCTCATTTTCGCAAACCATGGTTTATCAACGAATGTAAACAAGCAAGGAAGTGTAGGAAGAAAGCAGAAAAATACTTCCCTATACCAAAGCCTGGCAGGGATCCAATTACCCCTCGACCTATATCGTTGACCAGTTGCGTTTGTAAAACAATGGAACGAATGGTAAACAATAGATTAGTTTGGTATTTGGAAACCAATAATCTTATTACAGATATTTAATGTGGTTTCAGGAAAACTTGCAGTACTATTGATCATTTGGTACGATTAGAATCCTTTGTTAAAAATACTATTGTAACTAAACAACATGCAGTATCGATATTCTTTGATCTTGAGAAAGCTTATGATACGACCTGGAAGCATGGCATTTTGAAGGATTTACATGATTTCGGTTTGAGAGGCCGTTTGCCTCTTTTTATATCACAGTTTTTAAAAGACAGGCAATTTCAAGTCCGAGTGGGTTCAACCCTGTCTGATCATTATAATCAGGATCAGGGTGTCCCCCCAAGGAAGTATTTTGTCTGTCAGACTGTTTAACATTAAGATCAACAGTTTATCCAAGGTTTTAAATGATTCAATCGATGGATCACTTTTCGTGGATGATTTTAATATTTCTTGTCGCGGTAAAAATATGCATACTATTGAACGGCAACTACAGTAGTGTTTAAACAAAATAGATAAATGGTGTCTCGAAAATGGCTTTAAATTTTCTAAGTCAAAAACTAACTGTCTACACTTCTGTAGAAAATATAAGCCGCATAAGGACCCAGAACTGTTTTTAAATGGCACTCCCATTAAAGTTGTCAAGGAGGCCAAGTTCTTGGGTATAATTTTCGACTCACTCGATATTCTGCGAATTTGTGGCTACACACTAGGGATATAATACATATACATATTGCAGATACATTTGCATTCATTTTAAAGATATTTATTCCATAGCGTGACTTCGTAGTAAATGCGAATGCAATCTCGTGTCAATGCATGAAACAAAATCTGTTTCAGTTTGAATTATTATAATCTTGTTTTATCCGACACAAATTAAACATACAGATATGGGCATACAGTTATCCACCACCTGCCTGGAGTGTTGAATATGGTTATTATCACACCCCAAGATTTTAATTCAAACTTTACTTTATATCTGCTAGATACTGAGATCTCGAAAAGACATCTGTCCAGAGACTGCAACGATTCTAACCAAGAGGAACAAACAGACAACGTGTGTGAAAGGTACTTTTATGGCGATTGAAACATTCTACTTTTTTCATTTTGTACGTGCTTTCATGTATGAAGGTGTATTTGAAATATTCCAATGCCTCTCTTTACCTAACTTCACAGAATACTGTGAGAGGGAGGACATGGACAACGGTCGCCTTGTGCCCACTGGAACCACAATAGACGTGAAGAGCTCAAACATCTTTATCAACTGTACTCGAACATGCAAAGCGAATGGGGAGTGGAGTGAATGCTATTACCCTATAGACGAAACAGGTATGTGGAACACTCTTTTTGAAATACATGAAACAATCCAAAGCTCAAACCAGATACATAGATCTCATATTATTATGATGTGAATTCACGAAAGCCAAAAGTTGTATATTTATTAGGTTATCATTACACAACGGTCCCCAAAGCCAATTCCGTAACTAACCTGACGGCGGGGTTCTCCTCACAATTCCTTTGCACATTGCTCTGTATATTGCTGCAGTCACCTGTTTCCACCAGATGTGTCTTCGAGATACCAAACATTCTTCCCAAACCCAATAATATGGTAACCAACATATATCCCTTGATGTTTCATTGCAGATAACTTGCATAACAGGGACGAATGCTTGCTTTTGAACATGTCGAACAAGGGAAGATCCATTTGAGGTCTAGAATAGTGCTTTTGAATAAGGGAAGCTCCATTTTTAGGTCTATAATAGTTATTTGATAGAACTAATGTTGCTCTTTTATCAAGTCCTGCCAGTGCTTGTTGTGGGTTGTGGAGAGCCGAATCCTACTGCATTACGGAGGGTTGAGAAGAAGAAACACCCAAAAGTTGTAATGTCATGTCTTTTCAGATAGATGTCTGAAATCTCAAAGGATTAACAACACTAGCTTGCATGTTAAAATGATAACCGATTCCGTCACCTTCAATAGCATGGCTAAAGTATGTGAGAAGAACTCTGGTAGACTTGCTGTCCTCAATTGTATGGAACTGTGGAATGTTACCTCAACCCTTTTACAAAACGGTGTGTAACATAATTTTGGCATTCATGTACATCAATTTTGTATATATACTGAGTCAAAAAAGAAACTTCACATTCTTTCTTCAGGGCACTATAAAAGAACAAGAGATGGTAAGATGGTTAAATTGTTATTATGTCATTGCTGAGATCTGTGTGATGTACTCGATACACTGACAGTGCCAGAATCAGTACCATTAGGCTACACCGCCGTTCCAAACATGGGTATACAGAATGTCAAGTCACAAGAATAAAAATTCGAAATTTCTCAGTTCAATATCGTGTATGGCCACCCAGCGCATTCACCACTGCCAAACACCGTCTCCTCATCGACTGCCTGATGCTTGTGAACACGTGGTTGGGGATTCTGCGCCATTGCTCTTGCAAGGCAGCGCCAAGTTCCTGCAAATTCTGAGGTTGGTTCCTAAGACCACGAAGCCTTCTCCCAAGTGCATCCCAAACGTGCTCTATTTGATTAAGGTCAGGGGACCTCGATGGCCAGTCCATGACGTTGATTCCAGCGTTTTGAAGGAAATTTCGTGTCAACATCGCGGTATGCGGCCGAGCATTATCATGCTGGAACTGTAGGCCTGGGCCATGAGCCGCCATGAAAGGAACGAGTTCAGGGGGTGAGCACCTAGTCGCGGTAAGCAGCAGCTGTGATGCTTCCACGGATGACCAGAAGTCGGGAACGGTTGTTCCCACAGAAAGCAACCCACACCATGCAACTTCCGCCCCCGAATCTGTCGACTTCCTGTACACAACATTGGGCATACCGTTCACGACGTTGTATCCAGACTCTATGCCTGCCGTCCGCGAATCTGAGGGTAAACCTGGATTCATCGCTAAAGACGACTCGGTTCCAGTCTCTCTCTGGGTCCATCGGAGGTGACGTTGGGCCCACAGCAGACGTTGACGTTGATGAAACGGCGTCAATATTGGCCCACGATATGGACGTCGAGAATGGAGATTGGCAGCCCGCAACCGATTTCGAATGGTCTGTGAGGACAGTCGACCTCTAAACATCTCAGCGCTGGTTCGTGTAGCCGGCAGAAATCTGTCACGTAGGTGACGTAGGACGATTTGACGGTCTTCTGCTCGTGACGTCACACGTGGACGACCCGACCTTGGGCGATCAGAAGTGGTGCCAGTTTGTTGTAGACGACCTCGCAAGTCATACACAGTACGACGGCTGCATCCCATTGCTCTTGCGACGTCAATAACTGATCTTCCCGCTTGCAACATGCCAACGGCACGTTCACGTTGCACATTTGACAATCGTGGCATTTCAAGTACCGTTAGAACTGTGGTTTAAAAGTGTTTTTTCAATTCTTGAGGCCAATGCAAACACGTGCATATGACGAAAACTTCGATGCGAAGATCACGTGATCGACTGCACGTGCAAAACCTGATTTGGCACTCGCGTCATTTGCACGACGATTGAATGGGTTTGAGTGTTTTGCTAACGTTTTTCTAGAGTCGACAGATAGGGATCCCATTTCAAATACATAGATATATCATCAGAGAAAAATTATTCATTATTTTTCAAATTACATTTTGTGAAGTTTCTTTTTTGACTCAGTATAGTTAGTGACCATAGCCACGGTGTATATTAAAATGTTTTTATGTCAACTTCATTATCATAAAGAAACCCAGGTTTTCGGATTGCATTCTTATTCTTTCATCAGACACAAAGAGCTAGGGCAGAGACCTTATATTTGTACATGTGAGAACAACAAAAGTAATACCATACACTAAGGAAGCCAACAATAAATTGGTGCTGATTGGTAATCCCAGTAGACAAATGTAACCCAGGAATAATTTAGTACTAGTGAGTGAGTGAGTGAGTGAGTTAATATTTAACCTCACATCGGCAATATCTCAGCCATATCGTGACGAAAACAATTTATAAAATATAAAGAGAAAAACGTTTTGAAGATTATAACCTGTCGACGATGGACAGTAAAAATACTAGAGAATCACAGATATGAATACAACTAGCGAGCAAAGCATTTAGTACTAAACGGTAATACCCACTGATTGGTAATGGCCAAAAGGCAAGGTGTTAATTAGCAGTGTTTGATGATAATGAAGTCTGCTGGATACATAACTTAAACGATAGATATCTAGATGTATCAGATGAAACAGAATACAGTTGTTCAAATAGTATATGGGTGGCATATCACCGTTGTGGTTTCTTTGTGTAGATGGGTATGTTGACGTTGCAAGAGGAAAGCCCACCACGCAAAGCTCGACATATCGTCTTAACAAACAAACATTCCATTCCAAGTTAGCTGTCGATGGCAATTATGTGACTAATTGGTATCAGGGCAGCTGTAGTACTACACATGATGACAATACTACAATAAACTGGTGGCAAGTGGACCTGACAAGCATCACCATGGTCCAGAGAGTTGACATTCTACCACGAAGTGATGCGGGCCCCGATTGTAATTACATTCTGTGTGAAGTAATTTATGTAGATGTGTAACGATTCTATCGCTTAGTTGGCCGAAAAGTAACAGTTTTAACTTCACATTTACTACATCATCAATATGTTTGTAAATGCATGAAAGGACTTAGTATATTATTTCGATGATTTTTAGTATGAAATTTTGAGTTGTTCCTAAGAAAGATCCGAATGAGAAAGAAACTAGAATCAAATAAGTACCTGTTGCCATACGGATTTTGCTTATTGGTTTTCAAATGTCTGTCAAAATGTTTTAGTTAAAGATGTCCGCAACTTCTTGATTAACGTCTATATGGAAGATCCAGGATCCAACGTATCAAAGGTCGACCATAACTGTGCCGACTACAGAGGAAGGAAGTTGACTCCAGGGATCTGGAGCCACATTTTGTGCGACTCGCCGGTGTTGGGCAGATACGTTCGCATTGTCAAACTGCCAGGTTTCTTTGGACTGACTCTGTGTGAGGTCAAAGTGTTGGCTAGTGGGGGTAAGTATGTTTGTGTGTGTTTGGTTCTTGTGACAATATTGCTCCGAACCATTGTACTTTCGAAAAGCATTTGTTCACACTCTACCCAAAGTGACGCAATGTTGTTTTGTCCATTCTTCTCTATGTCTTGAAGTCAACTAACTAAACATAAATCAATCTACTTTTAGGACCATATTACGTTGGCGCTAATAACGTGAATCCAGACGGTGTTTGGAGATGGAGTGATCGGTCAGATGTCACTGAGCCATGGATTCCAGGACAACCACAAAATGCAGGGGCTCACTGTTTAGGGGTCACCAAGTATGGTTACGTTCCCATTTCATGTAACAAGAAGTTTCCTGGAATATGTGAATATACCATCACTATTGGCTAGCTATGGAGGGGAAACAGATACGGGCTATTCCATAAACGCAGTTTCCTTTCTTGTCACATTCTTACCATTTGCAGCCGATTCTCCTGCTAGGAAAATAGTCCATAGAGAGTTTATGGTATCAATGTCACTTAGCTTAGCTACGAACTATGATGTCTTGTTTCAGAGGTCTATGCAAGTGTCACATGTCATGTTTTCGCTGTCATTCGAGATATTCGAGTCGTTCCTTCTCTAGATTAGGAAGAAAGGAAAGACGACACAATTTAATGCACACAAAACTTGATAATTCCGATTATGAAATCTAATTTCAGACATATACAGACAGGTTGTGCACACAGTGTATTGGAACATGATCACTTCAAGCCGGTCCATACATGAAGCCAATTTGATTCTTCACTAAAGATTTTATTGATAGTTCGTGCGAATACAGAACACTGATTTATATAAACTGTTATTAAGTTTTGTTTGCCCATGTAACAATGAAGCAGTTGTTAGCTTACACGAAGTGATTACTCTGTAATTTCGTTATGCATTAATTTATGGTATGATTGAAGGAAGAGGTTTGAATACGACCACAATTTCCTCTTTTCTTAATGGGATCGGTCTAACCGTGTTTATGAAAAGAAACCAATCATAAATGTTTTTGCTTTAATGGTTACTGGCCTTTTACTTTTGGCCCCAGTTTCAAAGAACAATTACGTTGAATTCGTTGGCTTGGCGTACTTCCAAATTTGCTGATCGGACGATATATGTATTGCATTCAGGTGTTGTTTGATTGTTCATATGTATTGCATTTAAATGTTGTTTTGATAATTTAGCTTTGTCCATATTAAATCCTAACCCTAGTTCTTTATCGGGAGTGTCAGAACACATGCCAACATTTAACTAAAACTACTCGCATAGAATGCAATATATCAATATTCTGAAATACTGAACGTCGTATAAACATGCTACTACCTCACGGAATGTTGCAACATGTCATCAGATCCCACTTGCGTAGATAGATGTCCGTCACCGGATTGTCTGGTCTCTACTCGATTATTTCCTGATCGCATCATAAAGCTGAAATACTGCTGAATGTTGCCTTAAAGGCACAATGTCACGTATTTTCGACAATATTTAGGTCAATAATATATATATTGGGGCATATGTACTCACTTTAGCCTTCTATTGATACAATAAAAGACTTATTATACCTTACGGCTTGACTGAAATCGATAATTGAAACTTCGAGGCGAACAGCTTTCAAACAGATAACACTTGCCATATATGGAATGAAAACGATTGCTCCGTACATCGAAAACTGTCGCACGCGGTGTTGTCGGTGTTTGCCGAACTGGCCTCAATCACAAGTTCCGTTACAGGATATTCGTAAAGAGCGTTCCAAGGGACATAACTCTATGGGGTTTGCTTGAAGAAAAGTTCGGTCGGTAGAGGGCGCGAGAGTCGATTTAATGCAACGTTGCATTAATTCATTCGAACTCATAATTTCATATTGTAATCTTAATACGTAATTTTTTTCGGAATAAATCATATGGTAGCTTCTCTTGGGACTGATAGTTAGCATTAATGAGAGAAATGCAATATTGATTTTTAGAGAAGTGTGGCGTGATAGTGTGCCTTTAAACAGCAAACAAAAACACTTTCAGTCCACGAGACTGATCATTTTGTTTCATGGTACGACGATTAATATTAAGGGCACATTAACTCTCTACCATCAGATCTTAAAACCTCTTCATCACTGCCAGTCTTTATGTCCAAGCTCCAAACTGACATTTTAAAGAAGTATCTGTGTCACGCGACTCGCGTGTGTGTTATGCAACATGGCCGTAAGTGCCTGCGCATTTGTTTATTCAGCTAATCTAGTTGAGCCGTGCGTCCCCTGTTGCTACTTTTCGCTTGTTATGCATTGTACCTTCTTGTAGAGGAGTTTACTAGCTTTTCGTATATGTGACTCCCGTCACTGGATCTGTTTTTATAAGGGAGATATAAGCGTTTATGCCACTCCAACCTTTATGTATACCCCTTATTTTATCAGGTTTTTTCTAACTACAAAATTGTGCAAACTATTGTCTCAATACCCACCTATATCTAATTGTAGTAGAGCTCACGCTCTTCTTACACATGTATTCCCCTTCACTGTACATACGCTTACAAGTTAGTTATAGTCGTTTATGTACCCAAGTATTAGCACACTTCTTTGTTGGACAGAGGCTGGATACAAACTTTCACCTCGGGTCGGGTATTGTCCTCTGCGACGTCCGCGCGGTTACGTTATAGCTTGACGTGGCCACTTGTCCAGACACACTCGGGGTAGACATGCTGTGTGCATGTCGATCTGCTACCCAGTTGTCAATCGCCGCATCGTGTGACGACCTGAGGACCGAACTTGGGAGCTCAAGACTGTTTTTTGTGATGGTTTATCTTGTTCTGGTTTGTTTGACCTATTGATCACTTGAGGTGTTAAATGTTTTTCGGCCCCATACTCTCCCTGTGAGTGGCAGTAGTTAGGTCCTTATTATCCCCTTATTATCCCCATTCATTAGGTGTCACCTGTCAATATATTGTCTGATCCCTGGGGGAGCCTATTAAGGCGAGTTTAGTTAGCTAGTTAACCTATTGTTTCTAGCGGCTTCTTGTTGTGCTTGAGGTGCAAGCTCATTCATGCTTGAGCGGGTACTTAGCTTTAATAAATGGTTGAATCCAACAATCGGGTTGTGTATTTGTTTACTATTCTGGATCATTTTCCGTCCAGTCTCCCTGGACGGTAGTTGGCGCCGTGACAATCTATGAACGCCAACTTCCCTGTACATAGAACCTGTGTATATGTTATGCGCTTAGAGCATGTCCCTGAGTGATGTGGATGAGGCCTATAAAAGTACTCTTATTATTGCCATACCTTATTTTTGTGTGTGGAAAACTGATACATGTAGTCCTCGGGTTTCACATATATGGAATGACAATTTCAGAGCAGTCGCCTCCAAACTTGTTTTTGATAATCAATAACAACTTGTTTTTTAAAAACTGCCACATAACACGAAATCCATTAAGATTATGGAAGGATGTTGTCATGTTTTAGTGTGCTCGCATTTCGATGTAGCTGCACATAAATAGATGAAACAAATAGAATTAAGATATGTTGTACAAATCAAATAGCAGTCTTTCCGACATGGATCGTCATTTGTGATTTGATTTGTGAACTAGTGGAATGCCCTGATAAGTGTAGAAGTGTGAAGCTTCTCAGTTTAAAAACATTGTTTTATGTAACGAGCTCAGTTGTGCAAGAATCAATCGTTTAATCAGTTACAGAGAGAGATGGACCAAAGAACAGCGTTCAACCAATGATATCAGGGTGAGACACACTGCCTGCAGGTTTTCCTGTATCACACTCCTTTTCTGCTGGGTGGTCCACACAGAGCATGGTTTGGGGTCCTCTGTGGGATAGATACAAAAGAACACTAATGAATGGACCCTGAAGATTTGAGCTACTGAACCCTGATCCACAAAACGTTCGTAGCGCTACGACATCCGTAAGCCAGTGGTAAACTATAGAGATACGACAGGTCGTAACGTTACGAACGGTTTGTGGGTGGGATTCTGGATATCTATCGAAAAAAACATGTCAGTGGTTGCTAATAGTAATAATGATCAAGGCACTAAATACGAACTTTGCATTTCTTTGTCATTACTCAGCGTTTTTTCAACATGAAAGTGTTGGATGGACCTACTGTCTTTGGACACATACAAAACAAATCATAGTAGAATCATAAATGACACATATACACATACAAATATACTTTAAAACAAGTAAGTGGTATTATGTGTCGTGTAAAAGAATAGTGAACTGATCCTGAACATCTTAAAATCAGGCAATAAATTATCATCGCATGAAGAGGACAACATTTCAATGTTAAGTATTACAGAACACAAAAGATGTTTTTCAAGACAATATGTTTTAAGAGGTTTTTACACATCAACCTTTGTCTGGACACTGCAAAAATGTTCTTAGTCCTACACGTGACACATATTTGTAAGTTTTACCTCAACACACTCGTCTTAAAGCATTAAAGAAACGTGAATACCACTGCATATAGACAGTGGGTTTTTCCCACACTGAAATGGAATGCTCTATACAAAATTACCTTGGGCTGTCCTGGCAAGAAGAGGCAATATTTTTATCCCTCAGTCGCTTTATCAGCCCAGAGATGTTGACGCTGTTACATGTTGATCTAAATACGACAAATCGAGTAAAATTAAGTAACGGTCCTATCTTAAAATGACATGTACTTGTTTATGTCCTCTCCTGATAAACACCCGTGAAGATCCGGGTTATTGGTCTTCAGTAACCATGCTTGTGTTGAGAGGCGACACCTAACGGACTTGTGTGGTCAGGCTCGCTGACTTGGTTGACACATGATATCGCATCCAAATTGCATAGATCAATTCTTATGATGTTGATTGTTAGGTCTAGATTTGATGTTATTACAGACTGCGGTCATATAGCTGGAGTATTGCCGACTACGGCGTTAACGACAAACAAAGAGACCCCCCAGAAACATTTGGCAATGGAACCAGAATTGGTTATTGGGAGTATGGGTTGGACAAACACCTGTCCCACAACTTCGGTCAGCGAACGGGGATTTCATATGTTGTTGATTATGTAATCTATGCCATATACATGCAGTTTACGTTAAAGTGCGTTGTCTAAATTCCCTGTATTTACTTCCGGGTGTGCAACTAATATCCTTCGATATAGAATGAAATGTGTGTATATTGTCAAGTGTTTCATCAGACTGCATCTTGCACTTTTAAGTTGGGATGCATCTGGCACTTTTAAGTTGGGCTGCTTCTTGGACTTTTAAGTTGGGCTCCATCTGGCACTTTTAAGTTGGGATGCATCTGGCACTTTTAAGTTGGACTGCATCTGGCACTTTTAAGTTGGGCTGCATCTGGCACTTTTAAGTTGGGCTGCATCTGGCACTTTTAAGTTGGACTGCATCTGGCACTTTTAAGTTGGGCTGCATCTGGCACTTTTAAGTTGGACTGCATCTGGCACTTTTACGTTGAGCTGCATCTGGCACTTTTAAGTTGGGCTGCATCTGGCACTTTTAAGTTGGACTGCATCTGGCACTGCA
The DNA here is from genome assembly GCF_003918875.1 of Haliotis rubra. NCBI lineage: Eukaryota > Metazoa > Mollusca > Gastropoda > Lepetellida > Haliotidae > Haliotis > Haliotis rubra. The sequence goes on from NW_025767586.1 coordinate 323,492, forward strand.
TCTTTTAAGTTGGACTGCATCTGGCACTTTTAAGTTGGGCTGCATCTGGCACTTTTAAGTTGGGGCTGCATCTGGCACTTTTAAGTTGGACTGCATCTGGCACTTTTAAGTTGGGCTGCATCTGGCACTTTAAGTTGGACTGCATCTGGCACTTTTAAGTTGGGCCTGCATCTGGCACTTTTAAGTTGGGCTGCATCTGGCACTTTAAAGTTGGGCTGCATCTGGCACTTTTAAGTTGGGCCTGCATCTGGCACTTTTAAGTTGGGCTGCATCTGGCACTTTTAAGTTGGGCTGCATCTGGCACTTTTAAGTTGGGGCTGCACCTGGCACTTTTAAGTTGAAGTTGGGCTGCTTCTGGCACTTTTAAGTTGGACTGCATCTGGCACTTTTACGTTGTTTGGTTGGCTACCAATGTCCAGTATGTCTGTGAGATTCTCAACGTCAAAGTATGTTCTTTGAAACATACATACAGGTATATATAAGAAAACTGAAGACACACATATTACGGTCTCATACTCTTCAAACATACCTTATCTTTTGTCCAGGCACATGAACCAAAAGAATATTGACTTTTGACAGTATTCTGGCGTTCATATTTGGTACTTCCCACGTTGCAAAGAAACTAAAAGAAGAGAAAAGAAAATTGCTTACCGGTTATTATGGGATGTAGCATTTAGCTTGTATTCTTGAAGAGACATTGAAACATATCACAAGACTATGGTTAATTATATTTCAAATTATCCTCTTTGACTTCATTGTGAACAGAAACGGTAAATTTCCACACGTGCTCCACGGTGTTGCCAGTGTACTGTATATCGCACTACGATTTTTAAACGATACGGGTTGCAATATCTTTTCTGACTACAGGTATACTGGATAAATAAATTGACAAGTTTTTGTGATTTACATACAAATCTACTCAGACATTAATTCAGAAATAATGTTTCCCTTCCAACTCAGTAGACAAAACGGTTTACTTTCAATATTACAGAAAAAGGAAAGATGCCCCAAACTTTCCAACCTAATTTTGAGATGCTTGTTGTAGGATAAAGGTAACGATATACAATCTTCAAAATAAGAAACGCATGAGCCCTTTTTTAGAAGAATTCATTGCATTAGTTTATTGCATTTATTTTCAGTAATTTCAATGGTAATAGGTGAAAATTGACACGTCTTTAGACAAAGAATTCGCCAACACAACAACAACCTTTATTGTTGTGTTTCTGTTTACTTGAGTCCGTCAAAGTCAGTACTTTGTATTGACACCGTTCGTAGCAATTACTACTGGGCACCGTTTCGGCACAGGCTGGGTAAGTCGACGAAGTCACTCTTTTCGGAATTCTTCCTCATTCTTCCTACAATGCGATGGCCAGTTGTGGAAGTGTCTGAGGCGTGTTTTGACGTTGACGTACACGTCGATCGAGTTCATCCCATAGGTGTTCTATCGGGTATTGGTTTGGTGATCGGGAAGGCCATGGCAAGACACTGACGTCAGAATTGGCGAGGTAGCGGACCGTGGCGCGTTCTCTATGTGAAGTAGCGTTGTCATGCTAGAACAACTCCCTCTGTCGGCTCATACTAGGAAGTATGGGACATGCAAGGACTTCGTTGATGTACCGAGTTGACCGATATGCCTCTGATGAAACGAATTGCGTGATATAGTGCAACTGCAGACTGTAACCAAGCTTCAAGGTGGACTATGGCGATGTTTCGATTGGCGGCACTCAGTCGTGGCATGATGATTTCCTCTTTTCCAGGCAAAAACGAATGACAAAATTAAACACGTCAACGTTTGCATTTTTTAATGATCGATACCGCATATTTTTCCACTTAGTTGCACGTGCATTTTGCTTTGCATGTTTTATTGGTGACGTTTTGGCGAATATTTCTTCAAACGCTTCTAAAACAAAGGTAAAAGTTACAATTGCCGCGTTGTGGCGCTGAAGCTGTTTACCATCACACAAAGATGACGTTTGGGAATGAAATAGTATATTTGTATTGTTCTTGCCGCAGCAACATGAGTCCAATATTCTCAAAATCACCTATGCGTTTCTTTTTTTGAAGAGTGTATTTTTGGGCCTTAGTAAGGATCTGCATGTGCAATCAGGGCCACGCACTGTCAAACACTTTAACTCCCAAATTTATGCCAATACGTATGGTAATGCGGGTACCTGTACTATTACCATATAGTGCAATAGAATAAACAGAATAAACAGCCCTAACCTCCAACTATCCCTTAACTGCGTATACTCACGATGAATCCTGGAAAGGTTGGTCTCTACTCGCATTCAACATAACATAGGCTTCTCCCCTTGCATGGGATGCATACTGTAAAGAAGATGTGTTTTATTTCCAGAACAAAATCGATTCATTAAGTCGGTTACGTTGATCATGTTGTCTTCCACGAAAGATGGTTAGTGTCATACAGTCGGTTGAAAAATCATTAAGTTGATGCTTACATAGCTCTCAGCTCAAACCGACTTCTCCCTGAGATGTCCAAAACTTGCATCAGAATAGTTAAGATAAATACAGTCAAATATTCTTGCAAATATATGTATTTCAGCTCACAGTTATAATAGAAAGTACATTGCATACTTAATCTGTATCATACCTACTGTAAATATTTTACCCTGATTATATTTCTCGTTTTAAATTGTCATAACCCGTGCTCTTAGGTTTAAAAAAGTGGTTAACAACTACGTTTTGTGTGTTCTCTGTTTAACGCCATATTCAGCAATATTGCAGCTATATGCAGTGCGCGAAATAGTTTCCAAATTTTGCAAGCAAGTTACTAGCCAACAAAAGTATTCACTGCCCCGAAATTTGAATGTAGACACGGGTTTCATCATTAAGCTGCTAATATGATGAACATTTTTATCAGGCCATAATCTCGCATCATTTAAAAGTGTATTATAACTTAACAAGTCGGAGAGCGTGATATACATGTATTTACGAAATGACCCCCTGAAAATTTACTAGCCAGTCGGGCCAGTGACTGTGGAGATTTACTGGTCCGACTGGATATTTACTAGCCACGGGCTAGCGGGCCAGTGCCTATTTCGAACACTGGCTATATGACGGCTGTCTGTAAATAACTGAATAGGAGAATACAGTGATTCACATCATGAGCATCGAAATACGCAATTGGGATACGATGACATCATCAACCATGTCAGCGAACCTGACCACCCGATGTCGGTAGTCGTCTCTAGCGACAAGCATGGGTTGCTGAAGACCAATTATAACCCGGATGTATCTTCACGAACAACTAAAACCTGAAAACTTTCCTCCAGCTCTTGCAGGTATGTAATGACAGAGCATAACTAAAATGTTGTTCATTATACCATCTGACTCACAACCTGTACAGGGAAGTAGAACAGGCCAAATGGTCAATAAAGGTATTAAACGTTTGATAATTTACACACATTTTTCGACGCCATGGCCCAGAAGGAATACTCTGCGTTGTAAGTACAGTTGTCAGTCTGTTCGAATCCAGGACAGTCTTCATCATACGTTATACCAGGCTGATTGGTCTGGGCACAGAACTGTAACCCGTCCACCATATAACCTGCAATAGGAGAAAACATGCATAGCCACCTCCATTATATTCTTTGTCACGACGTACCGTAGCTGAGTAACTGCATACAGATTACAGTAAGTACATACAGTTTACAGTAAGTACATACAGTTTACAGTAAGTACATAGTTTACAGTAAGTACATACAGTTTACAGTAAGTACATACAGTTTACAGTAAGTACATAGTTTACAGTAAGTACATACAGTTTACAGTAAGTACATACAGTTTACAGTAAGTACATAGTTTACAGTAAGTACATACAGTTTACAGTAAGTACATAGTTTACAGTAAGTACATAGTTTACAGTAAGTACATACAGTTTACAGTAAGTACATACAGTTTACAGTAAGTACAGTTTACAGTAAGTACATACAGTTTACAGTAAGTACATACAGTTTACAGTAAGTACATACTTTACAGTAAGTACATACAGTTTACAGTAAGTACATACAGTTTACAGTAAGTACATACAGTTTACAGTAAGTACATACAGCTTACAGTAAGTACATAGTTTACAGTAAGTACATACAGTTTACAGTAAGTACATACAGTTTACAGTAAGTACATAGTTTAGAGTAAGTACATACAGTTTACAGTAAGTACATAGTTTACAGTAAGTACATACAGTTTACAGTAAGTACATAGTTTACAGTCAGTATATACAGTTTACAGTAAGTACATACAGTTCACAGTAAGTACATACAGTTTACAGTAAGTACATAGTTTACAGTAAGTACATACAGTTTACAGTAAGTGCATACAGTTTACAGTAAGTACATAGTTTACAGTAAGTACATACAGTTTACAGTAAGTACATACAGTTTACAGTAAGTACATACAGTTTACAGTAAGTACATACAGTTTACAGTAAGTACATACAGTTTACAGTAAGTACATACAGTTTACAGTAAGTACATACAGTTTACAGTAAGTACACAGTTTACAGTAAGTACATAGTTTACAGTAAGTACATACAGTTTACAGTAAGTACATACAGTTTACAGTAAGTACATAGTTTACAGTAAGTACATACAGTTTACAGTAAGTACATACAGTTTACGGTAAGTACATAGTTTACAGTAAGTACATACAGTTTACAGTAAGTACATAGTTTACAGTAAGTACATACAGTTTACAGTAAGTACACAGTTTACAGTAAGTACATACAGTTTACAGTAAGTACATACAGTTTACAGTAAGTACATACAGTTTACAGTACAGTTTACAGTAAGTACATACAGTTTACAGTAAGTACATACAGTTTACAGTAAGTACATACAGTTTACAGTAAGTACATACAGTTTACAGTAAGTACATACAGTTTACACAGTACATACATAGTTTACAGTAAGTACATAGTTTACAGTAAGTACATACAGTTTACAGTACAGTAAGTACATACAGTTTACAGTAAGTACATACAGTTTACAGTAAGTAAGTACAGTACATACAGTTTACAGTAAGTACATACAGTTTACAGTAAGTACATACAGTTTACAGTAAGTACATACAGTTTACAGTAAGTACATACAGTTTACAGTAAGTACATACAGTTTACAGTAAGTACATAGTTTACAGTAAGTACATAGAGTTTACAGTAAGTACATACAGTTTACAGTAAGTACATACAGTTTACAGTAAGTACATAGTTTACAGTAAGTACATAGAGTTTACAGTAAGTACATACAGTTTACAGTAAGTACATACAGTTTACAGTAAGTACATACGGTTTACAGTAAGTACATAGAGTTTACAGTAAGTACATACAGTTTACAGTAAATAAGTACATACAATTTACAGTAAGTACATACAGTTTACGGTAAGTACATACAGATTTCAGTAAGTACATACAGATTACAGTAAGTACATACACTTTACAGTAAGTACATACAGTTTACAGTTAGTAAGTACATACAGATTACAGTAAGTACATACAGATTACAGTAAGTACATACAGTTTACAGTAAGTACATACAGACTACAGTAAGTACATACAGATTACAGTAAGTACATACAGTTTACAGTAAGTACATACAGATTACAGTAAGTACATACAGTTTACAGTAAGTACATACAGTTTACAGTAAGTACATAGTTTACAGTAAGTACATAGAGTTTACAGTAAGTACATACAGTTTACAGTAAATAAGTACATACAATTTACAGTAAGTACATACAGTTTACGGTAAGTACATACAGATTTCAGTAAGTACATACAGATTACAGTAAGTACATACAGATTACAGTAAGTACATACAGTTTACAGTAAGTACATACAGACTACAGTAAGTACATACAGATTACAGTAAGTACATACAGATTACAGTAAGTACATACAGTTTACAGTAAGTACATACAGTTTACAGTAAGTACATAGTTTACAGTAAGTACATAGAGTTTACAGTAAGTACATACAGTTTACAGTAAATAAGTACATACAATTTACAGTAAGTACATACAGTTTACGGTAAGTACATACAGATTTCAGTAAGTACATACAGATTACAGTAAGTACATACAGTTTACAGTAAGTACATACAGTTTACAGTTAGTAAGTACATACAGATTACAGTAAGTACATACAGATTACAGTAAGTACATACAGTTTACAGTAAGTACATACAGACTACAGTAAGTACATACAGATTACAGTAAGTACATACAGTTTACAGTAAGTACATACAGATTACAGTAAGTACATACAGTTTACAGTAAGTACATACAGTTTACAGTAAGTACACACAGATTACAGTAAGTAAGTACATACAGATTACAGTAAGTACATACAGTTTACAGTAAGTACATACAGATTACAGTAAGTACATACAGTTTACAGTAAGTACATACAGACTACAGTAAGTACATACAGATTACAGTAAGTACATACAGACTACAGTAAGTACATACAGATTACAGTAAGTACATACAGTTTACAGTAAGTACATACAGTTTAGCGTAAGTACATACAGATTACAGTAAGTACATACAGACTACAGTAAGTACATACAGACTACAGTAAGTACATACAGTTTACAGTAAGTACATACAGATTACAGTAAGTAAGTACATACAGATTACAGTAAGTACATACAGTTTACAGTAAGTACATACAGATTACAGTAAGTAAGTACATACAGATTACAGTAAGTACATACAGTTTACAGTAAGTACATACAGATTACAGTAAGTACATTCAGACTACAGTAAGTACATACAGATTACAGTAAGTACATACAGACTACAGTAAGTACATACAGACTACAGTAAGTACATACAGTTTACAGTAAGTACACACAGATTACAGTAAGTAAGTACATACAGATTACAGTAAGTACATACAGTTTACAGTAAGTACATACAGATTACAGTAAGTACATACAGACTACAGTAAGTACATACAGATTACAGTAAGTACATACAGTTTACAGTAAGTACATACAGACTACAGTAAGTACATACAGATTACAGTAAGTACATACAGATTACAGTAAGTACATACAGTTTACAGTAAGTACATACAGTTTACAGTAAGTACACACAGATTACAGTAAGTAAGTACATACAGATTACAGTAAGTACATACAGTTTACAGTAAGTACATACAGATTACAGTAAGTACATACAGTTTACAGTAAGTACATACAGACTACAGTAAGTACATACAGATTACAGTAAGTACATACAGACTACAGTAAGTACATACAGATTACAGTAAGTACATACAGACTACAGTAAGTACATACAGTTTACAGTAAGTACATACAGATTACAGTAAGTACATACAGTTTACAGTAAGTACATACAGTTTACAGTAAGTACATACAGTTTACAGTAAGTACATACAGTTTACAGTAAGTACATACAGATTACAGTAAGTACATACAGATTACAGTAAGTACATACAGATTACAGTAAGTACATACAGTTTACAGTAAGTACATACAGACTACAGTAAGTACATACAGATTACAGTAAGTACATACAGATAACAGTAAGTACATACAGTTTACAGTAAGTACATACAGTTTACAGTAAGTACATACAGACTACAGTAAGTACATACAGTTTACAGTAAGTACATACAGATTACAGTAAGTACATACAGTTTACAGTAAGTACATACAGTTTACAGTAAGTACATACAGTTTACAGTAAGTACATACAGTTTACAGTAAGTACATACAGATTACAGTAAGTACATACAGATTACAGTAAGTACATACAGATTACAGTAAGTACATACAGTTTACAGTAAGTACATACAGTTTACAGTAAGTACATACAGATTACAGTACATACAGATTACAGTAAGTACATACAGATTACAGTAAGTACATACAGATTACAGTAAGTACATACAGTTTACAGTAAGTACAGTATACAGATTACAGTAAGTACATACAGTTTACAGTAAGTACATACAGTTTACAGTAAGTACATACAGATTACAGTAAGTACATACAGATTACAGTAAGTACATACAGACTACAGTAAGTACATACAGATTACAGTAAGTACATACAGTTTACAGTAAGTACATACAGTTTACAGTAAGTACATACAGTTTACAGTAAGTACATACAGACTACAGTAAGTACATACAGATTACAGTAAGTAAGTACATACAGACTACAGTAAGTACATACAGATTACAGTAAGTACATACAGATTACAGTAAGTACATACAGTTTACAGTAAGTACATACAGACTACAGTAAGTACATACAGATTACAGTAAGTAAGTACAAACAGTTTACAGTAAGTACATGCAGTTATGTAAATAGCCTTGCACTAAGCATTCGCCTGAAGAAGCCGCAAAAAGTTGAACTGAAACGTCTGGCAAGTGTTATGAATCCATGTTCTTCAAACTTCCTAATGTCAATAAAAGACTTCAACCAGCAATGCATTCCTTTGTACACATGTACATACTACTAGTACTTAGTAAAACTGCCATAACTAGTGGGAGTTTCCAGAGAGATAATAGTCAACACAGTGTGTTATTCAAAGATTGTATTAGCAGAACTGAACCAGATCACCTGTACTGTTGCATATGTTCAAAGACTTGGTCGTCTTGGGGTCACGACACAAAGGCTGGATAGGTTACTTGTTTACTTTGTCATTGGTTGAAAGTTCCTGGAGTCGTTGCAGACAAACACTTTAATGTCACAAACGTTTGCATGACGTTTGATTCTTTCGACGTCAAGTAATAAGTCCCCCACTTGCACTGCGCTATAAGGGCCCGTGAAGATCCGGGTTAGAATTGATCTTCAGTAACCCATGATTTTCCTAAGAGGCGACTAACGGAATCACTGTATTGTCTGGTCAGACTCGCTGACTTGGTTGATACATGTTATCGTATCACAATTGCGCAGATCGATGCTCATGCTGTTGATCACTGTATTGTCTGGTCCAGACTCGATTATTTACAGCCGCCATATAGATGGAATATTGCTGAGTGCGGCGTAAAACTAATTGCAGCCTTAACATTCTCATATCCTTACAGGTCGAATCCTGTTAGGCTGCCACGTGTCGCATTTGCGACAGATGTCTGAATCAGCCTGCAGTATCCTGCATCTCATCCACAATGAGTGGCCCACTGGCCGTAAATGATTAGAGGAAGCTGACCTGCAAATGACCCTGTGTCCGTAAAAACTAATCGCACTCACTCACTCACTCACTCACTCGCTATAAGAAAGCTCATTCCCTGCGCAGTCAATGTCAGTAGACATCAGAGTCATCGACTTGGTTGATGTATGTCATTGTGTCTCAGTTGCCTAGATCGATGCTCACGATTCCATCACAAGACTGTTTGGCTCAGGCTGGATAATTTACAGACCACAGTCATATAGGTGGCGTTATATGTGACGAGCCATCAAATCGCCCTTATTTACCATACATACGACGCTCAGTCTCTTTACTGAACCCGCTGTTTGGTTTTGTGTTTGGAACAATTCCTTTCTTAATGCAATATATCTCTTATAATATACAAAGATGCCTGTATAGTTACCTATGAGTGTATCTTCAAGCACTGTTGCTCTCTGTCCACGGTTGCTGTACACATGTACGACACCGTACACACCAGACCAGAACATGCTCTGAAACAACAGTTCTGTAATCAAACGCTGTGAGGGTATGAGTATGGCAGTTGCTGTTGAAAAAAGATGGAACCTGTCAACACTTCTAGTTAATATACAACATGGACTATCACGGGATAGTGTGGAATTTTCGAGTCTTCGTGATAATTATAATGTTATTTATTTATTTTTTTTATTGCAAATTTTAGATTTAACGAGAATACTTATTGTCTAACGCTTTCTTTTCCAATAACATTATGGTAATATAAAAAGGATTTGTCTACGTAATACACCAGTCCTAGTCCAAGTACATTTACCGGTATCTAGCGTCAACGTCTTCGCCAACCTAATAGATTTCTATAGTTATTATTCTCAAACAGGAGACTAGGGGGGGGGGGGGTGGGGGTGAGTGGTTATTTTCTAAACAATTCACCGTCTCATCACATTTGTTTTTCAGCGTAGGGAAAGTATCAAGTGCTGCTGTTTCCCACTTACCTGACCGGGAGGAACGTCAATATTGGCTGCTTTGAAGAAGTCATCATAGCGACTGTAACTTACATTACACGCAGGTTGGAAGGCGAATGCAGAGATGAACATATCTGCCAGAGCAGAACAGTTTGTGGGTGTAGATACCCTGGAAAAGTAAACCTTGATATTTAGCCACTCATGAAAACGATATAAGTCTCTATTTCGAAACGTTGCTATTGCACAAGAAAGAAGCTGATCACCCATAAAGACTTGTCATTCCTATTTAGCTATGAAATCGTTCAATTGCGGTTTGAATACTACATCAGCAAGTTTTGTTTCTTTCAGTTAGTGACCCGTTGAGATCCGGGTAAGAATAGGTCATGAACAGCAACCCAGCTGTTTTGTTTGGAATAACTATCTTGTCAAATCCTGAAGTCCACCTGAGGGTCCACAACACTTTATTCGGCGTGTAAATATGCAATTACATCATAGTGCAGCCACGGCCAGGCAGCATCACAGAGGCGATCGTCAGCCCACCTGCCTAGCCGTTGTCCGAGGGTCAAATCCCGACTTACAGCAAACATTCGCTATTTATCCCTACAGGTCGTATCCTGATCAGGCTGCCACGTGTCGCATTTGCGACAGATGTCTGGTCAGCCTGCAGTATCCTGCATCTCATCCACAATGCCATGCTTCAGTGGCCCACTGGCCATTGTCTAAATGATTAGAGGAAGCTGACCTGCAAATGACCCTGTGTTGGTGGCCATGATAATTATGGTCAACATGCGTTGATTTCATATCTATTGAAATTATTTAGAGAGATATATTCAATTTACCTAAACCAGAGAGGAATATATTAATATTAAACCCTGCGCCGAAATACCTACGATACATACTTGTATACATACGGGATCGTGTGATCAGGCTCGCTAACTTGGTTGATACATGTCATCATTTCCCAATTATCTCATTCTTTTGATCACTGGATTGTCTGTTCAAGACTCAAATATTCGCAGATTGCCATCATACAGGTGGAATGTTGTTGAGTGCGGCGTTAAACGACAAACAAATAAATAAATGCATTGGTGGAACTTTGCTAAAAACGGAGTAAAATCTTAAGTACTCGTTAATTCATCATCGCGAAATTTCACGGTTTTATATCAAGTGGCAAGAACGAGACTTCAACTTTCCCGTTCACACAGAAAGCTCCAGGGTTGATGTTTGTCTGGCCCTACAACCAGCTCCGTATTTCAGGAATTGTTCCCTTGGTTACACACTGACCATTGGCTAACACCTGCCCATGGTATATGACCAGTGTGACGGGGAATATTACAGCAGGGCGTGGCGTCATGGATGCAGGTGGCATCCTTATCTTGTCAGCATGTTGACCAGGGTGCCGTTATACCAAACAACCTTTACTAAGGTTCAACTTAGTGACAAAGTTTAACATTAAGGTAACCTTAACAAAAACCTTAGAACAAAGCTACCTTTGGTCAACCTGAACTCTGGAAGGAAACCTAGCGGTATAACTAAGGCCCGAATAGATGTATACAATGAAGATGCAAATATGTTTTTTTTTGTATGGAACTATCACAAAAATAACGTAAGGTTATTCCAAAGGAAGACATGACATAGTTTATTTCATGTTTTTACAATTCTTGTAGAAATATAGTTACAGCCATCACTATATTTTTCGAACAGAAATTGATAATAATATTATTTACAACAATGAGAGTGAATCGTAAAACGTTAATGATAAACGCACACCTGGCCCAATCATTATACATCAATGCTTGCCCATAAAACGGCATTAACAAATTCAGTGAACAAGACAGTTCCTTTAAAAATGTTTGACTATTCAGTTCATAAAATATATCAATCATTTTCATTAATTGTTAGTATTATTTATAAGGTTTAATTTAATCGCTGTTCATTAACATATGGAATAATATAATTCTACCAGTAATTAATATTGAATATTGCGCATCGTACGAACTAAAGTACATGTTACAGTTACGCCTACGTTTCATCTTCTAACACTTGCGTAAAGGTTAAAAATGTTGGTACTACGCTAAATGTGGCAATTTCTTCAAACGAACATATTGTCTATGTCCTTGTATGATATGATATTGAACAAGGGTAAACGTAGATAATAAAATTAGTTTCTTTAAAAGATATAGGAACTAATCGCAAAATATACATAATGATACTGGAAGTTGTAAGCAGCGGGAAAGGCTAATTGTGTTAACTCTTATTCAACGAACTTTCATCTCAAAGGAGTTGCCAAATATGGATCACAATGTGGACGTATGACATCACTACCGATAACCGTTTTCTCACAAAATAGCCGAGTTTATGACATCTATACGCAGGATTGTGACAATTTAGTATGAATTGATGAAATCATTGTATTGTATCATTTTTTTAAAATTTCCTATTCCTTGCTACGATACTCTTTTCATGCATATTCTAAAGGTATTGAGCCAATGCATGCAAACAAATAGACGAATGGATGTTTGAAAATTTACCAAAATGCTACACAGTGTAAATAGTGGATGTTTCTTTGTTTACATTTCCCTTACCCGAACACCTCACTTCGGCGTTCGTGTTCGTGAGTTTTCCAAAACATCACAACCGATTCAGCAACATGAAGTTAGAAACGGATTGGGGATTGGGAATTCGAATCCCGAATCTGAATATTTTTTTCACATTCAGGATTCGAATCCCGAATCTGAATTTTTTGTCAGATTCGGGATTCGAAACCCGAATCTGATTTTTGTTTCATATTCGGGATTCGAATCCCAAATCTGATTTTTTTCATATTCGGGTTTTATCTTTTGCACATACGGTGTCCTTGTAACTATACTCTTTGCACCTTACTCTTATCTATCCTCGACGTTGCCGTGCACCCTGGAGATAGTTAACGGTCCTGAAGCACTTCCCTGATTGCAGGCATCAACCCTCGATGACGATAAAAGAAATACGAACAAGGTCAATATTCATTATTTCATCCCCCTTCTAATGTACTAGGTGCTCGTTGTATACGTGGGTAACTTAAAAACATAAACAACCGATTCTAGGTTTATCGGAGACGTTTCAGAATTACCATCGGTTTGATGACAAACACATATCAGTGATCACTAATTATATTATGTTATTTTTAAATTCAACCCTCCGAGTAAAACATACACCAAATAACGTTTCTACCAGTTTCCTCACACTTCAACTAGAATGTAGCCACGTGTACTTGAAACGTCAACCTCAGACACACTAAGGTCGGGTCGGACCAACCTTAAATTTTCACCTTAACTAAGGCTACCTTAGCGTAAGGTAGATTCGTGCAACGGGACGTCAACCTTAGCAAACACCTAAGGTTAAAACTTAGATAAGATAAGGTGATCTGAGGTTGTTTTATACAACGGCACCCAGTCTAAGCTCTTTGTTCTTGTGGACAAGGCGTCCGATCTCGGGACAGATGGTCGGAGTCGGACATTTTATGGCTGTTATACAAATGTATAAATTAGATATTTTCATACAGGGTAAAGGGGTTCAGAGGTAATGTAATGTAAATTGCTAGTCCAACTTACCCGTTCACACAGAAAGCTCCAGGGTTGATGTTTGTCTGGTAGTCGATACACCTCCCCAACACCAGCCCCGTATTTCAGGAGTTGTTCCCTTGGTTACACACTGACCATCGGCTAACACCTGGTTTGTGACCAGTGCCAGGAACACTGCCAGTGAGTTTGTCTGTAACAGCATTCTGATGATGATCATCCACGGTTAGTTCGACTCAGACATCTGCTACATTGCTGTTGCTCGGTTCAGGCCCTGTGACCTGCTTGGGCTTATCTCTGGAATTTGTTCTTTGTCAATGTGTAAAAATATAGGACACCTTCTGTGCAGTTGTGTATTGTCACAGGTTGTGGTAAAATACAAATATTGCATGTTTCTAGGTGTTTACAAATTTCCCATGGCCTCTAAACCATTCAATGTTCACAAAACAAGGCATCTGCTATCAAAACCGACCACCATTGACAACATAGATTGAATATTTAGAGAATAACCAACGAGGCACGAGTGATTACGGAAATATGCCCGAGTTGAAATAATGTTCACAGTTACGAGCCTTGGCGAGTCACTGAACATTATTTCAACGAGGGCATATTTCCTCGTAATCACTCGTACCGAGTTGATTATTCTATTTATTACCCATAATGTAATCAAAAAGAAGAACCACGAAATTTAATCACCCGGAGACAGGACTTGTGACCTCAAACAGCTGATTCGTATTCATGCGCGTATTAAACTTCTCCAGCGGTAATAACATAACTACGCTATGGAAAATAGGTACCTAGTAAAATCGCTTGAAAACACTTTGGCAAAACACAACAAAAAATATTTTTATGGAATAATTTATTAACATTTGTTAATAGGATAAAACGATGTTTTAAATATCATTGAGATGTTGGAAGTGAAATAACAGCTAAGAATAGTGTATGTACAGAATGAAGATTTAAAAGTCCGAGGCGTTATTCATTAATTGAAGAGTAACTGTTTATTGATTGAACAGTGCCTGGTTCTATGGCATGGACGGGTGACGGTGTAGTGTTGAAAACACTTTGGCAAAATTTCTTCTCACTCTTCATGTCAATTTATCGGGGAAAGTCAACGGTTAAAAGTTGGGCAATCTAATAAAAGACAACCATCCTTTATTAAATCTCACGAATACATCTAGAAAAGTTGTCAACGCACTCTCCTACCCAGAGTTTCTGTCAAGAAACTCAACAAGTTTGAAGATTAAACAACATTTCGATTTTGCGTAAGGCCAGTCTCTTCTTATTATGAATATGCGCGTTTGTTTACAAACAAAGAAAAGTCCGGTCACGTGATATGCAGAAAATTAGCCTGTGGCAGTGATGTTATGCTAAGTCATCACTGTGCCGGAGTGTGTTGTCAATGAACTTGGATCATGAAAAGTAGTTCCGTCAACCAATCACATTTCTTCTCTGCTTAGCTGACCAATCAACGTTGAGAATCACTGAATAGCACATGTGCGATTATCACATAAAAATAATCACCTGTGTATCCTAGTCCGTATGGGTAATAATATAAGTAATGTCACCTTACACCCGAATCCATTTCGCTGACTATTATAACAAAACCAAGGTTGCTGAGCAGCCCCGCAGAAATTATGACGTATGTGGTGTATAATTTCATCCAAACGTGTTGAACGGATTGGCAATCACTAGATGTTCATAAGACTGTGTTTAAAATAATTAGTTATCAGGAATGTACTAGCAATGTAAGCAGTGATGTTGAATTAGAACTACTATTTTTAGAAACCAAACTTGAATTTTTTGTCGTATGGGGTAAATAACATCATACGATTTCGGCATGTTTAAAGGGAACCTGAGATTAATTGGAAAACATTTTATGGAAGACATGTGGACACTAAGTTTCCAAATTTGAGGCAACATTATTATTATTATCGTTTTGGACACAACAAACACAACTCTAGACATCTCAGCACGCAAAACATGTGCAGTCGCATGGAGGCCTTTGGTCATCATCGTTCCTTAATGTACTATAGTTGAAAACAACTAATAAGGGCTCAAAACACTTTACAAATCACATTCTGTGTTTTCTTTGTTTTGTTGTACATATAATACTACCTTTCACATTTGCAATAAATAGAGATTATTGACCGAGTGTGTTTCCGTATCATTAATATCATATATTAGGAATAAAAATGTATCATGCGAGGCTTATACGGTAACTCACGAGGTTCATATTCTCTTTATCAAATATTGTCATTCTGAAAATTACTCTCATACAAGAAGCAAATCGGACGTGAATTTATATGAAGAGAATCGACCGCTCGCGTAAGAATACTTAGCAATACACCAAGGTGAAGGTCGTTCATGACAGCGGCATATGGTTGTGAGTGGTCGCTAGTACAGAGCAAACATAACTCATGCTTAAAATAAGATCTTTCTGCCTAAAAAGAACAACACAGTCGAGCAGGGTTTTCTTGGCAGTGTTTCTTTTCTCATTGCGGGTAATCACCTCATCAATATCAGTTTCTGATACCTGACTGAATCGATTCGTCGTCTGTATTGTGATCGATAGATCGAAATCCTTGAATTGGTTGCAATTGATACCTTTCTTTCGCCTTTCAATCGTGCCTCATAATCCGTACCTTCAGTTTGAACGAAGCACTCCGTTTCATGTTTTCCAAATTCAGTTACTGCAGTAACGACTCCAGAACCTCTGTCATCAATTCTTACAGAATCACAAATCTTGAGAATGGGGGCAACCATGTTTGTTTACAAACTCGTCCGCGCGATGTAAACTCGCGACGGCGTCATCAATGAAATGTTAAACGTTTTAGAATTCGCATGGCGTGTATGGAGTTTTGTGTAAGTAGTTCGTGGATTGACGTAATTTGCATAGTTATCAGATTTGGATACCAAGTTTATCAGACTGCTTTATTGCACCGATAACACTCTCCGTTAGATGATAAACAATTAGAACATGTGTCATTTCTGCCGTGATATTGCTGGATTATGCTTAACACGGCGTAAATACCACCTTACTCACTCAGTCACAAAGTGGCATTGGCGGAATGGTTAAATTTGTCACCTGTCGCAACATCATGCCTTTTTCTATTCCATGAGTGATTATGACTGTAAAGAGTGTGCGAAATAGCCAGTAGCCCGTGGCTAGTAAAATTACGTCAGGCCAGTAAATCTCCACAGTCACTGGCCCGATTCATGCTGTCATTTTGTAAACATATTACTATCTCCGACTTGTTAAGTTATAATACACTTTTAAATCATGCAAGATTATGGCCTGATGAAAATGTTCATCATATTAGCAGCTTATCTTGTGTAATATTTTGATTAGTTTGTAAGGGGTGGTGGAGTAGCCTAGTGGTTAAGGCGTTCTCTCGTTACGCTGAAGACCCGGGTTCGATTCCCCATGGGCACATTGTGTGAAGCCCACCTCCGGTGTCCCCACCGAGATATTGCTGGAATATTGCTAAAAGCGGCGTATTACCCAACTCACTCACTGACCTAGATTTTACATTCAAATTTCGGGCTAGTTTATTATTTTGTGGGCTAGTAACTTTCAGGCATAACTAGCCCGACTGGCTAGAAAAATTGGAAACAATATTCGCACACTGACTGTAAAATGGACCATGGGTCTGGTGAATGAATCAGATTGTATATCTTCCAACGTTACATCCAGGAACATTTTAATTGTTCGCATGAAATTAAACTATAACCATTTGCGCTCATGCAAACATTAATTAACATGAAAATTTTGCATTGTCAAGCTGTACATATTAACATTTTGTTATACTAACAGTTCAGTCGAAGAGACACAGCAGCATCGTCACATTCCATAATGGCAATCACCAACAATAGCGTTCGAAGTTTAACAGTTTTTCATGATAAGTGCAAGTAGTAATCATATGTTGAATAACAGCAATAAGGACGTGACTACTGCGATCATCACTGCAACGTGTACTCCAGTAGAAGCGAGATGAGACGAAGCGCTTGTGACCTTTTCCTTATCACATTCCATTTCCCTTGGATGGTCCACACAGAGCATTGTTTGGGGTCCTCTGTGAAATATAGATACAAACCATGTAACTTTAACCTAGATATTCAACTAATTTCCGGAATAACATTATGTTCAAGTTACACAGTTTGGCATATTGTCCGTAGTTTGGAACAGTTCAACATTATATATTGGAATGTCCCCAATGTACATAAGACAAAATCTCAGAAATGCCCTTGATCGAGAAAAGTGATACATTTTCCCAGAGACCATATAATCTATTATCTGGTCTCAGATTTTCCCTTTCTGCAATATTGGGCCCCAACTTCCTTTACGGTTCTATTGAAAGGACAACACTGCAGTTCGTTAGTGCATCAGGCAAGTATGAGACAAATGGTGTCTGGTGGAAACATTAAACCAAATGTATGTATTGCTTTTAAATCGTTTCAATGTTTCATTTTCTATTTTATTTAGGCGCAAATAGACCCAATTTCCGTTCCAAATCGACCTTAAACTTTAGCACCACCAAAACCCTGCTTATGTGTTTGTAGTTTTGATCCATCATTTGTGTACAAGCAGAAAACTGAAACACATGTAGTAACTTTCCATGATATAAGGATCGCATCTTAAACGTGACAAATGATTACTATGGTTTATCACAAACCTTAGGTTATTAGGGCCAGATTTAATACTCCTGTATGGAGTTGGGTTTATGGGGACATGTAATGTTGTTGTTTTCCAAGACATAATTAGTTTGTAGATGAAGAAGACATTTTACACATCAGCCTTTGTACGTTCACTGCACAAAATATGTTTACGTTTTAAACGTGCAAAATATTTATGAAGCTGACTGACTGACTGAGTTTGGGTTTTACGCCGGTTTTAGCAATATTCCAGCAACATCACGGCGGGGACACCAGAAATGGGCTTCACACATTGTGCCCATGTGAGGATTCGAACC
Organism: Haliotis rubra; assembly: GCF_003918875.1. NCBI lineage: Eukaryota > Metazoa > Mollusca > Gastropoda > Lepetellida > Haliotidae > Haliotis > Haliotis rubra. The sequence goes on from NW_025767586.1 coordinate 342,140, forward strand.
TGGGTCTTCGGCGTGACGAGCCAACGCTTTAACCACTTGGCTACCCCACCGCCCCATATTTATAAACGTTTACATCAACACACTTATCTTAAAACATTCAAGGAACTTGAATATCATTTCAAATATAGGCTGGAATGGAATTCACACTTGAAACGGAATGTCCTATACAAAATTACCTAGGACTGTCCTCACAGGAAGATGTAATGTCTCTAGCCCTCAGTCGCTTTTTCAGCTGAGAGATACTGTCACTGTTACAGGTTGATCTACAACAAACAGAGGATAATTAATTAACCCAGATACATGTATATCACAAGATGTGTTTCTAGGTTTTCCATCATATCATGCTTCTCTGCAGCCCCTATTTTACAGGAAAAGGAAACATGGAGAACCTTCTTGGTCACGATGGAATCGGCATTAGTAAATATTTTCCTATTTAGCATATTTGTGTATGCCATTTGCCCATTATTATTCTTGTGGTACATTCATTGTATAAAACCGCACTCAGAAATTATTCGCCCGTTTTGCGTCGCTGCCAAACATTAAGTCTGAAAGCAGACAATCAATTTATTGTCATGATGACCATCCACCTACGTATTTGTGAATCGAGAACAATCATCAACCAAGTCAGCGAGTCTGAGCACCTGATCCTGTGAGTCGCTTCTTACGACAAGCATGGGTTACTGAAGACCAATCCTACCCCTGTACCTTCACGGGTCTAATGTAATGGAACATCATGAGATGCCCCTACATCAATCAAGTCAGCGAGTCTCACCACCTGATCCTGTTAGTCATTTCTTACGACAAGCATGGGTTACTGAAGACCAATCCTACCCCTGTACCTTCACGGGTCTAATGTAATGGAACATCATGAGATGCCCCTACATCAACCAAGTCAGCGAGTCTGACCACCTGATCCTGTTAGTCATTTCTTACGACAAGCATGGGTTACTGATGACCATTTTCAACTCGGATTCATGGTTTAAACAGAATTATTTTCACCAATTAATATAGATATCCTGTTTTCAAACAAGCTCTAAAGTGCTAATAGACGTTATATATGAATCGTATAGAGTATTTTCTGGTGTAATTTTGAGTGAGTGAGTGAGTTTAGTTTTAAGCCGCACTCAGCAATATTCCAGCTATATGGCGGCGGTCGGTAAGTAATCGAGTCTGGACCAGACAATCCAGTGATCAACAGCATGAGCATCGACCTAGGCAATTGAGATACGATGACATGTGTCAACCAAACCAGCGAGCCTGACCACCCGATCCTGTTAGTCGCCTCATACGATAAGCATAGGTTACTGAAGGTTCATTCTAACCCGGACCTTCACGGGTGGTGTAATATTGAGCTGCATCGGTGAAACCTGCAATGGTTAATAATAGGGAGGGACGCAGTGATAATGGTTAAGTATAAATGCATTATTCATACATGTGCTTACCACCATCAGTCCTTGAAAACGTGTATGCAGGACAACAGATTACACTACTGAGAAACACCTTCAAACGAACCTTATGTCTTGTCCTGGTATATGAACCATAAGAATATTGACGTTTGATATTTGGCTAGCGTTCATATTCGGTATTTCCCAGGTTGAAAAGAAACTGGAAAAAACAAAGAAAGATGATAACTCGGCATTGTAAGGCATCCGTACAACACAAACCACGACAAGCGAGCCACTCTAAGGGTCATAGAAGATGTATTGAACATTAAACCAGCTTTTTGCATTTTGCAATTAATCCTCACAGAATTTTGGAGAAATGAGGGTGCGAATGGTAGCAGAGGTTCTTCTTAGCACATGTACAGCGAATATTCAGATAGTTCTTACCCTAAAGCTATGTACTATGTATAAATATACCTACGATAGATCGCGGAATGGCTGGTCCAAGCTTGCATTCAGCATAACCTGTGCGTCGCCAGTGACATGGGATGCAAACTGTAAAAGAAATGAAAGAAATGTTCCATTTTCTGCATTGAAATCTGACCATTAAGAAGGTGATTCTACAGCCATTGGCATGGGACGTAAACTGTAAAACTAGTGAAAACAGTGTTGCATTATCTTCATTGAAATCTGACTATTGAGAAGGGGGTCCTTCAGAAGACACCCCCTACACTCTAGGCTAGTTAATAGGCTGCAGCCGTACCAGGCTCGGGGTACACTGCAACACAGAGGGTACACCAGACCGTATATCCCGAGGGAACGAATTTATCTTACCGTCGTGGCTGCCTCTTGTGTTTTATAGTATATAAACACAATGCTGTACAAGAACTACAGTTATGCAATTCAAATGAAACATGTTGTTTTAATTCTGTCACAACAATAACTCGGTGAAACAACGTCACTATAACTGTGAGGCATTAACAATAACAGTTCGCAATATTGAACTGCAGGAGAATCACAGAAAACAACATGTCACTAAAGTTTGTACTTTGTGACCTCTAAAACATCTGATAGAACAGCCGATAAAGCGAAGGAATGTGCCGAACTCATGTCACAGGGGAAGTCATTTTCTCACAATAACATTTACGTTCTGAATGTTGCAATTTTGAAAAACTGATGTTTGGTTTGTGACCCTTAGGGTGGGTTGATGGTTCAGGATCGCAAAATCGCAAAATAGGTCATCAAGGTCAAGTTCTCTCAGTTCTGCAAGTTCCTTTGCCTTCTAGCTGGCGTGGTTCGACAGAAGGCAAAACTCATGTCTCCCCAGGTGTTGACCCATATTTCACTGACGGCGCTGCCGTTAGGCTTTGTCGGGGTGGCGGTGGTGTTAGACATGGGGAGGAAAAGGATGCATAGCGTTGGAAATAGCATGGCTCACATGCATCTTTTGCTTGTTTGATACCTGCTGATAGACGGCAAGGGAACTTACACTCTTGTCACTCATGATTTGGGCACTTGCAAAGTTACCGCGAGTGAGGATCGTGGCTCCAGTGGCACGGATACATTGGTTTGTGTAAACCTGGGACAAACCACAACACTTGCTGAGGGTAGACATGAAGGAAGCTAGTGTATTCCTCCCGACAGGCTTGTTGTTATACTAGGTAGAATCACTGTCGCAGAAACAATCTTTCGGATACTGCCACAGTCGATTGCAGTCGGGATGTAGCTTATCAACGTAGGTAACGAACGATGTCACTGGGCAGAAAGGTGAATTAGGCTGCTCCATCATCAATCCCCAAATGACTCCTTATCATCCCTGTGTTTTTTGGTCAGTCCTCCAGCATTTCTCTGTATATAACGGAGGCCAGTATCAGAATCAGTGTTCACTACGAATGTAGTTTTCGTCATTTTTTCCATGTTTGATGTCTGATGTCAAACTGGACCTTGTTAGTCAATCCATATGGTGTCTGGGTGTTCAAGTGCATAGACGAATAAAGTTTCACTCGATCAGAATCAGAGATCACTTCTTTGTGTTTTGTCTCACCCTTACCAGCAGCCTTCAGCTCAAGCTGATTTAAAGATTCGTTGGCATCGTTGAATCGCCCATCCTTATTATGCCAAAGTGTCTATTATATGGCGGATATTTCAAGTATTTGTTGAGACTGTGCCTAATATTCTCCAAAGTTGATGTCATGTATTGGTCACCAGTTTGAGTTCTGATATCCATGTAGAAATGACTGAGCATTTCGGCTAAAGCCGTCCTGTTCCTTTTTCTGCCAGATATTCTTTAAAAAGTTTTCGGGTTCGAGAACGTTTGGCTGATATATCTTCTTCTGAATGCTGAATGCGAGGCGAAGCGTTTGGTGACCATTGTTTCTATAGGTAACTACAGCAGACGCTTATTTGTTTACTTGTAAACTCCTAATTGTGTTAACCTATGTTTCCATTGTTTTATATAGGTAACTACAGCAGACTCTCATTTGTTTACTTGTAAACTCCTAATTGTGTTAACCTATGTTTCCATTGTTTCTATAGGTAACTACAGCAGACTCTTATTTGTTTACTTGTAAACTCCTAATTGTGTTAACCTATGTTTCCATTGTTTCTATAGGTAACTACAGCAGACTCTTATTTGTTTACTTGTAAACTCCTAATTGTGTTAAACTATGTTTCCATTGTTTCTATAGGTAACTACAGCAGACTCTTATTTGTTTACTTGTATACTCCTAATTGTGTGTTAACCGATGCGAACCCCGTTAGAAGTAATTTATACCAGAGTTAGGCATATACGCAGTTGTAAGGGAAGCGGGATATACTTTTCAAGTTATACCCTTCCATACCGGGGTACATGGATTTTGTAAAAGCTGTGTTTTTGTCCAATCAAATTGCAGTGTTTTACATGTAAAGGTAAGATAAACACCTGTGTATACTTACCGTTTTTCTCAACTGGTGAATCAACTCATTATATTGCATTGTGTATATAGAGCGATTCTTAACACAGGAGACAACAGCTGAAGGTTAGTTAATCGGTAGTAGCCGACACTTTGGCCTTTACACATCAGTGTTTCCCGTTTAAGAAAACAATGCATCACAATTAACATCAGAAACTTGTCGAAATCTTACGCATATATCGTGCCTAGTGCTACATCTTTTATATTGCCTTGAAAACCAAAGTACACAACATGTTCCGTGGACGATTTAAAAGTATACTTGAATTAGTTGAGCAGAATTAATGAAACTCTAATAATGACCATAGTAACGAATCTGTGTCATTTGGATTTAGCTCTTGTAAAGTTTCACTGATATTTAGCTTTTGAATCGAAACAGCCGTCTCAGAAAAGTCCCACTTTTTATCTAATTTGCATATCTCAAATTGCATACGTATGTCATTGGGTATGCTTATAAATCACAAGCTTGCCACGTATAAATGCTTCAGTTGAATGATAATAAATGTTACTTGATATAACGTTAGTTAGTGAATAAAACGATAATAATGTACACACATTTTTCGACGCCATGGCCCAGAAGGAATACTCTGCATTGTAAGTACAGTTGTCAGTCTGTTGAAATCCAGGACAGTCTTCATCATACGTTATACCAGGCTGATTGGTCTGGGCACAGAACTGTAACCCGTCCACCATATAACCTGCAATGGGAGAAAACATGCATAGACAACCTCCAATGCGAATACATTACACATTTTACGGAGAAACTCTGCTTTTGTTCTTTGTCATGAGCCCGTCAACCATATAACCTGCAATTGAAGACACCATGCATTAACCACATATGCCTTTGGGGTTGTAGTTTGCCTTCATTTTGCCTTCATTGTTTGTTTAACGCTGCACTTATCAATGTTCCAGCTAGATAAGTTTTTTTATAAAGTAGGCTTTTTCACTACTGTCACTACTGTCATACCGCTTTTAGAAAATTGCAAAAGTTTTTTATTAAAGGTCACATGCAACCCAAAAATCAAACATAATTAAAACACAATTATCACTTATTCATGACATATAATATACATTGCTGGTAATGAAAAACATATAAACAAAATTATAAGCGAACAATCGCAAATCAAAAGTGCAAAATTGTGTACTTCGGTTTACTTCCCAAGAAACGAAGCAGCCGGGATACCGAACCCAGTCAGAGCGGGTGGGTGTGCACTCAAGTGTAACAGCTGGTTCATTTGCAGATGCCTTCACGGCTCATTGTGTGTGTATATATAGAGATGCTGGGTTTTGTAAATACATGCTCATTTTTGTGTATAACATTTTGCAATCAACAGACATCATTACATGTCATGTGTTCAAGTATCACACCTGCCTGTCTGTGTAATTACATAATGTGACAGAGACCGAACTCGGGCCATAAATCAATGCATTTTGTTTATGGTGTATAGCCTGATTGGTGTTAAGTTCAAATTGCATGTGGTCAGTGATAGCAGCTGTGTATTGAATACATTGTCAGACAGGCAGGCAGACACAAAGGTGTCAATAAAACAAGACATTGAGTTTTGTCTGTGACAACGACATATCTATATCACAGTTAGAAATTCTGTACAACGCTAAATAATGACATTGCTTTTAAGTATCGAACTGAGAAAGTGACTCGGTAAGAAGAACGTGTGGTGAAATAGACAAATGAAATTATATAAACAGTTAATTTACTGTCATAACATATAAAAAGCTCATGCCTGTGAGATATCAACAAAACATTAGAAAAATAGCTCACACCAAAGCCTTCACCGAGTATTCACCCGACAACCCGCTTCCAAGCTGCGCGAACCTATTTCACTGCGCACGTGCTATGAGCGCAGCCCAGCTGTTGAAACCCGTTTTCCCCAGAAAAGTGGGGAAAATTAGTGAAACGTTTGAACTCCGATTTCTCGCGTTTTTTTCATCGTCTTATTTTTAACTTTATAAGTTGAATTTGCATTTTGACGATTTGTTTCGGTAAGTCCATACCGAAAGGTATCAGAATCTGCAAAGTTGTGTTTTACGTTGCATGTGACCTTTAAGTAGGCTTTTTTCACTACTGTCATACTGCTTTCAGAAAATTACAAAAGTACATACAAGAGGCTAGGTAATATGGAAACATACATTCAGCTTTCAAATTTATATATAAAGACCATATAACAAACCCTTCATCCGTATAGGGGCGGTAGGGTAGCCTAGTAGATGAGGTAGGTAGCCTATTGTGCCCCGAAGACCTGGGCTCGATTTCCACATGTTTACAATGTGTGAAACCCTTTCTGGTGTCCTCGCCGTGATATTGCTGAAAGGGGCGTTAAATCCAAATTACTCACTCACTAGTTTTAACTTTATACTTACTCGGTCGCTTTACTGAACCCGCTGTTTGGTTTTGTGTTTGGAACAATTCCTTTCTTAATGCAATATATCTCTTATAATAATACAAAGATGCCTGTATAGTTACCTATGAGTGTATCTTCAAGCACTGTTGCTCTCTGTCCACGGTTGCTGTACATCTGTACGACACCGTACACACCAGACCAGAACATGCTCTGAAACGGAACTATCGAGTAAAACGTTGTGTGTGTAAATGTGTGATTCAGCGAGTGAACCCCTGAAGATCCGGGTCTGAATTGATCTTCAGTAACCCATGCGTGTCGTAAGAGGCGACTAACGGGATCGGGTGGTCGGGTGTCATCGTGCCCCATTTGCCTAGATGCTGTTGATCACTGTATTGTCTGATCCACCAGACTCGATTATTTACAGACCGCCGCCATATAGCTAGAATAGAGTGTGGCATTAAAGAACAAACAAACAGTGAGTGGAAGTTATTGTTGAACAGACACAATACACACACATAACTGACAGACGGACAGACAGACTGATAGATACATATATGTGTGTGTGAACCAAACGTTGAACCCCAATAGCGTACACTGATACGTTGTAACACGTTCACCGGAAAAGAGTTTGCTCTTCAAGTGTATCATGTATCTTCAAGTGTATCATGTATCTTCAAGTGTATTATGTATTCCTATCATCAAGAGCGGCGGTGGGGTAGCCTGGTGGTTAAAGCGTTCGCTCGTCACGCCGAAGACCCGAGTTCGATTCCCCTCATGGGTACAATGAGTGAAGCCCATTTCTGGTGTCCCCCGCCGTGATATTGCTAGAATATTGTTAAAAGCGGCGTAAAACCCAACTCACGCACTCACTCCTATCATCAACAGAACCGTTCCCTTTATATCCCTGATCCGCCCGGCATAACATTATGTATGAGTTCAATTGCACAAGTGTGAGCACTCTAACAACCCACTGTCCTAAACCGTGTTCACCGCGTGTTCAATATACTAACAGGTGGTAAATCTGGGTATTAATATCGAGGTGACTTGTCTCTATTTGTATTTCATTTGAGAACATGTCAGCCTTCACTCTGATGTGAGGACAATGTATTAACTTAGTTCAATATGTATGCTATATATTCGCCGGGATCACACTATTTGTACATGTGTGAAAACGATATCATTGGCTCTTGAAGGCTCCAACGGACGTCCTATTTATGTATGGTGTGAATGCACTCGTCTGTGTGCTCAGCAGCTTACGAACTCATCATACACCGAGACTTTCCGTCCATGTGATGTAGTATTTGCATCGAAAGGATCGAATAACATCTAGTGTGTGAAATGAGAACATATATTTTTAATTTGTTAAATTACCTCAATAAAATAGGTTAAAAAGGAGCTAAGGAGTTCTGTTTGCATTACCTTCGTGTTGACTTGGCCATACTGGCCTTTTTCTTTCTTTGTGGCTTGACGCCATATTTCAGCTATATGGCGGCGGTCTGTAAATAATTGAGTCTGGACCAGACAATCCAGTGATCGATATTTTGAGCCTCGCTATACGCAACTGGAATACGTTAACATGCGTCAACCAAGTCAGCAAGCCTGACCACCCGATCCAGTAAATCATCTCTTATGACCAGCATGGGGTTGCTGAAGAATTCTAACCCCGATTTTCACAGGATCGGCACTCAATCTGAGGAGACCACAGTATATTGCCCATGAGTTGACACGGTTTATATGTATTAGCGTATGGCTGACTACCTAATTCACTGGGTACAACCTTCCTCGACGTGATGTGAATCTAGATACATGACTGAACCTGATATTGAGTATCAGCTTGAACTAAGATTGCAATAAGGTAACATGAACACACACATATACGTTCATGTATTTGTTTATAACGTATTTCAACATACGTTCATGTATGTGTTTATAACGTATTTCAACATACGTTCATGTATTTGTTGATAACGTACTTCAACATACGTATTTCAACATACGTTCATGTATGTGTTTATAACGTATTTCAACATACGTTCATGTATGTGTTTATAACGTATTTCAACATACGTTCATGTATTTGTTTATAACGTATTTCAACATACGTTCATGTATGTGTTTATAACGTATTTCAACATACGTTCATGTATTTGTTTATAACGTATTTCAACATACGTTCATGAATATGTTTATAACGTATTTCAACATACGTTCATGTATGTGTTTATAACGTATTTCAACATACGTTCATGCATGTGTTTATAAGCGTATTTCAACATACGTTCATGCATTTGTTTATAACTTATTTCAACAAACGTTCATGTATGTGTTTATAACTTATTTCAACAAACGTTCATGTATGTGTTTATAACGTATTTCAACATACGTTCATGTATTTGTTTATAACTTATTTCAACAAACGTTCATGCATGTGTTTATAACGTATTTCAACATACGTTCATGTATGTGTTTATAACGTATTTCAACATACGTTCATGTATGTGTTTATAACGTATTTCAACATACGTTCATGTATGTGTTTATAACGTATTTCAACATACGTTCATGTATGTGTTTATAACGTATTTCAACATACGTTCATGTATGTTTATAACGTATTTCAACATACGTTCATGTATGTGTTTATAGCGTTTATAACGTATTTCATAACATGTATGTGTTTATAACGTTCGTTCATGTATGTTTATAACGTATTCAACATACGTTTATAACGTATTTCAACATACGTTCATGTATGTGTTTATAACGTATTTCAACATACGTTCATGTATGTGTTTATAGCGTATTTCAACATACGTTCATGTATTTGTTGATAACGTATTTACATACGTTCAACATACGTATTTCAACATACGTTCATGTATGTGTTTATAACGTATTTCAACATACGTTCATGTATGTGTTTATAACGTATTTCAACATACGTTCATGTATGTGTTTATAACGTATTTCAACATACGTTCATGTATGTGTTTATAACGTATTTCAACATACGTTCATGTATGTGTTTATAGCGTATTTCAACATACGTTCATGTATGTGTTTATAACGTATTTCAACATACGTTCATGTATGTGTTTAGAACGTATTTCAACATACGTTCATGTATATGTTTATAGCGTATTTCAACATACGTTCATATATGTGTTTATAGCGTATTTCAACATACGTTCATGTATGTGTTTAGAACTAATTTCAAAGGTAAAAGCAAACTTCTAAAAAAGCATAAAAATTGGAATTTTGGTGAAGAGCTGTGTTTTGAGCTGTGTTAGTTGTATGCTAACCAACGTACCTTGCCGGGAGGAACGTCAACATTGGCTGCTTTGATGAAGTCATCATATCGACTGTAACTTACATTACACGCAGGTTGGAAGGCGAATGCAGAGATGAACATATCTGCCAGAGCTGAACAGTTTCTAGGTGTAGATACCCTGGAAAAACAAACCTTTACAGGAAATATCATTTTAAGATCCTTTAAAAAAACAATGTTCGGTTGTAAAGCCTAATGGTTAAAGCGTTCACGGTGAAGACGAGGGTTCGATTCCCCAAATGGGTACAATGTGTGAAGTCTATTTCTGGTGTCCCCGCTGTGATATTGCTGGAATATTGCTAAAAGCAGCGTAAAACTAAACTCGCTCATTCACTCACTCACTCTATTATCACAAATTGTGGTAAGATAAAAAACTATTGCATTTTTAAAGGTGTTTACACATGACAATACAGTAAAGGTTTTATATATAACCTTTCTCACTTTAGACTAGGTTTTACATTTGTAACAATAACCACCTGGCTTTATAAGCATCAGTGTAAGGCTATGAATGATCCATTAGGGTTTGTATACAATAGGCGTCTGAAGCGAGCCAGCGTCTCGCTATGTTCGACCCAGTTTCCCTCTCAAGGGAAGACTTTGTCTTCTTGTTATCTCTAGTTTTTCACTTCTAACCTCAGAGAGGATGAAACAATCACGTCAGATTCTCTCGCTATCTTTAGTCAAGGGATTCCCTCTACTATACATAGCCCGTGTATTGCGCCACACCTTGTCATGACGCATTTCTATAATTAGCTCGGCTGCGTCGTTCAGGTGGGGCAGAACCGGCCTTTACCTATCATCAGGATTGAACCGAGCAACATCAATGCAGTAGATATCCATGACCGAGTCTAACTAACCGTTGATGGTCATCAGAATGCTGTTACAGACAAACTCACTGGCAGTGATCCTGACACTGGTCACATACCAGGTGTTAGCCGATGGTCAGTGTGTAACCAAGGGAACAACTCCTGAAATACGGGAGCTGGTGTTTGGGAGGTGTATCGACTACCAGACAAATATCAACCCTGGAGCTTTCTGTGTGAGCGGGTAAGGTGGACTAGCTGTTGACATTACATTACCTCTGAACTCGTTTACCCTGTATGAAGTTAGACTAGCAATTTACGTTACATTACTTCTGAACCCGTTTACCCTGTTTGAAGTTAGACTAGCAGTTTCGTAAATTGAATTACATTACTTTGAATCAGGGTAACTGAATTATACACCTATAACATATGTTATATGTGGGATTGCACTTTTGCAGTAAAGTACAGATTCTAGCACTTGGGTTTGGTTGAGTCCCTTCCACTGGAATCCATGATGGTTCAGTGGATTAGATGGCTGACTCTGTGTGCTGGCGATTAGGCGCCTGTGGGTTCAAATATAGCATATGGATTTTTTTCGACAACTTTCTAAATGGCATTGTGAATTATACATTGCATATATTGCGGCTATAAAATGTCCGACTCCGACCTTCTGTTCCGAGGTCGGACGCTTTGTCCACATGACCAATAGAAAAGAGGTGACAAGCTGAGGATGCCACCTGTGTCCATGACTCCACGCCCTGCTCTATCGTAGGGCACTGAGGCTTATTTGGTATTGGTTATTTGCTCAAATATGATATTAACGTTGAGCGCCAATGTTCTGGCCATAAAATGTCCAAATCCCGTGGTGGACCTTCTTGAGGTCGGACGCCATGTCCACAAGACCAAAGTTTGACAAGGGAGGATGCTCTCTGTGAGAGGCATGGTTCCACGATTCCAATTTTATATATATTGTTTGAACATGAATAGTATTTGTAATAATTGTGTCCGATATGGCTGAAATACTGCCGCTGTGACTATGAACTTTAACTCACTCACTCACTGTAAAATTGTACTTTCCGTGATCAGTGGAGGAAATATAAACATTCATTCATTATATTTTATTGGAGCGGTCGGTTGCATGTGGGAATGTTGGTTGGTTGCTAACAGGACAGTACCTATATCAGGACGTGCAAATAATATTATCAGACATACATGAGGTTTATCCCCGGTATATCATCTGAAAGCAAACATTCTGCTTACCTCATGTCTATATTACCTTATGTCTATATTACCTTATGTCTATATTACCTTATGTCTATATTACCTTATGTCTGTATTACCTTATGTCTGTATTACCTTATGTCTATATTACCTCATGTCTATATTACCTTATGTCTATATTACCTTATGTCTATATTACCTTATGTCTATATTACCTTATGTCTATATTACTGTCTATATTACAGTCTGAACAGAAAGACAAAGTACACACACGCGGTATTTACAATCTTCACAGACTGTCCATTGAAAAGTTAACTCACATAATAATCTTATTATACAATTGTAAATCTGCAACAATGTTTAACATTTAACGTAGAAGTTAAGAGGTTTTATTGTATTGTCATGTGTAAACACCTTTAAAATGCAATAGTTTTTTATCTTACCACAATTTGTGATAATAGAGTGAGTGAGTGAATGAGCGAGTTTAGTTTTACGCTGCTTTTAGCAATATTCCAGCAATATCACAGCGGGGACACCAGAAATAGACTTCACACATTGTACCCATTTGGGGAATCGAACCCTCGTCTTCACCGTGAACGCTTTAACCATTAGGCTTTACAACCGAACATTGTTTTTTAAAGGATCTTAAAATGATTTCCTGTAAAGGTTTGTTTTTCCAGGGTATCTACACCTAGAAACTGTTCTGCTCTGGCAGATATGTTCATCTCTGCATTCGCCTTCCAACCTGCGTGTAATGTAAGTTACAGTCGCTATGATGACTTCATCAAAGCAGCCAATGTTGACGTTCCTCCCGGCAAGGTACGTTGGTTAGCATACAACTAACACAGCTCAAAACACAGCTCTTCACCAAAATTCCAATTTTATGCTTTTCAGAAGTTTGCTTTTACCTTTGAAATACGTTATAAACACATACATGAACGTATACGTATGTGTTCATGTTACGTTATTGCAATCTTAGTTCCAAGCTGATACTCAATATCAGGTTCAGTCATGTATCTAGATTCACATCACGTCGAGGAAAGTTGTACCCAGTGAATTAGGTAGTCAGCCATACGCTAATACATATAAACCGTGTCAACTCATGGGCAATATACTGTGGTCTCCTCAGATTGAGTGCCGATCCTGTGAAAATCGGGGTTAGAATTCTTCAGCAACCCATGCTGGTCATAAGAGGTGATTTACTGGATCGGGTGGTCAGGCTCGCTGACTTGGTTGACGCATGTCAACGTATTCCAGTTGCGTATAGCGAGGCTCAAAATGTCGATCACTGGATTATCTGGTCCAGACTCAATTATTTACAGACCGCCGCCATATAGCTGAAATATGGCATTAAGCCACAAAGAAAGAAAAAAGGCCAGTGTGGCCAAGTCACCACGAAGGTAATGCAAACAGAACTCCTTGGCTCCATTTAACCTATTTTATTGAGGTAATTTAACAATTTAAACATATATGTTCTCATTTCACACACTAGATGTTATTCGATCCTTTCGATGCAAACACTACTGTTTTTTTATTAATTTGAGATGGCATTGTTTCTTGTCGCATACTTTTGCGTTAGTGAAACAAATGTGGTGAACTTAAAACTGATGTATGGCGTTATTACAGCAAAGGCTGAGCGGAAGGAGAAATATAATGGTTCCGGCACTGTTAGACTATTAAGAAAGGTCACATGCAGCGCAATAATATTCCAATTATGTACTGACAAAAAATATTTTACAGTAGTGAGCTGGATAGACTTAAGAATTACGAGTTGGTACGTGTAGCATATTTGGCTGTGCTCTAAGAGAGACATCCTCGATAATCTCCAGGGTATACGTTACGATAACTCTCCACTATGCCCTGGATGCATCCACGGCTTAGGGCGATGATTTTATTACCTCCCTTGGCTGGCTCCGCATTCTCACAGTAGCCAATCAGCTAAGCCGCCGTTACAACCGAGCTTGCCAGTGTCAACAAGGATAGCGGTCGCAGTCGCGAAGTTTTGTTCGCAGTGCCACTCAGATTTTGGGGAAATAATAAAGAAAAATTGACAGATCTGAAACTTTAAAAATATATGAAAGAACTCCTTCTACTTCTTTGAGAGTACCTCTGCATCAATTGTGTTGCCAAGTTTTAACGGTTAGATAATTTAAGAAGCGAAAGTGAATTTTGATTGGTACGCTCAACTTCCCAGCGTAGGTACCTGATTGGATAAAAAGCCAGCCAATTGAGGTAATAAAATCATCGCCCTAAGCCGTGGATGCATCCAGGGTATAGCGGAGAGTGATCGTAACGTATACCCTGGAGATTATCGAGGATGTAACAGAAATAAAGTGCTATTCTATTGGGACAGTTAGGGACACTTGAGAGGACCAAGAGGCACCTCATCGCCCTTTGTTCATCACTGAACCTTTTAATCCCTCGAAACAAGCACCTCACAGAGATCTGCCAACACCGCAGACAAGACGTAACTGATACTGGTAGCAAGAGCGAGTGCAGCTTAATAAGGCGTGTTAGCTTGCGTAATACTGCTTTCTTTGTCAGGCTCTTTTGATGATACGAATAATGAGTTCACGTGGACGTGCAGCACATAGAATACTCGGATGATATACTCCAGTAGAAAAATCATATAACTATATAACTATATATAACTATATATATATATGTCTGCGGATATATAACTATATATATATATATATATATATATATATATATATATGTCTGCGGATCTAAGTCGACCATATCAGATTAATGTCTATTAATATATCGCTCATCTCCTACGTATATACGAGATATTAAGTACTACGTAGGGGATAATTTGTCCCGCGTAGGAGAAAATATGCCTTACGTAGGAGATATTAAGTCCTACGTAGGAGATAGTGAGCCCAAACATTTTTCACCGTGGCCCTACTACGCTTCCGTAGTACTAAACCCTAACTTGAAACTCTACATATTACTGTAAGAGACAGTTATCATGAACATAGAACCGTTCATAGAGAACCGTTCTCTGTCAAGTTTGTACAGGAGGTGGTGCGCGTGTAAACGTATGAAGTAATATCCGTTACATGTTCAACACGAATGGCGTTATGAATTAGCTTCACAATATCATCTGCGACTGAATATCTTCGATATTCACTGCGCGATCAAAGGTAACAAGAGTTTTAAAACTCCCAGCGTTGTTGAGTGAGTGACTCAACATGGATTTATCATAAACACCATACAGGGCATTGATTAGATTCATGTTCCCAAAGGAAAGACCAGCACGAACAAACACAGGCGTTCACTACACGCTCTCGCTTTATGAGATATACGACGACAGATGGTTGTTGTCACAACAAGTACTCGGTGAGTGTTCAATAGCAAAAACAGTCAGTAGTTTACAAACTAAATTAAAAAGCAAGGTTTCTTTTTATCCACTATTATGTATCATTTAGCATGTGTTAAGTTGTAGAAACGCTACACTTCAAAGAGTAAATAAGCACAAGAACTTCCATTTGTTTTCCGTTGTCAAATCACATAATGCCAATGTCATCGCTGGGCTTGGGACGTGCAGTGACTGAAAAGCAAATCAGCTCGGAATACTTTCTGTGTTTCAAAGACAGCTATTTAACATTAATGGCTGGTGTAAATCACATAATGCCAATGTCATCGCAGGGCGTGGGACGTGAAGTGACTGAAAAGCAAATCAGCTCGGAATAGAAGCTGTGTTTCAAAGACTGGTATTTAACATGAAAGACTAGTGTAAATTTTGCAGTAATGACTTTTAATAACGATCGAAATGGGTTGACCAATATGAATAATCTCTCCATATATGCCTATGAGTATGAAGTCAAGTACATGTAATGCCTTGCAAATGGTATTATTGATAAATATAACTTGACAAACGTTCAGCCATTATTTGGGCTGTGGGGTAGCCAAGTGGTTAAAGCGTTCACTCGTTACGCCGAAGACCCGGGTTCGATTCCCCAAATGGTTACTATGTGTGAAGCCAATTTTAGGTGTCCCCGCCGTGATATTGCCGGAATATTGCTAAAAGCGGGTAAAACTAAACTCACCCACTCACTTCATTATAACCGACACTGTCCATGTATTTCTAGACTAATGCTTAGTCCCTCAATACATATAATTGTGATAGTAACAACCAAGCCCATTTAAATTGAAAAGGAGCCCCAGGGAGACCAGAGATTACCTGAGGAAATCTAGACTTGCTTTATTTAGGGCTTTGGCACTACAGAGAGAGCTTGGCAGTAGGGAAAATAATGTGGTTCAGGCACTGTGAGACAGACTAATGTATTTCATGCAGCCCCGACTATTTTGCCGTCGCCCATGTCCTTTTATGAACCATACAGAGACACATACAAATTGCATGTTACAATAATGTCAGTAAAAGCTGATATCATCTAAATGCGTTTTCATGCAAGATTAAAGAGTTACAATGCCTTTAAGGAGATATGCAAATAAACGATAAGAAGGAATCTCGTAGCATGCTGTTACTCTGTTATCAACGAGTGAGTGAGTGAGTGTGGTTTGCGCCGCTTTTTGTCATATTCCAGCAATATCTCGGGGTGGCCTCACACATTATGCAAATATGGGAAATTGAACCTGGATCCAAGAGCGAACGCTTTAACCACTAGCCAAGCAAACCGACCCTCCGTGATCAACGAGGACACGTGACCGGAACATAATTTGTTAAACATCAAGCACATTCCTATGGTTGTTTCCATATATGGACACAGCAGATAATTTCACATATGCTTTCATTCGGAAAGTGAAGTATGTGTATATATAAAATTTTATTTTCTAGCATTACAATTGAAAAACATAGTTTTATTACTTCCTTCTTAAAACTGTTTCTGAAGAGAGAATACAATGCAACCATTCTGAATAACACATATAAGATTCAGATTTAAGATTAACAAATCGTAATCTAGACGGGAAGCTATATGATGACCATAGGAGAACACATAACTTGTCAGTTGACACGATTTATCATCAATGAAGATCTTACCGGACCCGAGCAGCGCAAGCTCGAAGGGCCCGCCAACTGGTCTTGTATAAGAAAGTTGAGGCGTCATGGGTGACCAGCGGGTCATGCATCCTCATTAAGATGGGGGACCGGCCGGCGAGAAAGGTGGCCAACAGCACTTCGATGAAGTGTGCGAGTCTACTAAACTCAAGGTGGTGATTAATCTGAGTCAAGACAAATGAATACCATTACAGTCATGAGATAGTAGTATGGTGACCGCACATTTCCGAGGTGACGTAACGTGACGCAACCTCGAAAATATACGGCCACACTGACGTCATACACGTATGACGTCACGACGATTGGT
The DNA here is from genome assembly GCF_003918875.1 of Haliotis rubra. Classification (NCBI taxonomy): domain Eukaryota; kingdom Metazoa; phylum Mollusca; class Gastropoda; order Lepetellida; family Haliotidae; genus Haliotis; species Haliotis rubra. The sequence continues at coordinate 359,515 of NW_025767586.1, forward strand.
CTCGTGACGTCACGATCTACAAACGAAGGTAGTGACGTCACTTGATGGTGACGCAACCTCGAAAATATACTACCACACTGACGTCACGCCCTACAACGACGGTATTGACGTCACGTGGTCATTGAACCGTCACAAATAAGGGTAATGGTCGTCTAGTACGTGTTCGTGCATGTACGTGTGTGTGTGTGTGTGTGTGTGCGCGCGCGCGCATGTGACCTCTACTAATGACGTCACACAAACAAAATGGCGACCATAAGAATCCCATCAGTCAAGCTAAATTCTCAATTACTCTCAGACGCGTTTTACCTCATAAATGCACCATTAGCGTGTCAATAATATTTGAGTTTTTTTACGGAGGCTAGGGAATCTCGTGCTGTCTATGTAAAGCTCTCTACAATACTAGACCGCAAGAACACCTAGACACTCTTAATCACACGACCACCCCGTCTGTGTAAAGCTCTCTACAATACAGGACGGTAAGACGGTGATATTCTACGTGAAACAAAATGTGAGGTAGAAAACGGCAAAGCAGCAAGAGTGGTACCGAGTGTTACGTTCTTTACCTCGTATCGTAAACCCAAAGCGGGAACGAATAATAATTTTGAAGGAGGTCTGTAAATGTCGTACTGCCAATGTAAAGCTCTCTACAATACTAGGCAGCAAAACAAATGTAACAAGACACTCAAAAAAATAACACACCCTCCAGTTTATGTAAAGCTCTCTACAATACAACACCGGAAGGCGGTTATATTCTACCAAATACAACAAAGAAGATATTGAGTCGGACAGTCTATGTAAAGCTCTCTACAATACTAGACCGCGCGAGCACCGTATCCCTCGTTGTTTAAACCACCCCAAAATATACCCACGAGGTAGACAACGTCAACACTTTTATATAAAACACAACAGAGACTAGTAAAAACAACATCTCACAAATTTTATTCGTAAATATGCACATCTACATTTCTACCCACAAATCAACTCAGTTTACAAAACAGTTCTCATGTCAGTATCAAACCTGACGGGGCACGTGATTTTGAGAAATGCGCACGACGGGCTGAACCTGTTGTGTTCAAAGTCTATGTCGTCTTCTGCACACCATTTCCATAGTCTTAATCCACACCATGCACACACGACCTTGTCCGCCACACCCGTATAAAAGAATCCTCTCCGGGCTAGCTGTCTCCCCTTTTGAACCATTTGTTCTGGCCAGTCCTGGAAAGAAACCATCCTGGCGTAGCCGCTGAGCATTGCTTCGTAACAGTAATTCTGACTTAAATCCGTCAGTAGCCTCCTAGGTTCCCCACGTGTCTCCGCGTGTACCAAGAACTGTCTATCACTGTTTCTCCTCCATTCTCCCTGTTGTGAAACGGTAATTTTGAATCCACATTATCATCGCTGAAACGCTGGATACCATATTTCCCGTCCACAGACAAGGTGTCTTCGTTTCCAGAGTCCTTTGATGGCGATACTTCTCCTTCTTATTGAAGAAAAGTTTACATCTTTCTCCATCGCTCTGGTCATTATACGATTCGGGAACGTAGCAGCAGGACATCGTGGTGCGGAATTACTCAAAATATACAACCTCACTCGGGCAGTCGGCTTCTAACTAGCTACTGCGTGCGCTGGGGTGCGTGATACTCCTCGACACCATCAGCGGTTACGTGCCAAAAGAATAGGGGGGCGTGACCTAAGGGCGCATCGTCCTGCCATTGGACGGTAAGGGGTCAAATCCCGGCCCTGGACATAATTATACCTATTACATCGAACACAGTCGTTATCGCTGCGAGTACCTGACAAGCGTAAGCGCTAAAAGCCGGGCTTGACACCTCCTTGTATGGTTGCCTAGTAAAGACCGGTTTTGCGACGAGATGATGGCATGGGAAAAAAATCGACAACATTCCTACAGCTCTATCAATAACCTAATTTTTCCCTCGTCAAAATCCATAGCTCTTAAAGTTCTCGAGTATATTCTTCTTGGCATTATCATACCATCTGAAAACCATGGAATCGTTTGCAAGCGTATTACTTTTACTGAAATGACTAACTATATCGCCGTTAGAAATACCTCGAGATCGCCAGCTACCGAAATATAAACAATGGTGACCGCAAGCTACTGACGATAGACTTTGCACACGAACTCTGTTGTAGGAATAATGCAAACGACCGTATTTTGTCACAAAATCGTGAAATTCGGGCCATATTCGCGTGTAATCTATACCGTACGAGTCGTGCATGTGTAATCTACCGGGTGCCTCTACGCTTAAAGCGAGCCAGTGACTTCCCGGTTCGCTTTTTCTGTCCGTGTTGCAAATAAACAATATAGGATATTTCAGTCTCTTCATCCCGACTATTTTATTACCACACACCTCTTCCAAAGTATCTCTGCTACTTATGCCGCCATAGTTGTTTTTAAGGAAAGGCTCATTACGACCAAACCATTCCAAATCTCGACCGTACAACATTTTAGAAGGATATGTAACTCGTCCCTCGTCTACGTCAGTGTATAGCGGCATTTCTAAAGTGGTCAAATTCTATTACGCTGTCCAGCTCTCTATAATAACACACTAACGTCAGAGCTCGGGGCTTTGGCTGCGAAAATTTCAATTCTATGCCGACCTTACCAGAGCTCTTCGGATACACGTGTGACATGTCAGCACCTAAATCGTGCGTTAAATCGAACACAAACAATGTAGTGCCGTCTAAAAACTCTTTGAGAGTTACTGTGTGCGTGGAATTTCTCCCCAAACCCCCTGTATTTCTAAACAGCTCTAGGTATGTCTGATACATCCGTGTAGAGTCGGGTTCGAAATTGACGGTATGGCATCTTTTGCCTACCTCCTGACCGTTTACTTTAACGGCTATTTCCGTCAATCCAAAAGGCTGGAAATTAACAGGATTTCTGTTCGAAACCCCTGCAAAGGATTCGTTGTCAACGAGACCGAGTACTATTCTTTTAGGAATGTGAACCATTATTAAATGTTCGGAATTATATTCTCTCAGGCCTTGGGGAATGTCGTGTGCCGTAGTTTTCACCTGGGCTATGGGATATTTCACGGTACTTCCATGGCGTCAAACCTCTAATATGGCTATCTCTAATAGCTGGTGCTACGTTTACTTGTCTGACATGAAATTCGGCTGAGGTATATGGCAAGCATAACCGGGTATGCGAGTACCGGCCTCGTTCGTAGTGGAGTGTAACATATAGAAGTTATTCGGGCTACGTATCAATTCGATTTTAAAGGTACCCCGTCTATGAGGTATCTATGCTGCATGAACAAATCAGAGTGTAATTTTCCAACGAGTTCTAAGGGCCTACTGGGCACACATTTTGCCGTCGTTTCGCGAATGCGGGTTGGAATCTTCATTGCCTAGAGAAAAGTTATTAAAACACCCTGCCTTATCTTTACTGAAATTCTGTGCTACCAAATTGTTGTCTATTTGTGATTTATCGCAGCTCAGTAGTGTTTCTATGTACGCTCTGTACGGGTATGTACCCAAACTGTCTGTTAATTCTAGTTGATTAGAGCCTGCTATTACTCTCACCTCCCGAAATAGAGAATGTAGAGTATTTGTCACGGGGGCGCACACGTCTCTACGTCTAGTCACCGTCTCCCCATCAGCGCTCATCACATTGTCAGCGACTGTAGCACGACCATCCGTCATCTTAAATTCGCATACAATTCTCAGGTAACATTCGGCCAAGTCTACGTAACTGTTTATAGGGTTATTGATATCAAACCTTATGGTGCCGTCCAACTGCCCGAGGCCTGTAAAGGGGCTATATTTGGTCCAGTGTGAATCCGTCATCGTGGAAACCATACCCGGTAATGAAAATAAATCCAGTTCGCTTTTACCGCATTGCGTGTTCCATATCCCTCGACATCGTGATGGATGCTATGATATCTCTACTAAAATACCAAACGCCTCTTAGACTTTCTCCTACGCTTCTTTCTGCTCGGGAGGGATCCAACAGCCGGAATTCTCTCTTTTAGACGGCGTATTTTTTTACGAGGTGTCTGAGTACCCGTACTAACGAGTCTACGCTTATGGCTCGACGTCCCCGATGGAAATGATCCCCAAACACCTTTCATCGTGCTTTTAAGCGCCCTGCTACTACGTCGTTTTATACTTTCTGACGCTTTTGCACTACCCTTCACCATGTCGCCCACAACACCGCGCAGCAGCCTTGGCTCCCTCCTCAATAGTATTTTACCCGTTGACTTTAGCAGGGGCATCGCTATTCTACCTTTAGCCTAAAATATTACCGAGTCCAGCACCACCTTGACCATAATGCCTGCCCACATTACACCGGTATGTGATTCCCGTACATCCCTTTACAGACGTCTTACGCGTTTATCCCTCGCTTTTAAAATGGAGTATCACCACCGACCGACCGCTAGCAAATGATACGGGTCGTCCGCGATCGTCTCTTATAAGAGTAGTCACAGAACGTATCTCGTCAAATTTTAAAGACAGATATTGAATAGGGTTCTTTTTCGCTCACGTATACTACATCTTTTAACATTTTCCTTTTGACGGTATCAATGTCAACAGAGGCGCCATTGTGTGACCAACTATCTGGTCGTCTATAATGTCGGCATAGACGTACATATTGTGGAAAAGTTGTTCTTTGGAGAAATTGGAAACACGTATCGGCTACGGGGGTCGTTCTGGGGTCGAGCACGCATACACACAGTGTCGCCCTTGCCTCGGGCACTACGGTTGTGAAACCCAGCATGGAAGCCAAGTAAGGAGACACGTCGAATCTAGGACCACAATTGCCTAAAACATGTCTCACCTCTTCAGCATCGGACCCCTCGAAATCGCTTTCCACAAAGCCCGAGACCATGTAGACGTATGTAGATGTATTATCGTCCTGGGAGTACACATATTTACTAGTCTCTTTAGGCGTTATCAATTCTATATCGATTTCCACACCACCCCCTGCATCGCTTTGTTTATGATATTCTTCACGCCACGCTTGCAACCGCGTTGATGGAACTATTCATTGTATCTAAGAGTCAGCGATCGTTATAATTCCTTTGGCGGCAACATTATCTGCCCCAGAAATTTAGTTTCTAAACCGAATCTATCCTTTCTCACCATGCCCTTCTTATACACTCTCTCGCGGACGGGGACAGTCATATACGCGCTGAAAGCGTTATGAGGAACGGGTAAATTGTGCCATGTCACGGGTATCTGCACAGTACTAACGCCAACCCTCCAATTATCCTTTCTGTTTACCTTCAGGGGGTATGGTAAATCTACGGTGTAAGTGTGTTGTACATTATCCGGTCGAGTTTCGGGACTGGCATCGCTTGGTAGGGTAATGTAAAAATCTGTCGCTTTCGTACCGTTATTCATAATGCGCGGTGCTGTTCTCCCATACGCTGACGTTCGGTGACAGACGAGGGTTGTTGCTGTTACGACTTCTTAAAGGGCCGGGAGGGGTATGAACCGAGCGCGTAGACAGCGATACTTTCAGTAATTCAAACAACGGTTCTTCAACCTTCTTTATATCCTCGGTTAGATCGGACGATGTGGTACCTTTCAGCGACAGGTAGCATACGATCAGCACGCATAGCAGGATGGTGTGTAGTGGTAGCTTCCTCATGCATGTCAGCCCCTTTTTGAGGAAATCCCTACCATGTGACTTTCTGGTAGCCATTGGTCGAATTCTTTGCTCGGGTATCCCTTCCATCGAACCAGTATTTCTCTTTTACCAGTAGTCTTATTGACCCTTCTCTTTAACACTTTTTCTACTTCGTACGCCTCTGGCTCCATTAACACGACTTGTAACTCATCCCGGTAAAATGTTCCTTTTATAGTGTTTCTATTGTAGTCGCGTATTTTATAGACAGTCGGTTTCTTATATCTAACTTTGTTGACCACGTAAAATATTTCCCTGGTCCAATTGGCCTCGTAACCTTTAACAAAATTCCCTTTACTCGTCGAAATTCTGACTGGTGTTTGCGGCAATAAGTATTTCTCACGTTTTGGGAATCTTTGACTGCGTTTGCTGCCTGTGCGTGTAGTTCCATACCGCTATCTCGTCGAGAATAGTAATCACGTCGCTAGGCTTACGTCCTATGGATGTGTGGTATGCGTTATTGTAGGCTTTCAATATTTTAGCCAATACCCCGACATACCGAGGTTGCGACACAGTGTTGAGGTATCTCCACATGCGGGTCTTTAGAGTTCTCTGAAATCTTTCCACGACGGAACATTTCACGTCATCGTTCTGACTAGTATAAAACATTTCCCCAGAACGTTCCTAATATGATGCTGTTGACAAATTCGCTACCTTTATCGGTCATTAAGCTATGGAAAATACGAGGCTTAGCACGGTTCAGAATTCTTTTGAAACCGTCGGTCACCGCTTTTTTAGCCTTTTATCCTTGAGCGGTTCGGCAAACGCGTATCTACTGAACACGTCTATAACGCATAATATAAATTTGTAACCATCGTTGACTTTGCTAATACGCGACACGTCCGACAAATCAGCCTGCCACAACTGATCCTTTCTACATATGGTAGCGGAATAGGGTGTTCTAGGAAAGCGCTTGGCGGGGCGAGGCCTATGTAGACTGTAAGCGGGCTGTCTCTTTAACCAAACCGTCACCTGAGCAGGAGTAGGTTTGACAGAACCCTTTCGTTGCCTAGCCTCCGATAATTTTCTTAAGAGGCCAACCCGTGAATCAAACCCCCTCGATACATCATAATAATATGTGCGTTTCAACCATTTCAGCCAGTAAGGCTTAATAGCTTTTCCAGCTATTGTCGATAATTGTCGACCCACCGTGTCGCCCTTTCTTTTCCCTCCCTCCGGCATTGTCCGAGCTCCAGCCTTCCTCATTACTTCGTTTCTTCTTCCTTCGCGACCTCCTAGGAGTGTCGCCCCCTCGTGTATAACCTGTTTTAATAGCGCCAGTGCTCGCGCCAGTGTCTGCCATTCCCGACGACAGGAAAGCAGCTACCTCGTTGTATTTACTACCCTTTTTTCGTCAGCTCGTGTAATACGTCCCGCAAGGTCTCTGGTCCCAGAGAGGATCCTTTATAGCTCAAAGTTCCTTCGTCCGACACCCCAAGTCTGGATCGTTTTAATAAAGTCGGTAATATCTTTAGCATCTCGTCTGTACGTTTTAGGTAAATCGGTCAAAACCTTAGAAAGCGTGGCATCTAAACCCGATGTTGTTACTCCCGGCTTAACCACGGGAGCTACAGTCGTTGCTACGCTAGTGTCGTTTAATGGCTTCCGGGGAAAATGTGTATCATCTCGACTCCCGTTTACCCCTTCCACACGCCGGGCTCTCGACTGTAAATCTAAGGCGTCTTCCAATAGGGCGTTATAGCGCAACATTTTCTCGTGTAGTTTAACCGGCACGGATGACGTCCTATTCGCAACATCCCCTACTCGCCGCTCGTCGTCATACACAACATTTCTCATTTCATCTAAATTGTCTCGCCTTTCTTTCGTTAAAAGAGCATTTCCTTGGAGAGGAGAGTATCTTGCCCGAGACCCTGACCATTCGTCGCGAGAGGAATGTACGAGTCGGGAATACGCTGCCTGAGGTAGCACGACCATCTTAGTAAAGGAGGACATCGCGTGGTTATTTGGAGCCTGTAATAGACCCTACCACACTCGATATGAGGTTTGTTACGACTGGAGCTAAAAAGAGGCAACAACAATGGTAATATACCACCCCTTTGCGCCAATATTTTCCTCTTGCCAGCGTGCGAAACTCTGTGTCTCTGGCATAGGGTATGAAGAGCTCTTTTCTTGCGATTTAACCCGAGTCTCTGATCATCCGTCATAGGTAAATTGCCGGAATACACATTAACGGCTGTCTCGCTAAAAGCGTCTATGACTTCTTTGGGTAAACAATTAACGAGTCGGCGTCTGACAGCGGGTGGGGCCCTACATAGGTAGTGTATAATGTCCGCGTTGGCTTTAACCCTGTTGACCGAATCGCCTTTGGCGACACCTTTTCTCTTACCACCCGATGTTCTCTTCCGCGCGCCACAGCGCGAGGTCGAGTGTAATTTACCGTTAGAGCGACGCATATTTTCGGTGAATTTACTCGTGTCAGGGGAAGGGTGTCGCTCTACTCCGAGGGTGTACAATAAAATGACGACTAAAACTCACGATCTTCGTATTTATGGTTATTTATTTCCTTTTCAGAACAATCTTGGGTATTGGTATAGGAGGTATTATCTGACCTCTGCTGTTGTTACGGCGTCGCACACCACCCTCGTCGCCCGGGGCGAATGTGACACGTTCTCCGCTGTATACGTCGTCCTCGGTATCGTCGCTGCTATCGCCGTCGTCGTTATACAAAGCTACATCGTCCCGACAATGTAGCAATGCGTCGCTGTCCCCAAACGAAGAAGAAGAAGAACTCGTGGTGGTAGACGTCGTCGTATCGTCTATACTAGTACTAGAGTCATCGCTGTAGTCGTCGTATGACGTCGAAGAATAGTCGTCGTCATAGGTGCTGCTGCTACTATTGCTATCCTGGTCTTCGTCCGTCGTAGCTTCCCCCCACGACCGTCGTCTGCTCAGCATTTCATTACCCGAAACGCAACTCTGAGCGTTATGGCAATCCATTCTATTCACTTTTGTTTAGGTCGGTATACGTCTATTTCTCCGTGTTCTCTGTTAAACTGGTTTCCACGCACTCTAAACTCGTCGGGCGTGTTCGGTGTTAAATCTAGCAGTATGTAAGTGTGCGGTTGTGACGTAGCTTGGGCGTAAGCCTCTCTTATAAAGCCCGACTGACCCGGAAATATTTGTCTAGCTAAATGCTCTATCTGACTTCTATCCCAGGGATTCTTGTACACAACAATGTGCGCATAATTTAAGCTGATCGTTCTATGGAACGGTGTTCGCGAAAAATATTCTGTTGTAAGTATAGTATGCTGGTCTGTCTGTGATGCGATCTCTTAACGAACCATCTAAGTAACTCTTGCTCGTCCTCCTTTGTCAAATCGCCTCGCCGCGTCGTCGACGACTAGCCAGTTATACTTGGAAGCGTCAATGTAGCCTTCTACGTCGTCACTAATCTTTTGCACAAAATGAATGTCGATACCTCCCTGACGCAGATGGCTTTTTATAGCGTCGTATACGGGTTGCGTTTCACTGTAGACCCATACTATAACGTCTGGTAATTTTGTAGTAAAGGCCACGGACCATCTATATCGTTTTCTAGCATGTGCTTCACGAAAGTGGTTTTACCCGCACCGCTAGGACCTCCTATTAAGAGTCTGAATATCTTTGGGAATTGGAAATGAATTCTGTCGACTAGGCGTTTCTGCCCGTCAGCGCGATAGTCGTCCATGTTTACTCGGGAGTTGGTGACAACGCTATGGGCTTCTCTCTCTCTCAACGCGACAGTATATAAAGGGGAGTCTCTCTCTCTCTCAACACGCCAGTATATAAAGGGGGTAAGAGTGTACGAGTAGAGAAGGGAATACGCTTATGCCGTGATTTGTGTTGCGGCGCGTCTTGGCGTGTATGCGTTGAAAATGTCGAATACCCCCGAAGAGGATTGTCTTTATTTGAAAATGGAAACCACGGCAAGAGACGGAGAAAGAGACTCGTGTGTATCGAAGCATGCGTGTCTGACGGTGTTGGGATTATTGGTAGCTATCGCGTGCTGCACGCTGATAGCTTTACCGCTCCACTCATACGGAACAACACCCCCCGGGTCATTTGTCGCGGGAACGGGTGTGAATCTAACGGATAACGAGTGTATGCGCAATCAGCTACGCCTTTCGACAACAAAACGTGTTTCCGTTTGTTTGAAAGAAAATTTACCCATCGTAGATATCAGGCAATTTATAGCTGGTAAAGAGACAATTTTAGGTATTTCTATCTCCACGGAGGAATGGCGTAAATTAACCGCTAACATTGCGCGTATAAATAATCTTATCAAAGCGTTACCGTGACGTCTTTGTTAAAACGCGTATTACTGTCTCGGGTTTTCTAGTGTCCGTAGATTTTACTACTGAAATAAATGTAGGGAGAATGTATAACCACACCCGAAGGCATGACACACCGTTCCCAAAAAAAATTACGACACGCTTATTCTAAAAGTGTCACACGTCCTTCCAAATGTACGACTTACTGCTCCAAATGTATGACGCGTCGTTTCAAAAGTATGACGCGTTGTTCTAATAATTACACACACGCTGTTCCAAAAGTATGACAGACCCCTTCCAAAATCGTGTCATTAGCCGTGGACCCGTTCCATAGGTTTACTGCTAAAAAGTATGGGTAGAACGAATAATCACGCCAAAAGGTATGACATACCGTTCCAAAAGTATGACACGCTATTCCTAAAAGTATCCATCGTCGCACGCAATGTACGACTAACTGATCTAAAAGTATGACGGGGGATAGTTCTAAAAAAAACCTGTGACAACCATGCACCCCTTTTTTTTCCAATCCAGACCTCGACATACCCTGTTTGGGGGGTGCGAGAATAACGACAGAAATAGCGGAATATACATTTCCAACGGAACACGCGATCCGTTCGTTTATTTTTTAAAAAAATATTATTATCATCATCGTTGTTATAATCGACACGCCGAGAAGGGAGGGCGTGCGCTTGTTCAGGCACTAGTGTCGGAGCCTGCTGTGCTGCCTATCAGCTCGGCCACGAGCTTCTGCAACTCGATGTCTATCTCGACGTTGGTTTCTCCCTCCCTCGGGTGCTGTTCGCCGTCCTCGGTGTCGCGCATAGGCGACGGTAATGCTGTAGGGTTCTTCTTCTTCTTCTTCTTGTTCCGCGTCGTTGCGTCGTCGCCGAGTTTTCTCTTTGGTGCGTGGTTGGCTTCTTCGGCGGGTGGTTCGTGGTTGTCGTCGCCGCGAGTGTGTTTTTTTCGTGGTGGTGTTCGGTGGTGCTGCTGCCGTTGTTGGTCGTGCTCGGGTGGTCTGCGTCGTCGTTGTTGTTGGTGGTGGTGTGGTCTCTTTTGGTCCCCTGAAGTGACAGGCTGGAGGATGATTGTATACTAAGACGCAGAGCCACCATGACGTGTGACAGGGCGTTCGTCAGGGCGTAGCTGATTTGGAACACGTCGTCGTTCTTACACATATGATCGTTTGACTGTAGAGACATGACCGTAGGTGATGGTGAATGGAGCGAGGTGAGGAAAAGACTATTATACAGCTGGAGGCGAACTAAGGGAGTTGTTCGTGGCTTTTATGACGTTGGTCGTGCTACCGCCGCTGGAGAAAACAAGCTACATATGTATATGCTATCGTTGTTTGCAATGTACAAAGCATTCTTTTAGGAGAGATGGGTGGTCCTGAAAAGGACCGTTGGGTGGTGTGAGGTGGACTCACAGCTGTAGAGTGCACTGACACTGATGAATTGTCATCCTTCGCCTGATATGACACTTACTACCGTGCGTCAAACGTCTCATGTATGTGTCCTTCAGGATGGTACTACAATATACACACTGAAATGTACCATTATAGTCTATAGTCCCGTTTGCATAGACTGGTAGACACCCCCGACATTGACGACACTGCCATGCAGGACACGCTGATGATGATTGGTATGGTGATGGTGGCGATGGTGCTGATGCTTCCACCGACATCAGCTCTAAATCCCAATTCTCTTCCGCGTTGGCAGCAGTGACTCCACTCTTGCCCCTTCTGATGCCATTGAGAATAATTCTGCCTCCCAGTCTTCCATCCTATCAGTTGTAACACAACCCCTGTCCCTTCCCGTCATATAGCAGGGCTCAGCCATTCAAAGGACACAACGTCATCACCTCGTGATCGAGCATGGCGTTGTTGAAGTATGGCGAGAGTTAATACAAATTCATCAACGTGTCCTTGTTTGTGACGTCATAAAGGGGAGAGAGGTCCTCTCTCAGAGGAGTCATAGCCGTTGCGAGGTCATGAATTGCATACCGATGTTACAACTGTCTCTCGCACCTCTAGATTGTGTGTTTCAATACGTACTTTCTTAATCAGTAGCACTCAATCCTTATCTAATTTAAACACATTTCGAAACGTTCGACATTCATGTTGTACGTTTTCTGCAGATGTATCTACAGTAAAGGACGGAGAAAGTATAACTCCTACCAAAGGTATGACACAGTGTCACCAAACGTGGAACAATTCGTTCCAGAAGTATGACAAATCCTCCCAAATGTGTAACTTAGCCTCGTACAATTCTCACAGATTTTACTACTAAAATGACGGGAGAATGTATAACCGCGCCCAAAGTATGACACACTGTTCCAAAAGTATGACACCCCACTTATAAAAATATGATAAGCTGTTTTCAAAGTATGACACACTGTTCCAAAAGTATGACACACCCTTATAAAAATACGATAAGCTGTTTTCAAAGTATGACACTCTGTTCCAAAAGTATGACACACCCTTATATAAAAATATTATAAGCTGTTTTCAAAGTATGACCAACCGTATCAGAAGTAGGGTAGACCATTCCAAAAGTATCACCGACCCTTATAAAATACGATACAGTGCTTTCAAACTATGACACACTACACCTAAGCCATGTTTACCTGCCTTTTCTTAGCGTGTCTGATTGCTAGACATGAGGTCAAGATGTTCCACTCCCGATGGTTACACAGCAGTAAAAGTGGTTTATTAAAGTGTCGCATGTTGTGGTTGACACTAGTCGGCTATAGAGTGTTGGACAGTATACAACACAATGTGATCATTTTAGCAGTACTGCTATACACTAATGCAGATGACGGGCCGTTTACCTCTCCATCTAAAATACTGTACGGGGCAAGATTTGCAATGGTTTGGCAATACTGCCCTTTTCTTAAAACCGTCTGTGGTGGCATTGCTTTACGACCGCAGTTGAAAGGATTATCGCGTCAACGCACACCGACAGAGAGAAATGGTGTATAAGATAGTAGATGTAATTTTCGCGACTTCATGTGAGTTTATTGGGGAAAACTGGTGAGACGACGGCGACTGTGTATTAGAGACGATTAGGGCGATTAACCCGTAGAGGCTATTTTCGAGACGGTATGTAAGTATAGAATTTGTAAATATTGTTATGGCAATACGATTGAGGACGAAGTTCACTTTTTGGTCAGCTGTCCACTATATTCAGATTTACGATACGATTTGTGGGAAAATGTACTAAATATTAACCCTTTTTTTCTCTCTTGCCACCTTCCGACCAGGCCATATATATGCTAGGTAATGTTAAATTAATAAAACCCTTAGCTGCATTAGTTACTAAAATGTTTAATAGACGTAAACGCACTTTGTAGTCATGTAATTAAATATACCACACTCCACTGTTACTTATAGAATTGTGATATTCTATTCTGTTTTAGGTAGAATGTAGTGGCTTGTGTCTCACATGCCAGATGTTATATTAAGAGTCTTATGGTACAACATGTTAAACACAAATTATAACACTTTCTTCTCGGTAACCATTTGTAAACGTAGTTTGTAGTCATGAACTTAAATATATATACCACACTCCATTGTTTGCTTACAAAGCTGTGATAATTTATTTACTACTATCTGTTTTAGATATAATATAGTGCCTTGTGTCTCATAGGCCATATGGCCGGATGTTATATTTTATTGAATGTTTTAAGTTTATGTATGTTTTATATATAACATGTGACAAAAAATAAAAATATTTTCTTCTTCTTCTTCTTCTGTAAATCTATGTGAAGGGAAAAATTGTGTAGAGACGACGGGGTGGACACTCACGACTGGACACTAATAGGGACGATTAGAGCAGTTAGGCCGATTAACGATGTAACGTAGGGTTATTTTCGAAGGAAAGTGTGTAGAGACGACGGGGTGGACACTAGCGGTCATGTATAATAGGGGACGATTAGAGCAGTTAGGCCGATTAACGATGTAATGAGGGGTTATTTTCGAAGGAAAGTGTGTAGAGACGACGAGGGGTGGACACTAGCGGTCATGTATAATAGGGGACGATTAGAGCAGTTAGGCCGATTAACGATGTACGTAAGGGGTTATTTTCGAAGGAAAGTGTGTAGAGATGACGGGGTGGACACTAGCGGTCATGTATAATAGGGGACGATTAGAGCAGCTAGGCCAATTAACGATGTACGTAAGGGTTATTTTCGAAGGAGAGTGTGTAGAGACGACGGGGGTGGACACTAGCAGTCATGTGTATAATAGGGGACGATTAGAGCAGCTTAGGCCAATTAACGATGTACGTAAGGGTTATTTTCGAAGGAAAGTGTGTAGAGACGATGGGGGGTGGACACTAGCGGTCATGTATAATAGGGGACGATTAGAGCAGTTAGGCCGATTAACGATGTGCGTAAGGGGTTATTTTCGAAGGAAAGTGTGTAGAGACGACGGGGTGGACACTAGCGGTCATGTATAATAGGGGACGATTAGAGCAGCTAGGCCAATTAACGATGTACGTAGGGGTTATTTTCGAAGGAGAGGGTGTAGAAACGAAGGGTGGACACTAGCGGCTGTGTATAATAGGGGACGATTGGAGCAGCTAGACCGATTAACGATGTAACGCGAAGGGGTTATTTTCGAAGGAGAGGGTGTAGAGACGACGGGGATGGACACTCGCGGTTGTGTATAACAGGGACGATTAGAGCAGCTAGACCGATTAACGACGCACGTAGGGGATTATTTTCGAAGAAGAAGGGTGTAGAGACGACGGGGTGGACACTCACGATTGTGTATAATAGGGACGATTAGAGCAGTTAGGCCGATTAACGATGTACGTAGGGGGTTATTTTCGAAGGCTTCGGCACACGCAGCGGTGGTCGAAACGATTGCGTAATAAGGGGTGGTTAGACCCATCAGCAGGAATATACGATAAACCGAGGACATATGGTGCGTAAGATAATAGAGGCGATTTTCGTCTTCCTGCTGCGTGTGTCGGACGTGTATGGTCATGTCTACAACGAGGACACGCTCAATTACCCTTCGGGACCTTTGGGGTGTATATCACTCTCAAACCATACCGTCAACAGCTATCCGTACAGTTTGGACGTAATGAGCCTATTCTTATAAACAACTATGGCGGTATAAGTAGTAGAGATACTTTGGTAAAAGTGTGTGGTAATAAAATAGACTGTAGTGGGGTTAAGAGATTGGAATATCCTATACTGTTTATTTGCAACACGGACAGAAAAAGCGAACCGGGTAGATTACACATGCACGACTCGTACGGTATAGATTACACGCGAATATGGCCCGAATTTCACGATTTTGTGGCAAAATACGGTCGTTGGCATTATTCCTACAAAAGAGTTCGTGTTCAAAGCCTGTCGTCAGTAGCTTGTGGTCACCATTTCAGTAAAAGTAATACGCTTCCATGGTTTTCAGATGGCTTGATAATACCAAGAAGAGTATACTCAGGAACTTTAAGAGCCATGGATTTTGACGAGGAAAAATTAGGTTATTGATAGAGCTGTAGGAATGTTTTCCCACGCCGCCGACTCGAAGCAAACCGATTTTACTAGCTAACCATACAAAGAGGTGTTAAGAGTGGCTTTTAGCGCTTACGCAGCTAGGTACCCACGGCGATATCGCCTGTGTTTGATGTAATAGGTATAATTATGTCCAGGGCCGGGATTTGACCCCTTACCGTCCAATGGCAGGACGAGGCGCCCTTTAGGTCACGCCCCTATTCTTTTCGCACGTAACCGCTGATGGTGACAAAGAGTATCACGAGCACCGACACGCAGTAGCTAGTTAGAAGCCGTCTGCCCGAGAGTGAGGTTGTATATTTTGAGTGCTCCGTACCACGATGTCCTGCTGCTACGTTCCCGAATCGTATAATGAACAGAGGGATGGAGAAAGATGTAAACTTTTCTTCAATAAGAAGGGAAAAGTATCGCAATCATCGCACTCTGGAAACGAAGACACCTTGTCGTTGGACGGGAAATATGGTCTCCCAACTGTTTTGTGAGTAGAAACATAGTTGTGCATATTTACGAATAAAATTTGTGAAATGTTGTTTTTACTAGTCTCTGTTGTGTTTTATATAAAAGTGTTGACGTTGTCTACCTCGTGGGTATATTTTGGGGGTGGTTTAAACAACGAGGGATACGGTGCTCGCGCGGTCTAGTATTGTAGAGAGCTTTACATAGACTGTCCGACTCAATATCTTCTTTGTTGTATTTGGTAGAATATAACCGCCTTCCCGTGTTGTATTGTAGAGAGCTTTACATACACTGGAGGGTGTGTTATTTTTTGAGTGTCTTGTTACATTTGTTTTGCTGCCTAGTATTGTAGAGAGCTTTACATTGGCAGTACGACATTTACAGACCTCCTTCAAAATTATTATTCGTTCCCGCTTTGGGTTTACGATACGAGGTAAAGAACGTAACACTCGGTACCACTCTTGCTGCTTTGCCGTTTTCTACCTCACATTTTGTTTCACGTAGAATATCACCGTCTTACCGTCCTGTATTGTAGAGAGCTTTACACAGACGGGGGGGTGGTCGATGTGATTAAGAGTGTCTAGGTGTTTCTTGCGGTCTAGTATTGTAGAGAGCTTTACATAGACAGCACGAGATTCCCTAGCCTCCTTCAAAACTCAAATATTATTGACACGCTAATGGTGCATTTATGAGGTAAAAAACGCGTCTGAGAGCAATTGAGAATTTAGCTTGACGGATGGATTCTTATGGTGGCCATTTTTTGTTTGTGTGTCGTCATTAGTAGATGTCACATGCGCTCACACACACACACACACACACACACACACACACACACACACACACACACACGTACATGCACGAACACGTACTAGATGACCATTACCCTTATTTGTGACAGTTGAATGACCATATGACGTCAATACCGTCGTTGTAGGGCGTGACGTCAGTGTGGCAGTATATTTTCGAGGTTGCGTCACCATCAAGTGACGTCACTACCTTCGTTTGTAGATCGTGACGTCACGAGACCTATCGTCGTGACGTCATACGTATGACGTCAGTGTGGTAGTATATTTTCGAGGTTGCGTCACCATCAAGTGACGTCACTACCTTCGTTTGTAGATCGTGACGTCACGAGACTTATCGTCGTGACGTCATACGTGTATGACGTCAGTGTGGTAGTATATTTTCGAGGTTGCGTCACCATCAAGTGACGTCACGACCTTCGTTTGTAGGTCGTGACGTCACGAGACTATCGTCGTGACGTCATACGTGTATGACGTCAGTGTGGCCGCATATTTTCGAGGTTGCGTCACGTTACGTCACCTCGGAAATGTGCGGTCACCATACTACTGAGATAACTTGTTTGAAATACCCATAATGCCCTTGCACGATCTCATGAAAAGTTACTGTCGATAGTCATCATGACTCCATGCTTTACATATGTTAACATCAGTATAACTGTGCATAAAACTGTGTTGCTTACGGTAACATTGCGCTTTTGCAGAGATTCACATGTGATGTAAATGAACAATTTATATGATTTAGATAAATATGATAATATGCGCTCACAAAGTTGTCAACGTCACCCTTCACGTCTTCAGTCAGTGACACGCACCGCCAGATGTTAACGGTGAACGCGCTGCGAATGTTGTGAAGCACGTGCACGTGAGTGTGTGGGATGCACGAGTAGTGTGTCCGTGCTGTACATGCTATGTAACGGGTCTGTCTACTACAGACAGACAACACGTACTTACAATAGATCGTCCATACAGGTAAACTGTGAGCTTCCTCCGATGATAACGAGTTACAGTGTACCAACTTGATTTTTATGCATAATATGATTTTGCTTGCTTGGTTCCTCATTTCCTTAAAATGCACATACGAATACACATGTGTTTGCATCTCTAACCAGGGGTAATCTTGAATACAAGTGGACGTTGCTTTGCATAGCATTGACTACATGCATAATACGTTGTGTAGTATATGTGCAACATATACAGAATTGCAGTATACATATAACAGTAAGGGCGGGCGGAAGGGAAAATAATATCGGTCTGTGACTGTGATACAGACTGGGACAAGATATGGAAAACCAACAATTTGGACAACAGACCATTGTTTGGGTCTTTCAATTGTAAATATGATTCAAATAGCTTAACCTAGATTTCGATATCCTTCGAATGTACATTTGGTTGAAACTGGAAAATATACATTTCTCCCGAGACAAGAACGAATGTTTACATATAATTCAAAGTATGACAGCACGAGTATCCATTTTGTCTTTCGTCTTCTACCCGTCCCTACTAGACGAACAACTGGTCTCTGAAATGAACATATTTTACAGAAAAAAAGTTCATAGTAAAAAGAGAAATATAATAAAAGGAGCCCTGAGACATTCTCCTGAAACTGTGGAAATCTAGACTTGCCACATTTTCTAGACCTGCGTGGACTTGGATATATTTGCTTCAGGGTCTGTATGACAGACTACGTCCCTACATACGCTCAATCACAAGTGTCTCCAGGTCACGGAGAATCATTGGTGTAGGGGCTCGTATTGCAATTCTCGTGCGTTTGCATGGGTTGTTGACGCAGCATGGACGCCTTGTAACATCACTATTTGATTATGATTCACAAACACATGCTCATGATATGGTCGGAATCATGCCACGGATTAGCAGATATTTATCATGAAAACAGGTTTTTATGTAGGTGGCTTGAAACTTGCGTTTGCAAAGGCCGTTTTACAACTTCTTTTTTCTCTTAACACGCTGACCTCAAAGCTGAGTTAAAATTCTAATCGCTGATTAAAGAGTAAGACAATAAATAGTATGCCAAATTATCGTTACCATGACAACCCTGTGATATTTCACCTTATGTAAAGAGAGTAATAAATACGATGCTAGGTATGGCAGTACTACTGCAGTTGATAGTGTCTGTCGTAAATTTTAATAAGTTGCTTCAACGCTATCACTAATCACATCAGGTATGTATACAAATATATGTGTGACGGAGGAGATCTTGCGTCGCTAGTTTTCTCAATAATCTGAATACATGTATGTAGCGTGAAACCGGCAGATACCTATAGAAGAAAGTGTTTGCCCTCCCTGTAATAACCATGTCCCGTGTCTATAGAAGGGATATAATATGGGGATGAATGGCATGTACTTTTATCTTGGCCCGTTTATGAAGATAAATACTGCGATCTTTCACAATAATCTCTCTGGCTATCAGATTGAGGGTACTTTTTAAACATAACTGGTATTTCAATTATTGTATTTATACAGTAACATTCTTCAAACGTTCTCCACATACGTCCGTCAGATACATCGCACACTACCCCTTTCTCTTTTGATCTCTCAAACGACTGTTACAAGTTCGGAGAATCCTGGTCAAAGTTGAAACGTCTTAAGACTATACCCTACTATTCTGTAACATGCACATTTACCTAAAATGGGTAGAGCTTCCGTTCAGGGGAATATCAGAAGGACAGCGATACACTTGTCTCCAATGTTGTAGAAGACACTCCACTTACTTAGGAAAACAATAACCCAATGAGATATTGCATTCATGTCGGAGTTCAATGTTTTCAGCCCCTATCAGATGTGAACTTGAACATGCAAGGTCTGCGTCTATGTCAGACTAAAGGTCTACGAGTTGTTTAGCAGCACTGGGGCGTTATAGTCATATAGGCCTGCTCCAAACAACGGAATATATATCTTTTGAGAAGGACTTTTCCGACGGGTAAAGGTACAGCAATGAAACATCACGAAAAATTTTTTTTTCACTATTTTTCATTTCATGTCTCACAGAATATATAATTTGATGGGTGAGAGTTTTTTAATATCGTTCTAACTTAGTCGAATTAAGTCAAAATGAGCTGAAATTTGCGTCATGATGCTTATAAACATACACTCATTCATTTTACAACCTCCAAAACATGAATTATGAGCAAAATTAAATATTCGCCGATGGGCCAACATATTTTTCGCCCATGGGCGAGATTTTTAATATCGCCCTAAGTTAGTCGAATTAAGTCAAAATGAGTTGAATTTTGTGGCATGATGCTTATAAACATACACTCATTCATTTTACAACCTCCAAAACATGAATTCTGAGCAAACTTAAACATTCTCGCCCATGGGCCGGCCCATGGGCGAACGAGACTAAATCTAAAGTTTTCGCAAATTTTTCTTTTCATTTTTCATCCCTTGGCATATATTCCTAACAACTGCATGTTTAATTTGGTCAAATCACTTGTCAGAAAGTGCCCACAGTGCGGAAGTTTCTGGACTTTTGTGAGTCAGAATTAAATTGTGACGTGTTTACATCACATGGACGGAAAGTCTCGGTGTAAGATTAGTTCGTAAGCTGCTGAGCACACAGACGAGTGCATTCCACACCCATACATAAATGGGACGTCCGTTGGAGCCTTCAAGAGCCAATGATATCGTTTTTCACACATGTACAAAATAGTGTGATCCCGGCGAATATATAGCATACATATTGAAATAAGTTAATACATTGTCCTCCACATCAGAGTGAAGGCTGACATGTTCTCAAATGAAATACTGACTGACTGACTGACTGAGTTTAGTTTTACGCCGCTTTTATCAATATTCCAGCAATATCACGGTGGGGACACCAGAAATGGGCTTAGCACATTGTGCCCATAATGGGGAATCGAACCCGGGTCTTCGGCGTGACGAGCCAACGCTTTAACCACTAGGCTACCCCACCGCCCCTCAAATGAAAAACAAACAGAGTCAAGGCACCTCGATAATATAATACCCAGATTTACCACCTGTTAGTATATTGAACACGCGGTGAACACGGTTTAGGACAGTGGGTTGTTAGAGTGCTCACGCACTTGTGCAATTGAACTCATACATAATGTTATGCCGGGCGGATCAAGGGATATATAGGGAACAGTTCTGTTGATGATAGGAGTGAGTGAGTGAGTGAGTTGGGTTTTACGCCGCTTTTAGCAGCATTCCAGCAATATCACGGTGGGGACACCAGAAATGGGCTTCACACATTGTACCCATGGGGGGAACTCGGTCTCGGCGTGACGAGCTTCGGCGTACCCCAGCGCCCTTCTTGATGATAGTAATACATGATACACTTGAAGATACATGATACACTTGAAGAGCAAACTCTTTTCCGGTGAACGTGTTACAACGTATCAGTGTACGCTATTGAAAAGGGTTCAACGTTTGGTTCACACACATATATGTATCTATCAGTCTGTCTGTCCGTCTGTCAGTTATGTGTGTATTGTGTCTGTTCAACAATAACTTCCACTCACTGTTTGTTTGTTCTTTAATGCCACACTCTATTCTAGCTATATGGCGGCGGTCTGTAAATAATCGGGTCTGGTGGATCAGACAACACAGTCATCAAAGCATGAGCATCCATCTAGGCAAATGGGGCTGATGACATGTGACGATCCCGAACACCCGATCCCGTTAGTCGCCTCTTACGACACATGGGTTACTGAAGATCAATTCAGACCCGGATCTTCACGGGTTCACTCGCTGAATCACACATTTACACACACAACGTTTTACTCGATAGTTCCTGTTTCCAGAGCATGTTCTGGTCTGGTGTGTACGGTGTCGTACAGATGTACAGCAACCGTGGACAGAGAGCAACAGTGCTTGAAGATACACTCATAGGTAACTATACAGGCATCTTTGTATTATTATAAGAGATATATTGCATTAAGAAAGGAATTGTTCCAAACACCAAAACCAAACAGCGGGTTCAGTAAAGCGACCGAGTAAAGTATAAAGTTAAAGCTAGTGAGTGAGTAATTAGGATTTAACGCCCCTTTCAGCAATATTCCAGCAATATCACGGCGGGGACACCAGAAACGGTTTCACACATTGTAAACATGTTGAGAATCGAGCCGGGGTCTTAACTTTTCACCAAGGACGGCTGTTTCGATTCAAAGCTAAATATCCAGTGAAACTTTAGTAGAGCTAAATCCAAATGACACAGATTCGTTACTATAATCATTATTAGAGTTTGTTAATTCTGCTCAACTAATTCAATTATACTTTTAAATCGTTCACGGAACATATTGTGTACTCTCGGCTGACGTAAGGCAATGTGTAAAAGATGTAGCACTAGGCACATTATATGCAGGATTTCGACAAGTTTCTGATGTTAATTGCTTGATGCATTGTTTTCTGGAAACGAAACACTGATGGTATGGCTTGACTGACTGACTGAATTTGGTTTTACACCGGCACCTTGTCTTCGAAAGCAACATCACGGCGGGGAACACCAGAAATGGGCTTCACACATTGTACCCATGTAGAGTTCGAACCCGGAGCCTTTGGCGTGACGAGGCCAACGCTTTTAACCACGAGGCTACCCACCGCCCCGCACTGAGTATTAGCCAAAGGCCAAAGTTATTTAGCCGATTAACTAACCTTCAGCTGTTATCTCCTGTGTCAAGAATCGCTCTATACACACAGTGCAATACAATGAGTTGATTCACCAGTTGAGAAAACGGCATGTATACACAGAGTGTTCTTATCTCACCTTACATGTAAAAACACCGCAATTTGATTGGACAAAGCAGGTTTTACAAAAATCCGATGCACCGGTATCGAGGGGTATAACTGGAAAAAGTATACCCCGCTTCCCTGACAGCAGCGTATTTTACTTCAACTCTGGTATAAATTGCACATTTCACGGGTTCGGATCCGGTCAACACACAATTAGGAGTTTACAAGTAAACAAATAAGCGTCTGCTGTAGTTACCTATAGAAACAATGGAAACATAGGTTTAACACAATTAGAGTTTACAAGTAAACAAATAAGAGTCTGCTGTAGTTACCTATATAAAACAATGGAAACATAGGTTAACACAATTAGGAGCTTACAAGTAAACAATAAGAGTCTGTGCTACGATAGTAAACAAGCCAAATAAGGCTTACACAATTAGGGAGTCTACTGCTGTAGTTACCTATAGGAAACAATGGAAACAGGTTAACACAATTAGGAGGCAAGTACAAGCAAAACAAACAAGCTGCCCGCTGTAGTTACCTATATAAACAATGGAAACGAGGTTTAAACAAAAGCTTTAAACAAATAAGGTCTGCTGTAGTTACCTATAGAAACAATGGAAACAGAGGTTAATACAATTAGGAGTTTACAAGAAAACAAAATACGTCGCTAGTTAGTTTATACCCGCTAAAACAAGGGAAACATAGGTTAACACACAATAGGAGTTTACAAAGTAAGCAAACAAGCGTCTGCTGTAGTTACCTATAGAAACAATGGAAACAGAGGTTTAACACAATAGGAGTTTACAAGTAAACAACAAGCGTCTGCTAGTAGTTACCTATAGAAACAATGGAAACAGAGGTTAACACAATTAGGAGTTTACAAAGAAAACAAATAAGCGTCTGAAACAATGGTTGTAGTTACCTTATAGAAACAATGGAAACATGTTCAGAGGTTAACACAATTAGGAGTTTACAAGAAAAAACAAATGGCGTCTGCTGTAGTTACCTATAGAAACAATGGAAACAGAGGTTAACACAATTAGGGTTTACAAGAAAAACAAATAAGCGTCTGCTGTAGTTACCTATAGAAACGATGGAAACATAGGTTAACACAATTAGGAGTTTACAAGTAAACAAATAAGCTTCTGCTGTAGTTACCTATAGAAACGATGGAAACATAACACAATTAGGAGTTTACAAGTAAACAAATAAGCTTCTGCTATAGTTACCTATAGAAACAATGGAAACATAGGTTTACACAATTAGGAGTTTAGAAGTAAACAAATAAGCGTCTGCTGTAGTTACCTATAGAAACAATGGCCACCAAACGCTTCGCCTCGCATTCAGCATTCAGAAGAAGATATATCAGCCAAACGTTCTCGAACCCGAAAACTCTTTAAAGAATATCTGCATTCAAAAAGGAACAGGACGGCTTTAGCCGAAATGCTCAGTCATTTCTACATGGATATCAGAACTCAAACTGGTGACCAATACATGACATCAACTTTGGAGAATATTAGGCACAGTCTCAACAAATACTTGAAATATCCGCCATATAATAGACACTTTGGCATAATAAAGGATGGGCGATTCAACGATGCCAACGAATCTTTAAATCAGCTTGAGCTGAAGGCTGCTGGTAAGGGTGAGACAAAACACAAAGAAGTGATCTCTGATTCTGATCGAGTGAAACTTTATTCGTCTATGCACTTGAACACCCAGACACCATATGGATTGATTATCAAGGTCCAGTTTGACATCAGACATCAAACATGGAAAAATGACGAAAACTACATTCGTAGTGAACACTGATTCTGATACTGGCCTCCGTTATATACAGAGAAATGCTGGAGAACTGACCAAAAACACAGGGATGATAAGGAGTCATTTGGGGATTGATGATGGAGCAGCCTAATTCACCTTTCTGCCCAGTGACATCGTTCGTTACCTACGTTGATAAGCTACATCCCGATTGCAATCGACTGTGGCAGTATCCGAAAGATTGTTTCTGCGACAGTGATTCTACCTAGTATAACAACAAGCCTGTCGGGAGGAATACACTAGCTTCCTTCATGTCTACCCCCAGCAAGTGTTGTGGTTTGTCCCAGGTTTACACAAACCAATGTATCCGTGCCACTGGAGCCACGATCCTCACTCGCGGTAACTTTGCAAGTGCCCAAATCATGAGTGACAAGAGTGTAAGTTCCCCTTGCCGTCTATCAGCAGGTATCAAACAAGGAAAAGATGCATGTGAGCCATGCTATTTCCAACGCTATGCATCCTTTTCCTCTCCCATGTCCAACACCACCGCCACCTCGACAAAGCCTAACGGCAGCGCCGTCAGTGAAATATGGGTCAACACCTGGGGAGACATGAGTTTTGCCTGCTGTCGAACCACGCCAGCTGGAAGGCAACGAACTTGCAGAACTGAGAGAACTTGACCTTTGATGACCTATTTTGCGATTTTGCGATCCTGAACCATCAACCCACCCTTAGGGTCACAAACCAAACATCAGTTTTTCAAAATTGCAACATTCAGAACGTAAATGTTATTGTGAGAAAATGACTTCATCCCTGTGACATGAGTTCGGCACATTCCTTCGCTTTATCGGCTGTTATGTCAGATGTTTTAGAGGTCACAAAGTACAAACTTTAGTGAGATGTTGTTTTCTGTGATTCTCTTGCAGTTCAATATTGCGAACTGTTATTGTTAATGCCTCACAGTTATAGTGACGTTGTTTCACCGAGTTATTGTTGTGACAGAATTAAAACAACATGTTTCATTTGAATTAATTAACTGTAGTTCTTGTACAGCATTGTGTTTACATACTATAAAACACAAGAGGCAGCCACGACGGTAAGATAAATTCGTTCCCTCGGGATATACGGTCTGGTGTACCTCTGTGTTGCAGTGTACCCCGAGCCTGGTACGGCTGCAGCCTATTAACTAGCCTAGAGTGTAGGGGGTGTCTTCTGAAGGACCCCCTTCTCAATGGTCAGATTTCAATGAAGATAATGCAACACTGTTTTCACTAGTTTTACAGTTTACGTCCCATGCCAATGGCTGTAGAATCACCTTCTTAATGGTCACATTTCAATGCAGAAAATGGAACATTTCTTTGATTTCTTTACAGTTTGCATCCCTTGTCACTGGCGACGCACAGGTTATGCTGAATGCAAGCTTGGACCAGCCATTCCGCGACCTATCGTAGGTATATTTATACATAGTACATAGCTTTAGGGTAAGAACTATCTGAATATTTGCTGCACATGTGCTAAAAGAACCTCTGCTACCATTCGCACCCACATTTTTCCAAATTTCTGTGAGGGATTAATTGAAAAATGCAAAAGCTCGTTTAATGTTCAATACATTTTCTGTAACCCTTAGAGTGGCTCGCTTGTCGTGGTTTGTGATGTACGGATGCCTTACAATGCTGAGTTATCATCTTTCTTTGTTTTTTTCCAGTTTCTTTTCAACCTGGGAAATACCGAATATGAACACTAGCCAAATATCAAACGTCAATATTCTGATGGTTCATATACCAGGACAAGACATAAGGTTCGTTTGAAGGTGTTTCTCAGTAGTGTAATCTGTTGTCCTGCATACACGTTTTCAAGGACTGATGGCGGTAAGCACATGTATGAATGATGCATTTATACTTAACCATTATCACTGCGTCCCTCCCTATTATTAACCATTGCAGGTTTCACCGATGCAGCTCAATATTACACCATCCGTGAAGGTCCGGGTTAGAATGAACCTTCAGTAACCCATGCTTATCGTAAGAGGCGACTAACAGGATCGGGTGGTCAGGCTCGCTAGTTTGGTTGACACATGTCATCGTATCTCAATTGCCTAGGTCGATGCTCATGCTGTTGATCACTGGATTGTCTGGTCCAGACTCGATTACTTACCGACCGCCGCCATATAGCTGGAATATTGCTGAGTGCGGCTTAAAACTAAACTCACTCACTCACTCAAAATTACACCAGACAATACTCTATACGATTCATATATAACGTCTATTAGCACTTTAGAGCTTGTTTGAAAACAGGATATCTATATTAATTGGTGAAAATAATTCTGTTTAAACCATGAATCCGAGTTGAAAATGGTCATCAGTAACCCATGCTTATCGTAAGAAGCGACTAACAGGATCAGGTTGAAGCGACTAAGCAGCGACTAACAGGATCAGGTGCTCAGACTTGCTGACTTGGTTGATGATTGTTGTTCGATTCCCAAATACGTAGGTGGATGGTCATCATGACAATAAATTGATTGTCTGCTTTCAGACTTAATGTTTGGCAGCGACGCAAAACGGGCGAATAATTTCTGAGTGCGGTTTTATACAATGAATGTACCACAAGAATAATAATGGGCAAATGGCATACACAAATATGCTAAATAGGAAAATATTTACTAATGCCGAATCCATCGTGACAAAGAAGGTTCTCCATGTTTCCTTTTCCTGTAAAATAGGGGCTGCAGAGAAGCATGATATGATGGAAAACCTAGAAACACATCTTGTGATATACATGTATCTGGGTTAATTAATTATCCTCTGTTTGTTGTAGATCAACCTGTAACAGTGACAGTATCTCTCAGCTGAAAAAGCGACTGAGGGCTAGAGACATTTCATCTTCCTGTGAGGACAGTCCAAGGTAATTTTGTATAGGACATTCCGTTTCAAGTGTGAATTCCATTCCAGCCTATATTTGAAATGATATTCAAGTTCCTTGAATGTTTTAAGATAAGTGTGTTGATGTAAACCTTTATAAATATTTTTTTCACGTTTAAAACGTAAACATATTTTGTGCAGTGTACGTACAGGTGTACGTAAAGGCTGATGTGTAAAAATGTCTTCTTCATCTACAAACTAATTATGTCTTGGAAAACAACAACATTACATGTCCCCATAAACCCAACTCCATATAGGAGTATTTAATCTGGCCCTAATAACCTAAGGTTTGTGATAAACCATAATAATCATTTGTCACGTTTAAGATGCGATCCTTATATCACGGAATGTTACTACATGTGTTTAAGTTTTCTGCTTGTACACAAGTTGATGGATCACAACTACAAACACATAAGCAGGGTTTTGGTGGTGCTAAAGTTTAAGGTCGATTTGGAACAGAAATTGGGTCTATTTGCGCCCAACACGTTAACTGATGTTGAACTATCATATATAAGTACACATACTGCACCAAAATACTGTACTTGAAAACAAAGCAGAAAATAAAATAGAAAATGAAACATTGAAACGATTTAAAAGCAATACATACATTTGGTTTAATGTTTCCACCAGACACCATTTGTCTCATACTTGCCTGATGCAGTAACGAACTGCAGTGTCATCCTTTCAATTGAACCGTAAAGGATGTTGGGGCCCAATATTGCAGAAAGGGAAAATCTGAGACCATATAATAGATTATATGGTCTCTGGGAAAGAGTATCACTTTTCTCGATCAAGGGCATTTCTGAGATTTTGTCTTATGTATATTGGGGACATTCCAATATATAATGTTGAACTGTTCCAAACTACGGACAATATGCCAAAATGTGTAACTTGAACATAATGTTATTCTGGAAATTAGTTGAATATCTAGGTTAAAAAGATACATGGTTTGTATCTATATTTCACAGAGGACCCCAAACAATGCTCTGTGTGGACCATCCAAGGGAAAAGGAATGTGATAAGGAAAAGGCCACAAGCGCTTCGTCTCATCTTGCTTCTACTGGAGTACACGTTGCAGTGATGATCGCAGTACTCACGTCCTTATTGCTGTTATTCAACATATGATTACTACTTGCACTTATCATGAAAAAACAAACATTTTGAACGTATATACTTTGCAGAATATTTTGATCAATTGTCGAACTGTTAAACTTTGAACACTATTGTTGGTGATTGCCATTATGGTATGTGACGATGCTGCGGTGTCTCTTCGACTGAACTGTTAGTATAACAAAATGTTAAAATGTACAGCTTGAAAATACA
The DNA here is from genome assembly GCF_003918875.1 of Haliotis rubra. Taxonomy (NCBI): domain Eukaryota; kingdom Metazoa; phylum Mollusca; class Gastropoda; order Lepetellida; family Haliotidae; genus Haliotis; species Haliotis rubra. The sequence continues at coordinate 387,941 of NW_025767586.1, forward strand.
AAATATTCATGTTAATTAATGTTTGGATGAGCGCAAATGGTTATAGTTTAATTTCATGCGAACAATTGAAATGTTCCTGGATGTAACGTTGGAAGATATACAATCTGATTCATTCACCAGACCAATGGTCCATTTTACAGTCAGTGTGCGAATATTGTTTCCAATTTTTCTAGCCAGTCGGGCTAGTTATGCCTGAAAGTTTCAGGCCATAATCTTGTGCATGATTAAAAAGTGTATTATAACTTAACAAGTCGGAGATAGTAATATGTTTACAAAATGACAGCATGAATCGGGCCAGTGACTGTGGAGATTTCACTGGCCTGACGTTGATTTTTTACAGCCACACTCTTTCGCACACTCTTTACAGTCATATCCACTCATGGAATAGAAAAAAGGCATGATGTTGTGACAGGTGACAATCTCTTTAACTTATTCCGCCAATGCCACTTTTGCTGACTGAGTGAGTAAGGTGGTATTTACGCCGTAAGTTAAGCATAATCCAGCCAAATCACGGCAGAAATGACATTACGTTCTAATCTTGTTTATCATCTAACGGAGAGTGTTATCGGTGCAATAAAGCAGTCTGATAAACTTGGTATCCAAATCTGATAACTATGCAAATTACGTCAATCCACGAACTACTTACACAAAAACTCCATTCACGCCATGCGAATTTAAAACCCTTTTAACATTTCATTGATGACGCCGTCAAGCGAGTTTACATCGCGCGGACGAGTTGTAAACAAACATGGCTGCCCATATTCTCAAGATTTGGTGATTCTGTAAGAATTGATGACAGAGGACTCTTGGGTCGTTACTGCAGTAACTGAATTTGGAAAACATGAAACGGAGCGCTTCGTTCAAACTGAAGGTACGGATTATCAGGCACGATTGAAAGGCGAAAGAAAAGGTATCAATTGCAGCAGAGGTTTCAAGGATTTCGATCTATCGATCACAATACAGACGACGAATCGATTTCAGCCGTAGGTATCAGAAACTGATATTGATGAGGTGGGATTACCCGCAATGCAGAAAAGAAACACTGCTGCTCGACTGTGTTGTTCTTTTAGGCAGAAAGATCTTATTTTAAGCATGAGTTATGTTTGCTCTGTACTAAATGACCACTCACAACCATATGCCGCTGTCATGGAACGACCTTCACCTTGGTGTATTGCTAAGCATTCTTACGCGAGCGGTCGATTCTCTTCATATAAATTCACGTATAATAACTCACTAACTCACGTCCGATTTGTTTGTATGAGAGTAATTTTAAGAATGACAATATGATGATAAAGGGAAGAATATGAACCTCGTGAGTTACCGTATAAGCCCCCTCGCATGATACATTTTTTATTCCTAATATATGATATATTAATGATACGGAAACACATTCGGTCAAAAATCTCTATTTATTGCAAATGTGAAAGGTAGTATTATATGTACAACAAAACAAAGAAAACACAGAATGTGATTTGTAAGGTTTTGTTCCCCATTGGTTGTTTTCAACTATAGTACATTAAGGAACGATGATGACCAAAGGCCTCCATGCGACTCGCACATGTTTTGCGTGCTGAGATGTCTAGAGTTGTGTTTGTTGTGTCCAAAACGATAATAATACTTTATGTTGCCTCAAATTTGGAAACTTGAAAGCGTCCACATGTCTTCCATAAAATGTTTTCCAACTAATCTCTGTGGTTCTCTTTAAATGCCTTCGAAATCGTATGATGTTATTTACCCCATACGACAAAAATTCAAGTTTGGTTTCTAAAAAATAGTAGTATCTAATCCAACATCACTGCTTACAATGCTAGTACATTCCTGATAACCAATTATTTTTAAACACAGTCTTTATGAACATCTAGTGATTGCCAATCCGTTCAACACGTTTGGATGAAATTATACACCACATACGTCATAATTTCTGCGGGAGGCTGCTCAGCAACCTTTATTTTTTGTTATAATAGTCAGCGAAATGGACCTCGGGTGTAAGGTGACATTACTTATATTATTACCCATACGGACTAGGATACACAGGTGATTATTTTATGTGATAATCGCACATGTGTGCTATTCAGTGATTCTCAACGTTGATTGGTCAGCTAAAGCAGAGAAAGAAATGTGATTGGTTGACGGAACTACTTTTCATGATCCAGTTCATTGACAACACACTCCGGCGCAGTGATGACTTAGCATAACATCACTGCCACAGGCTAATTTGCATATCACGTGACTGGGCTTTTTCTTTTGTTTTGTAAACAAACGCGCATATTCATAATAAGAAGAGACTGGCCTTACGCAAACTGTTGCTTTAATCAAACTTGAGTTTTATGTGTCCCAACCTAGATGTATTCGTGGATGGTTGTCTTAGATTTCCAAACTTTTAACCGTTGACTTTCTCTCCAAATTGACAGGTTTTTGCCAAAGTGTTTTTCAACACTACACCGTCACCGTCACTGTGACAACGTCAAAGTTGTGAATGAACGATGTTCAGTCGCACTGACTTCATCAACAACGTTTTAGTTGGGTTATTAAGTTCAATGGCATTTAAAACATCGTTTTTATCTTATTAACAAATGTTAAGAAATTATTTCATAAAATATATTTGTTGTGTTTTTAAAGCGATTTTTCAGGCAATTATTTTCCATAGCGTAGTTATACATACCGTTGAGAAAGTTTACGCGCATGAATACGAATCAGTTGTTTCAGTAACAAGTCCACTTCGGTGGTTTTATTTCGTGGTTCTTTTGAATACATTATGGGTAATAAATAGAATAACCCAACTCGGTACGAGTGATTACGGAAATATGCCCTCGTTAAAAATAATGTTCAGTGATAGCAGATGCCTTGTTTTGTGAACATTGAATGGTTTAGAGGCCATGGGAAATTTTGCAAAACCTAGAAACATGCAATATTTGTATTTTACCAATGGGACCCGTGACATAAATACACAACTGCACAGAAGGCGTCCTATATTGTTTTACACACGGACAAAGTACAAATTCCAGAGATAAGCTCCAAGCAGGTCATAGGGCCTGAACCGAGCAACAGCAATGTAGCAGATGTCTGAGTCGAACTAACTGTGGATGGTCATCAGAATGCTGTTACAGACAAACTCACTGGCAGTGTTCCGTAGCACTGGTCACATAACAGGTGTTAGCCGATGGTCAGTGTATGACCAAGGGAACAACCCCTGAAATACGGGATCTGGTGCGTTGGGGAGGTGTATCGACTCACTGTATCAAACATCAACCTCCTGGAGCTTGTGTGAACGGGTAAGTTGGACTAGGCAATTAACATTACATTACCTTCTGAACCCCTTTACCCTGTATGAAAATATCTAATTTTATACATTTGTATAACAGCCATAAAATGGTCCGACTCCGACCATCTGGTCCTGAGATCGGACGCCTTGTCCTCACAAGAACAAAGAGCTTAGACTGGGTGCCAGTTGTATAAAACAACCTCAGAGTACCTTATCTCCCTTAAGTTTTTAACCTCAGCGTTTGCTGGTTGTTGACGTCCCGTTGCACGGATCTACTTACGCTAAGGTAGCCCTTAGTTAAGGTGAAAATTTAAGGTTGGTCCGACCTGACCTTAGTGTGTGTTCGAGGTTGACGTTTCAAGTACACGTGGCTACATTTCTTGTTGAAGAAGTGAGGAAACTGGTAGAAACGCGTTATTTGGTGTATGTTTTACTCGAGGGTTGAATGTAAAAATGACATAATATAATTAGTGATCACTGGTATGTGTTTGTCATCAAACCACCGGTAATTCTGAAACGTCCCCGATTAACCTAGAATCGGTTGTTTATGTTTTTAAGTTACCCACGTATACAACGAGCACCTAGCATTACTAGAAGGGGGATGAAATAAATGAATATTGACCTTTGTTCGTATTTCTTTATCGTCATCGAGGGTTGATGCCTCGCAATCAGGGAAGTGCTTCAGGACCGTTAATCTATCTCCAGGGTGCACGGCAACGTCGTGGTGATAGATAAGAGTAAGGTGCAGCAAAGAGTATATAGTTACAAGGACACCGTATGCGCAGAAAAGATAAAACCCGGAATATGAAAAAAATCAGATTTTGGGATCTGAACTCCGAATATGAAACAAAAATCAGATTCAACGTTTCTGAACTCGAATCTGACAAAAATTCAGATTCGGGATCTGAATCCTGAATGTGAAAATATTCAGATTCGGGATTCGAATTCCCAATCCCCAATCCGTTTCTAACTTCATGTTGCTGAATCGGTTGCGATATGCTTTGAAAACTCACGAACACGGAACGCCGAAGTGAGGTGTTCGGTAAGGGAAATGTAAACAAAGAAACATCCACTATTTACACTGTGTAGTATTTTGGTAAATTTCTTCAAACATCCATTCGTCTATTTCCTGGTTTGGTATGCATTGCCTCAATACCTTTAGAATATGCATGAAAAGAGTATCGCAGCAAGGAATAGGAAATTCTAAAATGATACAATACACGATTTCATCAATTCATACTAACTGTCACAATCCCGCGCATAGATGTCATAAACTCGGCCATTTTGTGAGAAAACGGTTATCGGTGGTGATGTCATACGTCCAATATTTCAGATCCATACGGCAACCTTGAAAGTTCGTTGAATAAGAGTTAACACAATTAGCCTTCCCGCTGCTACAACTTCCAGTATCATTATGTATATTTATGATTAGTTCCCATATCTTTAAAGAAAACTAATTTTACATTCACGTTTACCCTTGTTCAATATCATATCATACAAGGACATAGACATGTTCGTTTGAAGAAATTGCCACATTTAGCGAAGTACCAACATTTTAACCTTTACGCAAGATAGGAAGATGAAACGTAGGCGTAACTGCAATACGTAATTTTAGTTCGTAATGATGCGCATATTAGAGATAAACATACTGTGTTGAATCAGAGGTATATAACGAAACATAACAGCTTCAATGAATTTTTAGAGTTTTGAGATACTCTGTTATACTTCTGATTTCCAACACAGTACGTTTATCTCCATTCTACCATGACCGCGTTATTAAGATTTTGCAAAATACATACTGTAGTTAAAAATCAGAGGTATATAATGATTATTTACCTTCTGAACGACTTTGATTAACCAATCACAATCCAGCATTTACTGAAATCATGGCAGAACTGAGTACACTATCATTCCATATGTTAATGAACAGCGATTAAATTAAACCTTATAAATAATACTAACAATTAATGAAAATGATTGATATATTTTATGAACTGAATATCAAACATTTTACGAACCGTCTTGTTCACTGAATTTGTTAATGCCGTTTTATGGGCAAGCATTGATGTATAATGATTGGGCCAGGTAAAAGTTTCATTAACGTTTTACGATTCACTCTCATTGTTGTAAATAATATTATTATCAATTTTCGTTCGAAAAATATAGTGATGGCTGTAACTATATTTCTACAAGAATTGTAAAACATGAAATAAACTATGTCATGTCTTCCTTGGAATAACTCATGCCATTTTGCGATAGTTCCATACAAAAAAAATATATTTGCATCTTCATTGTATACTTATGAAGAGAAATAGCCACATTATCATAAACAAAGAAGAGCCCTTTATCCTAAAACGCACCATCGTGTATTGAAATATCTGCTTTAAAATTTGATGCCAAACAGGTGCGCGTTATCCACATTAGGATACACGACAAACCATCAACTGCTTATCTATTCGGGCGGGATATACAACCGTACCAACGGGCATTATTGAGTCTCCTGTACTGATGATTTGTCCTCCAAGTTATACCGAAGGCATCCTTCCAGAGTTCAGGTTGACCAAAGGCAGCTTTGTTCTAAGGTTTTGTTAGTGTTACCTTAATGTTAAACTTTGTCACTGTTGAACTCTTTATAAAGGTTGTTTGGTATAACGGCACCCTGGTCAACATGCTGATAAAGATATAGACGCTTTCACCTGCATCCATGACGCCACGCCCTGCTGTAATATTCCCGTCACACTGGTCATACCATGGGCAGGTAAGAAGCTAATGTCAGTGTAACCAAGGGAATAATTCCTGAAATACGGAGCTGGTTGTAGGGCCAGACAAAATATCAACCTGAGCTTTCTTGGTGTGAACGGAAAGTTGAAGTCTCTGCTCTGCTAATTGATATAAAACCGTGAAATTTCGCGATGATGAATTAACGAGTACTTAAGATTTTACTCCGTTTTAGCAAAGTTCCACCACGCATTTATTTATTTGTTTGTCGTTTAACGCCGCACTCAACAACATTCCACCCGCATGATGAATTCATGAACATTTCCGAGTCTCTGGAACAGACAATCCAGTGATCAAAAGAATGAGATAATTGGGAAATGATGACATGTATCAACCAAGAAGGAGCCTGATCACACGATTCCGCATGCATACAAGCATGTATCGCAGGCATTTCGGCGCTATGGGCTTCACATTAATATTCCTCTGGTTTAGGTAAATTGAATATATCTCTAAATAATTTCAATAGATATGAAAATCAACGCATGTTGACCATAATTATCATGGCCACCAAACACAGGTCATTCTGGCAGGTCAGCTTCCTCTCAATCATTTGTACAATGGCCAGTACCACCGGAAGGCCGGCATTGCGGATGGTATTTATGATTACCGCAGCCGACTAGACATCTGTCGCAAATGCCACGGGCAGCCCGATCAGGATACGACCCTGTAGGATAAATACAATGCTTCATGTAAGTCGATTTGACCGGACAACGGCTAGGCAGGTGGGCTGACGACTTCGTGATGCTGCCCGGCCGTGGCTGCACTATGATGCATACGTACGCCGAATAAAGTTGTGGACCAGGACTTCAGGATTTTGAATGCAAGACAGTTATTCCAAAACAAAAACAGCCGGGTTGCTGTTCATGACCTATTCTTACCCGATCTCAACGGGTCACTAACTGAAAGAAACAAACTTGTTGATGTAGTATTCAAAACCGCAATTGAACGATTTCATAGCTAAATAGGAATGACAAGTCTTTATGGGTGATCATTTCTTTTCTTGTGCAATAGCAACGTTTCTCTGAATAGAGACTTATATCGTTTTCATGAGTGGCTAACATCAAGGTTTACTTTTTCCAGTATCTACACTCACAAACTGTTCTGCTCTGGCAGATATGTTCATCTCTGCATTCGCCTTCCAACCTGGTAATGTTACAGTCGCCATGATGACTTCTTCGCGCCAATATTGACGTTCCTCCTGGTCAGGTAAGTGGGAAACAGCAGCACTTGATACTTCCCTCACGCTGAAAACAAATGATGAGACGGTGAACTGTTTAGGAAAAATACCACCACCCCAACTCACCCCTTAGTCTCCTTGTTTGAGAATAATAACTATAGAAATCTATTAGGCTAAGGAAGACGTTGACGCTAGATACCGATGCGAAATGTGCTTGGACAGGGACGCTGGTGGCCCGACTGAACAAATCCTTTTTACATTACCATAATGGTATTGGAAAAAGCATAATCTCGACAATAAGTATTCTCGATAAACATCCAGAAACTTTGCAATAAAATGTCATAAAGTAAGCCAACATTTTACCGGTAATATCTTGAAGACTCGAAAATTACCCACACTATCCCGTGATAGTGCATGCTGTATATTAACTAGAAGTAGTGACAGATTCCGTCTTTTTTAACAGCAACTGCCATACTACTCAAAATAGCCGTACCCTCCACGGCGTTTGATTACAGAACTGTTATTTCACAGAGCATGTTCTGTCACGAAGTGTCGGCACTGGTATCGTACATATGTACAGCAACCGTGGACATGAGACCCAACAATTTGCTTGAAGATACACTCATAGGGTAACTATACAGGCATCTTTTGTATATTATAAGAGATATTATATTGCATTAAGAAGGGGAATTGTTCCAAACACAAAACCAAACAGCGGGTTCAGTAAAGAAGACTGACGGCGTCGTATGTATGGTAAATAAGGGCGATTTGATGGCTCGTCACATAAAAACGCCACCTATATGACTGTGGTCTGTAATAAATTATCCAGTCCTGAGCCAAAACAGTCTTGTGTGATGGAATCATGAGCATCGATCTAGGCAGCTGAGACACAATGACATGCATCAACCAAGTCGATGACTCTGATGTCTACGGACATTGGCTGCGCAGTGAGATGAGCTTTCTTATAGCGAGTGAGTGAGGTGAGGAGTGAGTGCGATTAGTTTTTTACGGACGCCAGGGGTCGTTTGCTGGTCAGCTTCCTCTAATCGGTTAGACAATGGCCAGTGGGCCACTGGAAGCATGGCCTTGTGGATGAGGATGCAAGGATACTGCAGGCTGACCGATCACCTACTGTCATCAAATGCGACTGCGTGGCAGCCTGATCAGGATTCGACCTGTAAGGATAGCATCAGAGAATGTTAAGTGAGTGCGGTTATTTTACGCCGCACTCAGCAATATTCAACTATATGGCTGTTGTAAATAATCGAGTCTGGACCAGACAATACGGTGATCAACAGCATGAGCATCGATCTGCGCAATTGTGATGATACCATAACATGTGTATCAACCAAGTCCAGCGAGCGATTCCGTTAGTCGCCTCTTAGGAAAATCATGGGTTACTGAAGATCAATTCTAACCCGGATCTTCACGGGCTCTTATAGCGCAGTGCAAGTGGGAGACTTATTACTTGACGTTAGAGAAAGAATCAAACGTCAATACAAACGTTTGTGACATTAAAGTGTTTGTCTGCAACGACTCCAGGAACTTTCAACCAATGACAAAGTAAACAAGTAACCTATCCAGCCTTTGTGTCGTGACCCCAAGACGACCAAGTCTTTGAACATATATGCAACAGTACAGGTGATCTGGTTCAGTTCTGCTAATACAATCTTTGAATAACACACTGTGTTGACTATCATCTCTGGAAATTCCCACTAGTTATGGCGAGTTTTACTAAAGTATGTACAAGTGTACAAAGGAATGCATTGCTGGTTGAAGTCTTTATTGACATTAGGAAGTTTGAAGAACATGGATTCATAACAATATGCCAGACGTTTCAGATCTACTTTTTGCGGCTTCTTCAGGCGAATGCTTGGAGTGCAAAGGTTATTTACATAACTGTATATATATACTTACTTGCTTTTAGCTGTACGCACTTACTTTTCGTAATGTACATGCAATATACGGCGGGAAACTGTATGTACTTACCGAAATCTGCATGTACTTACAATAGTCTGTATGTACTTACTTACTGTAGGCTGTATGTACTTACTGTAAACTGTAATGTACTTACTGTAAAACTGTATGTACTTACTGTAAACTGTATGTACTTACTGTAAAACTGTAATATGTACTTACTGTAAACTGTATGTACTTACTGTAAACTGTATGTACTTACTATGCGTAAGCTGTACGTACTACTAAACTGTATGTACTTACTGTAAACTGTAATGTACTGTACTTACCGTATACTAACTGTAATACTGTATGTACCACCTGTAAACTGTATGTACTATGACGTACTGTAAACTGTATGTACTTACTGTAAACTGTATGTACTTATTACTGTAAACTGTATGTACTTACTGTAAACTGTATGTACTGTATGTACTACTGTAAACTGTATGTACTTACTAGCTGCGTAAACTGTATGTACCTGTAACTGTATGTACTTACTGTAAACTGTATGTAATTTTACTGTAAACTGTATGTACTTACTGTAAACTGTAAAACTTACTTCAACTGTATGTACTGCCACTGTAAACTGTATGTATGTACTACTGTAAACTGTATGTACTTACTGTAAACTGTATGTACTTACTGTAAACTGTATGTACTTCCACTGTAAACTGTATGTACTTACTGTAAACTGTATGTACTGTGCCTGTATCTACCTGTACTGTATGCACTTACTGTAAACTGTATGCACTATATGTAAACTTACTGTAAACTGTATGTACTTACTGTAAACTGTGCTGTACTTACTGTAAACTGTATGTACTTACTGTAAACTGTATGTACCTTCAGAACTGTACAACTGTATGTACTTACTGTAAACTGTATGTACTTGTAATGATAACTTACTATGTAAGCTGTATGTACTTAGTGTAAACTGTATAATACTTACTGTAAACTGTATGTAATTACTGTAAACTGTATGTACTGCATGTACTTACTGTAAACTGTATGTACTGTACTTACTGTAAACTGTATGTACTTACTGTAAACTGTATGTACTTACTGTAAACTGTACTTACTTAAGCTGTAACTGTAAAGTGTATGTACTTACTGTAAACTGTATGTACTTATCAGAAACTGTATGTACTGTACTTACTTACACTGTAAAACTGTATGTAGCTGTAAACTGTATGTACTTACTGTAAACTGTATGTACTTACTGTATATTCTGTATGTACTTACTGTAAAGCTGTATTGTGCCTGTAGTACTTACTAAATGTACTTACTGTAATCTGTATGTACTTGACTGTAAACTGTATGTACTTACTGTAAACTGTATGTGCTTACTGTAAACTGTATGTACTTACTGTAATCTGTAAACTGTACCTGTACTGACTGCCAAACTGTATGTACTGACTGTAAAGAGTGTATGTACTTTACTGTAAACTGTATGTACTGTATGTACTTACTGTAAACTGTATGTACTTACTGTAAACTGTGCTCTGAATGTACTTACCTGTATAAGCTGTAATATTACTACTGTAAACTGTATGTACTTACTGTAAACTGTGATGTACTACTTACTGTAAACTGTATGTTCTGTATGTACTTACTGCTATGTACTTCTTACTTACCGGTAATCTGGCATGGTACTCACTGCAAAACTCGGTATGCAATTTCTACTGGTAGCCCGGTATGCAATTTACCGTAGTCCGCATGCACTACTGCAATCCATGTACCACGCCAAACCGTATGCACTTACTGCAAACCCATGTACCACTGCATCCGCATGCACTACCGCAGTCCGCATACCACCGTAAATCCGGTACGTACCATCGGTAGTCCGTATGCACCACTGCAAACCGTATGTACTTACTCGGTAATCCGTAATGTACTACTGCAAACCGTACGCAATTTACCGTAATCCGTATGCACCACTACTGCAATCCGTGCGTACCTTCATCGTAAACCGCATGTACTTACTGCAAACCGTACAGTACCGTAACTACGTACTACCGTAAACCGTACGTACTACCGGTAACTGCATGCACTACCGCAGTCCGCATGCACTACTGCAAACCGTACGCACTTCACCGCAATCCGTACGTACCACTGCAACTGCATGTACCTTTACTAACCGTAAACCGTACGTACTACTGCAAACCGTACGTACTTACTGCAACTGGTACGTACCTCATCGAAATCCGCATGGCACTTACCGTACGTACTACTGCAAACTGTATAAAATTTCATTTACCGTAAACCGTATGCACTTCATCGTAAAACCTATGCAAATTTCACTGCAAACCATGCAATTTACTGTAAACCGTATGTACTTACTGCAAACCGTATGTACTTTACCGTAACTGTATGTACTTACGTAATCTGTATGTACTTACTGTAGTCTGTATAAAATTACTGCAACCGTATACTTACTGTAATCTGTATGTACTTACTGTAATCTGTATCATTGAAATCTGTATACTTACCGTAAACTGTATGTACTTTACTGTAAATCAGGGTACTTATTTACTGTAAACTGTATGTACTACTGTAAACTCTAATTTTACTACAACTATGTAATTTACTGTAAACTGTATAGCATTGTAAACTGTATGTACTTACTGTAATCTCGTATACCTTGATCGTAAACCGTATGTACTTTACTGTAATCTGTATTGCATTTCATCGGTAGTCTGCATGTACTTACTGTAAACTGTATGTACTTACTGTAATCTGTACTTACTGTAATCTGTATGTACCTTACTACATCCGTAAACTGTATGTACCTTTACTGTAAAGCGTATGTACCACTGTAATCCGTAATGTAATTACTGAAATCTGCATACTTACCGTAAACCGTATGTAATTACTGTAAATCAGGCGTACTTATTTACCGTAAACCGTATACCTTCCTTTACTGTAAACTCTATGCACTTACCGTAAACCATGTACTTACTGTAAACCGTATGCACTACTGCAACGGCTGCACTACCAAAACCCCATGTACCCTTACCTCGTAAACTGAGGGCACTTACTGTAAACTGTAAGGTAATTTCACTGTAAACCGTAAGGTACTTCACTGTAAACCTATGCATCTACTGTAAACTATGTACTTACCGTAAACTGTATGCATTCCACTGCAAACTGTATACCTTTACTGTAAACTGTATGCACTTACTGTAAACTATGCACTTACTTCGTAAACTGTATGTACCTTTCTACTGTAAACTGTATGTACTTACTGTAAACTGGTGTACTTACTGGTAAACTGTATGTACTTTATTTCGTGGAACTGCATGTACTCATTTCGTAAACTGCGTACTTACCGTAAACCATGTACTACTGTAAACCGTATGTACCTTTCTACTGTAAACTATGTACCATTACTGTAAACTGTATGTACTTCATCGTAAACCGTATGTACTTCTTTACTCGTAAACTATGCATTTACTGTATAAACCGTAGCCGTACTCATCGCAAACCGTATGTACTTTACCGTAAACTGCGTACTTCAAACCGTATGTACTTACTGTAAACTCGGTGGGTACTTTACTTCAAACTGTATGTACTTATCGTAACCAGTGTACTTACTGTAAACTGTGTATGTACTTATTTCGGGTAAACTATACTTACCGTAAACTGTATGTACTTATCAAACTGTGCTGCACTTACTGCAAAACTTACGTAATTTACTGTAAAACTGGTATGGTACTTTATTGTAACCGTACTTACTGTAAACTATGCAATTACTGTAAACTATGCACTTACTGTAAACTGTACGTACTTACCGTGAAACTATGGTAATTACTGTAAACTGCATGTACCTCACGTAAACCGTATGCACTTACCGTGAACTATGCACTTTACTGCAAACTGTATGTCCTACTGTAAACTGTATGTAATTACTGTAACCATGTACTTACTGTAAACTGTATGCACCACTGTAAACCGGCGTACTTACCAAAATCCACTACTGCAAAACCGTATGCACCAATGTGAACCGTACGTACCACTGCAAACCGTATATACCGACTGTAAACCATGCACTGTAAACTGTACACTTACTGCAAACTGGCGTACCTCACTGCAAACCGCATGTACCCTTTACCTAAACCATGCACTTACCGTAAACCGTATGTACTTTACCGTAAACCGTACCACCGTAACCATGCACTCATCGTAAGCCGTATAAAATTTCACTGTAAAACTGTACGTACCTCTTTACTCGTAAACCGTACGTACCATCGCAAACCGCATGCACTTCACCGTGCCATGCACTTACCGTAAACCGTACGTATCTACCGTAAACCGTAAGGCACTTACTGCAAACCGCACTTACCGGTAACCGTACGAAAATTTACTGCAAACCGTACGTACCTGCTACCGCAAACCATGCACCACTGCAAACCATGCACTTACCGTAAACCGTATGCACCATCAAACCATGGCACTTTACTGCAAAACCGTAATGCAATCTCACCGTAAACCGTATGTACTACTGCAACCATGTACTTACTATAAACTGTATGTACCACCGTAAACCGTATGCGTACTTCTTACTGGGTAAACTATGTACTTTTACCAGTAAACTGTATGTACTTTACTGTAAACTGTATACCTCTTACTGCAATCTGCACGCAGCTACGGTATCGTCGTGACAAAGAATATAATGCGCGTTTTCTCCATTGCAGTAATATATGGTACATAGTTCTGTGCCCAGACCAATCAGCCTGGTATAACGTATGACGAAGACTGTCCTGATTCGAACAGACTGACAACTGTACCACGGGCCATGGCGTCGAAAAATGTGTAAATTATCAAACGTTTAATACCTTATTGACCATTTTGGCCTGTTCTACTTCCCCTGTACAGGTTGTGAGTCGATGGTATAATGAACAACATTTTAGTTATGCCTGTCATTACATTACCTGCAAGAGTTGGAGGAAAGTTTTCAGGTTTTAGTTGTTCAGAAGATACATCCGGTTATAATTGGTCTTCAGTAACCTTGTCGCCAGAGACGACTACCGACATCGGTGGTCAGTTCGCCGATTTGGTTGATGATGTCATCGTATCCCAATTGCGTATTTCGATGCTCACGATGAATCACTGTATTCTCCTATTCAGTTATTTACAGACAGCCGTCATATAGCCAGTGTTGAATAGCACTGGCCCGCCAGCCCGTGGCTAGTAAATCCAGTCGTCCGCCAGTAAATCTCCACAGTCAAGGTCTGACTGGCTAAGTAAATTTTCAGGGGTCATTTCGTAAATACATGTATATCACGCTTCCCGACTTGTTAAGTAAATGATGCGATTATGGCTCGATAAAATAAACCATCATATTAGCAGCTAATGATGAAACCCGTGTCTACATTCAAATTTCCTGGGCAGTGAATATCACTTTTGTTATTAGTAACTTGCTTTTGCAAAATTTAAACTATTTCGCGCACTGCATATAGCTGCAATATTGCTGAATATGGCGTTAAACAGAGAACACACAAACGGTTGTTAACCACTCTTTAAACCAAGAGCACGGGTTGGTGACACTTAAAACGAGAAATATAATCAAAAATATTTACAGTAGGGTATGATACAGATTACATGCAATGTACTTTCTATTATAACTGGTGAGCTGAAATACATATATTTGCAAGAATATTTGACTGTATTTATCTTTAACTATTCTGATGTGTTTTGGACATCTCAGGGAGAAGTCGGTTTGAGCTGAGAGCTATGTATCAACTTAATGATTTTCAACCGACTGTATGATTACCAACTATCTTTCGTAAGAAGACAACATGATCAACGTAACCGACTTAGATTTTGTTCTGGAAATAAAACACATCTTTCTTTACAGTATGCATCCCATGCAAGGAGAAGTCATGTTATGTTGAATGCGAGAGACCAACCTTCTTAGATTCATCTATACGCAGTTAAGGGATAGTTGAGGTTAGGCTGCTTATTCTGTTTATTGCACTATATGGTAATAGTACAGGCAATTCGCGCATTTGGCTGGCATAAATTTGGGAGTTAAAGGCTTGACAGTGCGTGGCCCTGATTGCACATGCAGATCCTTACGCTAGCCCAAAATACACTCTTCAAAAAGAAAACGCATAGGTGATTTTGAGAATATTGACCTATGTTGTTGCGTAAGAACAATACAAATATACTACTATTCCTCAAACGTCATCTTTAGGTGATGTAGCTTCAGCGCCACAACGGCTTTTTACCTTTGTTTTAGAAGCGTTTCGAAGAAATATCTGCCAAAACGTCACCAATAAACATGCAAATGCACGTGCAACTAAGGGGAAAAATATGCGTATCGATCAATAAAAATGCAACGTTGACGTGCTTAATTTTGTCATTCGTTTTGCCTGGAAATAGGACCGACATGCCACGACTGAAAGTGCTGCCATCGAAACATCACCAGTCCACCTGAAGCTTTACAGCCCGCAGCCACCATCTCTCACCGGTACATCAACGAAGTCCTGTACGTCCCATACTTCCTATAGGCATGGTCGACAGAGTGGTTGTTCAGCATGACAACGCTACTCACATAGTATAGCGCCACGGTCCGCTACCTCGCCACCCTGACGTCAGTGTCTTTGCCATGGCCTTCCCGATCACCAAACCAATAACCGATAGAACACCCATGGATGAACTCGATCGACGTGCACGTCGTCAAACACGCCTCTCAGACACTTCCCACAACTGGCCATCGCATTGTAGGAAGAATGAGGAAGACCTGAAAAGAGTGACTTCAATACCTGTGCCGAAACGGTGCCCAGTAGCACTACGAACGGTGTCAATACAAAGTACTGACTTTGACGGACTCGCGAACAGGAAACAACACAACAAGTTGTTGTTGTGTTGGCGAATTCTTTGTCTAAAGACGTGTCAATTTTCACCTATTACCATTGAAATTACTGAAAAATAAATGCACAACTAATGCAATGAATTCGGCTCATGTTTATTTTGAAGATTGCATATCGTTGCCTTTATCCTACAACAAGCATCTCAAAATTAGGTTGGAAAGCCAGGGGCATCTTCCTTTTCGTACGTTGAAAAGTAAACCGTTTTGTCTACTGAGTTGGAAGGGAAACATATTTCTGGACTAATGGTTCGAGTAGATTTGTATGTAAATCACAAAACTTTGTCGACTTATTTTATCCAGCATACCCGTAGTCAGAAGTGCATATTGCAACCCGTATCAAGCCAAAATCGTAGTGCGATATACACACTGGCAACACCGTGAGTGCGAAATTCCCCACTGTTTCTGTTCACAATGAAGTCAAAGAGGATATCTGAAATATACTAACCATAGTCTGGTGATAAGCCTTCATCGTCTCTTCAAGAATACAAGCTAAATGTTACATCCCATAATAAACCGGTGCTTTTCTTTAGTTTTGCAACGTGGGAGAACGCCAGAATATCGTCAAAGTCAATATTCTTTTTGCTCATGTGCCCGGACAAAAGATAAGGTATGTTTGAAGAGTATGAGACCGTAATATGTGTGTCTTCAGTTTTCATATATACCTTCGTATGTATGTTTCAAAGAACATACTTTGACGTTGAGAATCTCACAGACATACTGACATTGGTAGCCAACCAAACAACGTAAAAGTGCCAGATGGTCCAATCTTGCAAGTGCCAGATGCAGCCCAACTTCAACTTAAAAGTGCCAGGTGCAGTCTCAACTTGTGGTACAGATGCAGCCCAACTTGTGCGCGCCCAACTTGTGTGCCAGATGCAGGCTCAAAAGTGAAAGATGCAGCCCAACTTTGAAGTGCCAGAGCAGTCCAATCTTAAAGTGCCAGATGCAGCACAACTTGTGCCAGATGCAGCACACCTTGTGCGAAGCTAGATGTGTCCAACTTAAAGTGCCAGATGCAGCCCAACTTAGTGCCAGATGGTCCAATCCAGTGCTAGATGTAGCCTCAACTTTAAAAGTACATCTAACTTAAAGTGCTAGATGTAGTCCAACTTAAAGTGCAAGATGCAGCTTCGCGGAAGTTAGATGTGAACTTAAAAAGTTAGATGGCAGCTCAACTTAAAGTGCTAGATGCAGCTCAACGTGTGTGCCAGATGCAGTCCAACTTAAAGTGCCAGCCCAACTTAAAGTACAGATGCAGTCCAACTTAAGCGAGCGTAGCCCCCAACTTGTGCCAGAAGCAGCTCAATCCAAAGTGCCAGATGGTCCAACTTAAAACAGATGCATCCCAATCCAGTGCCAGATGGACAACTTAAAAGTCCAAGAAGTAGCCCAACTAAAAGTGCCTAACTAAAAGTGCAAGATGCAAAGTTCGATGAAACACTTGACAATATACACACATTTCATTCTATATCGAGCGATATTAGTTGCACACCGGGAAGTAAATACAGGAATTTAGACAACGCACTTTAACGTAACTGCATGTATATATAGATTACATGGTAACATATGAAATCTCGCTCGCTGACTGAAGTTAGGACAGGTGTTTGTCCAACCCATACTCCCACGCACCACTGGTTCCATTACAAATGTTTCTGGGGGTCTTTGCCACGTGTAGTCGGCAATATTCAGCTATAGACCGCAGTCTGTATTAACATCAAATCTAGATTCCAATCAACATCATAAGAATTGATCTATGCACCCAATGCGATATCATGTCGAACTGAAGTCGTAGCGAGCCCGACCACAAGTCCGTTAGGTGTCGCCTCTCAACACAAGCACGGTTACTGAAGACCAATAACCCGGATCTTCACGGGTGTTTATCAGATATTAATATAAAACAAGCCATTGGCCTAAGATAGACCGTTACTTAATTTTACCCGATTTCCACGTATTTAAAGATCAACATGCAACAGCAACAACATCTCTGGGCCGTCCTGGCAAGAAGAGGCAATATTTTTATCCCTCAGTCGCTTTATCAGCCCAGAGATGCTGACGCTGTTACATGTTGATCTAAATACGACAAATCGAGTAAAATTAAGTAACGGTCCCATCTTTAAAATGACATACCGTTTATGTCCTCTCCTGATAAACACCCGAAGATCCGGGTTATTGGTCTTCGCAATCCATGCTTTGTGTTGAGAGTATGACACCTAACGGACTTGTGTGGTCAGGCTGTTTAATTTGTTGACACATGATGACGCACCAAATTGCATAGATCAATTCTTATGATGTTGATTATTAGGTCTAGATTTGATGTTATTACAGACTGCGGTCATATAGCTGAGCCGTAAGCTGACTACGGCAAAGTTAACGACAAAACAAAGAGACCCCAGAAACATTCTTGGCAATGGAACCAGAATTGGTTAAAGTATGGGTTGACAAACACTGTCCCACAACTTCGGTCAGCGAACGGGGATTTCATATGTTGTTGATTATGCAATCTATGCCATATACATGCAGTTTACGTTAAAGTGCGTTGTCTAAATTCCTGTATTTACTCTCCGGGTGTGCAACTAATATCCTTCGATGGTGAAATGAAATGTGTATATTGTCAAGTGTTTCATCATCAGACTGCATCTTGCACTTCTTAAGTTGGGATGCATCTGGCACTTTTAAGTTGGGCTGCTTCTTGACTTTTAAGTTGGGTTCATCTGGCACTTTTAAGTTGGGATGCATCTGGCACTTTTAAGTTGGCCTGCATCTGGCACTTTGCTGGGCTGCTTCTGGCACTTTTAAGCTGGGGCTGCATCTGCGTCTCTTTAAGTTGGACCGCATCTGGCACTTTTAAGTTGGGCTGCATCTGGTGACCCTTTGCTGGACTGCATCTGGCACTTTACGTTGAGCTGCATCTGGCACTTTTGTTAGCTGCATCTGCACTTTTGGGTTGGACTGCATCTGGCACTTTCAACTTAGGGCTGCATCTTGCACTTTAAGTTGACCGCATCTGGCACTTTAAGTTGGGCCGCATCTGGCACTTTGCTGGGGCTGCATCTGGTACCTTGCTGACTGCATCTGGCATCTTTAAGTTGGGCTGCATCTGGCACTTTAGTTGACTGCATCTGGTACTTTTGCCGCTGCATCTGGCACTTTTGTTGTGCTGCATCTGGCACCTTTGTTGGACTGATCTGGCACTTTAAAGTTGGGCTGCATCTTTTCACTTTTAAGTTGGGCCTTCCTGCATCTGCACTTTGTTGGGCTGCATCTGCACTTTTAAGTTGGATGCATCTGGCACTTTTGCTGGCTGCACTCGGCACTTTTAAGCTGAAGTTGCCGTATCTGGCACTTTTTAAGTTGGACTGCATCTGGTGTCTCTCTTTGCATGTTGTTTGGTTGGCTACCAATGTCCAGTATGTCTGTGATTCTCAACGCCAAAGTATTCTTTGAAACATTAGCTATTACAGGTATATAAGAAAACTGAAGACACATTATATATTGTCTCATACTCTTCAAACATACCTTGTCTTTTGTCCAGGCACATGAACCAAAAAGAATTGACTTTGACAGTATTCTCATGTTCATATTTGCGTACTTCCCACGTTGCAAAGAAACTGAAAAGAAGAGAAAAGAAAATTTCGTTTACCGGTTATTATGGGATGTAGCATTTAGCTTGTATTCTGAAGAGACATTGAAACATATCACAAGACTATGGTTAATTATATTTCAAATTATCCTCTTTGACTTCATTGTGAACAGAAACGGTAAATTTCCACACGTGCTCCACGGTGTCGCCAGTGTACCGTATATCGCACCACGATTTTAAACGATACGGGCTGCAATATCTTTCTGACCACAGGTATACTCGGATAAATAACTGACAAGCTTTGGTGATTTACATACAAATCTACCCAGACATTAATTCAGAAATAATGTTTCCCTTCCAACTCAGCAGACAAAACGGTTTACTTTCTCAATATTACAGAAAAAGGAAAGATGCCCCAAACTTCCAACCCAATTCCAAGACGCTTGCCGTATGACAAAGGCAACGATATACAATCTTCAAACAAGAAACGCATGAGCCCCTTTAGAAGAATTCATTGCATTAGTTTATTGCATTTATTTTCAGTAATTTCAACAGTAATAGGTGAAAATGATTAATGTCTTTAGACAAAGAATTACTCACAACACAACAACAACCTTTATTGTTGTGTTTCTGCTTACTTGAGTCCGTCAAAGTCAGTACTTTGTATTGACACCCGTAGCACTACTACGGCACCGTTTCCTGGCACGGCTGGGTAAGTCGACGAAGCCACTCTGAATTCTTCCTCATTCTTCCTACAATGCGATGGCCAGGGTTGTGGAAGTTCGAGTGTTTTGACGCTGACGTACACGTCGATCGAGTTCATCCCATAGGTGTTCTTATCGGTATTATTTGCGGATCGGAAGGCTATGGCAAGACACTGACGTCAGAATTGGCGAGAAGGACCGTGGCGCGTTCTCTATGTGAAGTAGCGTTGTCATGCTAGAACAACTCCCTCTGTCGGCTCATACTAGGAAGTATGGGACATGCAAGGACTTCGTTGATGTACCGAATTGCGAGATATAGTGCAACTGCAGACTGTAACCAAGCTTCAAGGTGGACTATGGCGATGTTTCGATTGGCGGCACTCAGTCGTGGCATGATGATTTCCTCTTTTCCAGGCAAAAACGAATGACAAAATTAAACACGTCAACGTTTGCATTTTTTAATGATCGATACCGCATATTTTTCCACTTAGTTGCACGTGCATTTTGCTTTGCATGTTTTATTGGTGACGTTTTGGCGAATATTTCTTCAAACGCTTCTAAAACAAAGGTAAAAGTTACAATTGCCGCGTTGTGGCGCTGAAGAGCTGTTTACCATCACAATAAAGATGACGTTTGAAAGAAATAGTATATTTGTATTGTTTTTTTGCCGCAGGTGACATGAGCGTCCAATATTCTCAAATCACCTAGTGTTTTCTTTTTGAAGAGGTATTTTGCCTAGGTGCATCCGTATGTGCAACTGTGAAGCCACGCACTGTCAAACATTTCTGAATCTCAAACCGATGCTAATAATGTAAAGTAATGGAATACTATTTACCATATAGTGCAATAGAATAAATAGAATAAACAGCTCTAACTTCATACTATATCCCTTAACTGGTGGTATACTCAATGATGATCCTGAAAAGTTGGTCATCAGCCCAGAATATAAACATAGCATAGCCTTCTCCTCAGCAGCTGAAGTACTATCAGTAAAGAAGATGTGTTTTTATTTCCAGGCCCAAAATCGGATTCATTAAGTCGGTTTACGTTGATCATGTTATCTACCTACTTTAGATGGTTAGTGTCATGCAGTCGGTTGAAAGCAATCATTAAGTTGATGCTACATAGCTTAGCTCAAACCGATTTCTCCCTGAGATGTCCAAAACTTGCATCAGAATAAGCTAAGAGTAATATAGTCCACATATTCTTGCAAATAGATGTGTATTTCAACTAAAGTTATAATAGAAAGTACACTGTATACTTAATCTGTATCATCACCACCTAATAACATTTTACCCTGATTTATATTTCTCGTTTTAAATTGTCATAACCAACGCTCTTAGGCTTAAAAAGTGGTTAACAACTACTGTTTGGCAGTTCTCTGTTGAACGCCATATTCAGCAACATTGCAGCTATATGCAGGCAAGCGAAATAGCTTCCAATTCTGCAAGCAGTTACTAGCTAACAAAAAGCTATCTAATTTCACCCTGTTCTATGAATGTAGAGTATCGGAACATTATTATTAAGTCGTTAATATGATGACAACATTTTTAACAGGCCATAATCTCGCAACATTAAAAAGTGTATTATAACTTGACATGTCGGAGAGCGTGATATACATGTGGCATTTACGAAATGACCCCTGAAAGGTTGATACAGCCAGCCGGGCCAGTGACTGTGGAGATTTACTGAACATCATTGATATTCGATATTTACGCATTAAAGCGGACATACAAGCTCGTTTCTGAACACCGGCCATATGATCGTACACCTGCAAATAACCGAATAGGAGAATACAGTGATTCAGCATCAGGAGAATTGAAATATGCAACTGGGATACGATGATTATCATCACCACGTCAGCGAACCCGACCTGATGCTGCAGGAATCGTCCCCAGCGACAAGCTACGGGTTGCTGGAAGACCACCGCAACCCTGATGTATCTTCACGAACAACTAAACCCGAAAACTTTCCTCCAGCTCTTGCAGGTGCAGTGTAAATGACAGACATTAACTAAAATGTTGTTCATTATAACATCTGACCACAACCCGTACAGGAAGCAGAACAGGCCAAATGGTCAATAAAGGTATTAAACGGTTTGATAATTTACACACATTTTTCGGACGCCACATGGCCCAGAAGGAATACCTTGCGTTGTAAGTACAGTTGTCAGTCTGTTCGAACTATGACAGTCTTCATCATACGTTATACCGAGGCTGATTGGTCCAAGCACAGAACTGTAACCCCAGTCCATCACGACGTACCGTAGCTGAGCAACTGCACACAGATCACAGTAAGTACACAAGAAGCCCACAGCAAGCACACACAGCTTCACAGCAAGCAATATTAGCCTACAGTAAGTACATTACAGCTTCTTACAGTAAGTACATACAGTTTATAGTAAGTACATAGCTTCACAGTAGCAACATTAATATTTACAGTAAGTACACATACATTTATACATAGTTTACAGTAAGTACATACAGTTTACAGTAAGCAAGGCATACAGTTTACAGTAAGTACATTAGTTTTACAGTAAGTACATACAGTTTAGCAGTAAGTACATAGTTTACAGTGAAGTACACATAGTTTACAGTAAGTACATACAGTTTACAGTAAGTACATAACAGTTTACAGTGTAGTACAGTTTACAGTAAGTACATACAGTTTCATACAGTAAGTACATATTAGTTTACAGTAAGTAACATACTTTACAGTAAGTACATACAGTTTACAGTAAGTACATACAGCTTTACAGTAAGTACATAAAGGAAGTTTACAGTATACATACAGCTTACAGTAAGTTTACATAGTTTACAGTAAGTACATAGCTAGTTTACAGTAAGTACATACAGTTTACAGTAAGTACATAGTTTAGAGTAAGTACATACAGTTTACAGTAAGCACATAGTTTACAGTAAGTACATACAGTTTACAGTATACATAGTTTACAGTCAGTATATTAGTTTACAGTAAGTACATACAGTTCACAGTAAGTACATACAGTTTACAGCAGCACATAGTTTACAGTAAGTACATACAGTTTACAGGTAAGTGCATACAGCTTCTATGCAGTACATAGTTTTACAGTGGCACATACAGTTTACAGTAAGGACATACAGTTTACAGTAAGTACATAGTTTGCTGTAAGCACATACAGTTTACAGTAAGTACATTACAGTTTACAGTAAGCACATTAGTTTACAGCAAGCACATACAGCTTTACAGTAAGTACATAGTTTGCTGTAAGTACATAGTTTTACAGTAAGTACATACAGTTTACAGTAAGTACATTACAGTTTACAGTAAGTACATAGTTTACAGTAAGTACACAGTTTACAGTAAAGTACATACAGTTTACTTGCAGTACATAGTTTACATAGTAAGTACATAACAGCTTCACAGTGGGCAATGATAGTTTACAGTAAGTACACAATAGCCACAGTAAGCACACAGTTTACAGTAAGCACATACAGCTTGCCAGTAAGCAATATTGCCCACAGTATAATATTGGCCAGTTTCTTGCCCACTGCCTGCCCACTGTTCCCCGCCGCTGGTTGCCTGCCCACGCCTGCCGCCCAGCCCACGCCACGGCCCGCCGCCGCCACCACCGCCACGCCCGCCAGCCCCGCCCGGCCGCCGTCCGCCGCCAGTTTCGCCCGCGCCGCCGCCCATGCCGCCACGCCCGCGCAGCCGCCGCCAGCATGCCACCATGCCCGTTCACGCGTCCGCCGCCGCCGCCACGCCCGCCAGCGCCGCCCGCTGCCCACGCCGCCCGCCGCCACCGCCCGCCACACCGCCAGCACACGGGCCATCACCATGCGGGTTGCACACCCCCGGCCGGGCCAGCTCACAGCCAGTGCTGGCCACGGCTCACAGCAAGCACAACACAGATCGGGCTGTGCAAGCAGCCACGGCCGCCTGCCGCAAGCAACACAGATCGGGCTGCGCAAGCACACAGATTCGCGCGCCACAGCCTGGCTGGGCAAGGCCACACAGCTTTACAGTAAGTACATACAGTTTACAGTAAGTACACATAGTTTTACAGTGCAAGTACATACAGTTTACAGTGGCACATACAGTTTACAGTAAGTACATAGTTTACAGCCACAGCAACATACAGTTTACTGGCTAAGCAAATATTAGTTTACAGTAAGTAACATTAGTTTCACAGTAAGTACACATTACAGCTCTACAGTAAGTACATACAGATTGGCTCAGTGCAAGTACATGCCAGCTTGGCTGGTGGCACAGACCACAGGTACATTGAAGCCTACAGTAAGTACACACACAGTTTACTGGTAAGTACACACAGCTTTACAGTAAGTACATTACAGCTTCACAGGCAATATTACAGTTTACAGTAAGTACACACAGCTTCTACAGTAAGTACATACAGGCTTTACAGCAACAAGTACATAGAGTTTTACGAGTAAGCACACACAGCTTTACAGTAAGCACATACAGATTTACAGTAAAGTACACAAGATTGGACAGTAAGTACATAGAGGTTTTACAGTACACAGTTTACATAAGTACATACATTTACAGTAAGTACATAGTTTACAGTAAGTACATAGAGCTTCTTACAGTGGCACACACACAGTTTACAGTAAATAAGTACATACACCACAGTAAGTACATACAGATTTTAGGCACATGCTTACAGTAAGTACACAGATTGTAAGTAGCATTACATATAAGTACATACAGCTTTTACAGTAAGTACATACAGTTTACAGTTAGTAAGTACACACAGATTACAGTAAGTACATTGCACAGATTACAGTAAGTACACAGATTTCACAGTTTTACAGTAAGTTTACATACAAGTACATACAGACTACAGTACACAGATTAATGTAAGCACATACAGTTTACAGTAAGTACATACAGATTACAGTAAGTACATACAGTTTACAGTAAGTACACACAGTTTACAGTAAGTACATACAGTTTACAGTAAGCACATAGAGTTTTACAGGTAGCATACAGTATTACAGATCACAGTAAGTACATTACACAATTTACAGTAAGTAACACACAGTTTACGGTAAGCAGTGGTCACAGATTACAAGTACATACAGATTACAGTAAGTACATACAGATTATTAGATACAGTTAAGACACAGTTTACAGTAAGTACATACAGCTTCTACAGTAAGTACATTACAGATTGCAGCACTATACTAGATTACAGTAAGTACATTACACAGTTTACAGTAAGTACACACAGTTTACCAGTGGGCACATAGTTTACAGTAAGTGAAGTGATAGAGTTTACAGTAAGTACATACAGTTTACAGTAAATAAGCACATACAGATTTACAGTAAGTACATACAGTTTGATGTAAGCACACACAGATTTCACAGTAAGTAACATACAGATTACAGTAAGTACACATATATTTTACAGTACATACAGTTTACAGTAAGTACAGATTCACAGTAAGTACATTACAGATTACAGTAAGCACATTACAGATCACAGTAAGGGCTGAAGTTTACAGGCACACAGTTTACAGTAAGCAATAACACAGATTACAGTAAGTGTTGATTAAGATTACAGTAAGTACATACAGTTTACAGTAAGTAATATTACAGATTACCAAAGTAAGCACACACAGCTTCACAGTAAGTACATTAAGACTGGCCAGTAAGCACACACAGATTACAAGTAGTACATACAGACCACAGTAAGCACACATACAGATTACAGTACATTAGATCACAGTAAGTACAGTTTACAGTAAGTACAGATTACAGTAAGTACATACAGTTTCACAGTAAGTACACACAGCTTCATGCAAGCACATACAGTCTACAGTAAGTACATACAGTTTCAAGGTGGCACATACAGATTACAGTAAGTACATAAGAGATACAGTAAGCACATACAGATTACAAAGTTATTGCTGTGCTTACAGGCACATACAGACTACAGTAAGTACACACAGCGCCTACAGTAAGTATTATTGAAGATAACAGCAGCACATGACAGCTTACAGTAAGTACACAGTTTACAGTAAGTACATACAGACTACAGTAACACAGAGACGTTACAGGCAAGTGTACAGATTACAGTAAGCACATTACAGCTTACAGTAAGAAGACATACCACAGTAAGACAGATGTTAGTAAGATATGATACCAGTAAGTACATATTAGCTTCATAGTAAGCACATTAGCCACAGTACACAGAGACTACAGTAAGTACATACAGATTTCAGTGGGCATGAGACAGTAAGTACATACAGTAAGTGGCATACAGTTTACAAGTAAGTACATACAGCTTACAGTAAGTACATATTAGACTTCACAGTAAGTAAGACACAATGCAGTAAGTTGACACATATGATTACAGTAAGTACATACAGATTACAGCAAGTTACGTACACACAGGCACAGATCATTGTGTGCAAGTACATGTTAGACACAGTAAGTACATACAGACTACTACAGTGCAGCAATATTACAGATTACAGTAAGTATGATACAGATTACAGTAAGTACATACAGCTTACATGCAAGTACACACAGATTACAGTAAGTAGACACAGATTACAGTAAGTACATACAGACTACAGTAAGTACATTATAGCCTATAGTAAGTATACACAGTTTACAGTGGCAGACACAGATTGCAGTGTTACGACTTGTAAGTACATACAGACTACAGTGTAAGCACATACAAAGCTAGTAAGAAGACATAGTTTGCAAGTACATACAGACTGGCTGCAAGTACACACAGATTACAGTAAGCACATACATGATGGCCAGATCATGTGGCACATATTAGATTACAGTGGGGCTATGATTACAGTAAGCAATATACAGTTTACAGTACACATACAGATTACAAGCACACACAGATTACAGTACAACAGTACAGTGTACACACGCAGCTATATGTAAATAGCCCTGTACCGTTGATTCGCCTGAAGAAGCCGCAAAAGTTGAACTGAAACGTCTGCAAGTATATGAATCCATGTTCTTCTCAAACTTCCTAATGTCAATAAAAGACTTCAACCAGCAATGCATTCCTTTGTACAATACGTGTACATTACCAGATTAGTACTTAGTAAAATCCGCTATAACTAGGGATTTCCAGAGATAATAGTCAACACAGTGTGTTATTCAAAGATTTGTATTAGCAGAACTGAACCAGATCAACCGGTACCTCGTTGCATATAAACCAAAGACTTGGTCAGTCTTGGGGTCACTGACACAAAGGCTGGATAGGTTACTTTGTTTTACTTTGTCATTGGTTGAAAGTTCCTGGAGTCGTTGCAGATAAACACTTTAATGCAAGTCACAAACTTGCATGACGTTTGGATTCTTTCGACGTCAAGTAATAAGTCCTTTACTCTTGCACTGCGCTATAAGGGCCCGTGAAGATCCGGGTTAGAATTGACTATAACCCATGATTTTCCTAAGAGGCGACTACTAACGGAAATCACTGCATTGTTCGGTCCAGATTCGATTATTTACAGCCGCCATATAGCTGGAATATTGCTGAGTGCGGCGTAAAAACTAATCGCACTCACTCACTCACTCACTCACTCGCTATAAGAAAGCTCATTCCCTGCGCAGTCAATGTCAGTAGACATCAGAGTCATCGACTTTGTTGATGCATGTCATTGTGTCTCTGAAGTTGGTTTGTGACGAGTCACGATTCCATCACAAGACCGTTTATTCAGGCTGATAATTTACAGACCACAGTCATATAGGTGGCGTTATACGTGACGAGCCACCAACGTTCTTATTTACCATACATACGACGCCTGGCCTCTTTACTGAACCTGCTGTTTGGTTTTGTGTTTGGAACAATTCCTTTCTTAATGCAATATATTCTTATAATATACAAAGATGCCTGTATAGTTACCTATGAGGTATCTTCGCTAATTGTTGCGTTCTCTCGTCCACGGTTGCTGTACACATGTACGACACCGTACACACCACAGACCGACATGCTCTGAAACAACAGTTCTGTAATCAAACGCTGTGAGGGTATGAGTATGGCAGTTGCTGTTGAAAAAAGATGGAACCTGTCAACACTTCTAGTTAATATACAACATGGACTACTACGGATAGTGTGAATTTTCGAGTCTTCGTGATAATTATAATGTTATTTTATTTATTTTTTGCTGCAAATTTTAGATTTAATCTATATCACTTATTGTCTAACGCTTCTTTCCAATAATATGGTAATATAAAAAGGATTTGTCTACGTAATTACGACCAGTCCTAGTCCAAGCAATATTTACCGGCATCTAGCGTCAACGTCTTCGCCAACCTAATAATAGATTTCTATAGTTATTATTCTCAAACAGGAGAGACTAAGGGGTGGGGGTGGGGGTGAGTGGTTATTTTCTAAACAATTCACCGTCTCATCACATTTGTTTTTCTAGCGTAGGGAAAGTATCAAGTGCCGCTTTCGTTTCCCACTTCTACCGGACCGGGAGTGAACGTCAATATTGGCTGCTTTGAAGAAGTCATCATAGCGACTGCAACTTTACATTACACGCAGGTTGGCAGGCGAATGCAGATGAACATATCCTGCCAGAGCAGAACAGTTTGTGGGTGTAGATACCTGGAAAAGTAAAACCTTGATATTTAGCCACCTCATGAAAACGATATAAGTCTCTTATTTCGAAACGCTGTTATTGCACAGAAAGAAGCTGATCACCCATAAAGACTCTGTCATTCCTATTTAGCTATGAAATCGTTCTAATTCGTGGCTTGGAATACTTCACATCAGCAAGTTTTGTTTCTTTTCAGTTAGTGACCCGTTGGAGATCCGGGTAAGAATAGGTCATGAACAGCAACCCAGCTGTTTTGTTTGGAATAACTCATCTTGTCAAATCCTGAAGTCCACCTGAGGGTCCACAACACTTTATTCGGCGTGTAAATATGCAACTACATCATAGTAGCAGCCACGGCCAGGCAGCATCACAGAGGCGATTGTCAGCCCACCTGCCTTAGCCGTTGTCCATTGAGGGTCAAATCTCCGACTTCTACAGCAAGCATTCGCTATTTATCCCGCTATAGGTCGTATCCTGATCAGAATATTACGTGCGTCGTACTAAGTGACAGATGTCTGGTCAGCCTGCAGTATCCTTGCATCTCATCCATTAATGCCATGCTTCCAGTGGCCCACTGGCCATTGTCTAAAATGATTAGAGGAAAGCTGACCTGCAAATGACCCTGTGTTGGTGGCTATGATAATTATGGTCAACATGCGTGATTTCATATCTATTGAAATTATTTAGAGAGATATATTCAATTTACCTAAACCAGAGAGGAATATATTAATATTAAACCCTGCGCCGAAATACCTACGATACATACTTGTATACATACGGGATCGTGTGATCAGGCTCGCTAACTTGGTTGATACATGTCATCATTTCCCAATTATCTCATTCTTTTGATCACTGGATTGTCTGTTCAAGACTCAAATATTCGCAGATTGCCATCATACAGGTGGAATGTTGTTGAGTGCGGCGTTAAACGACAAACAAATAAATAAATGCATTGGTGGAACTTTGCTAAAAACGGAGTAAAATCTTAAGTACTCGTTAATTCATCATCGCGAAATTTCACGGTTTTATATCAAGTGGCAAGAACGAGACTTCAACTTTCCCGTTCACACAGAAAGCTCCAGGGTTGATGTTTGTCTGGCCCTACAACCAGCTCCGTATTTCAGGAATTGTTCCCTTGGTTACACACTGACCATTGGCTAACACCTGCCCATGGTATATGACCAGTGTGACGGGGAATATTACAGCAGGGCGTGGCGTCATGGATGCAGGTGGCATCCTTATCTTGTCAGCATGTTGACCAGGGTGCCGTTATACCAAACAACCTTTACTAAGGTTCAACTTAGTGACAAAGTTTAACATTAAGGTAACCTTAACAAAAACCTTAGAACAAAGCTACCTTTGGTCAACCTGAACTCTGGAAGGATACTTAGCGGTATAACTAAGGTTGAAATCATCAGTACAGGAGACTCAATAATGCCCGTTGAGGTACGGTTGTGAGTTATATCCCGCCCGAATAGATAAACAGTTGATGGTTTGATCGTGTATCCTAATGTGGACAACACGCGCACCTGTTTGGCATCAAATTTTAAAACGAATATTTCAATACACACGATGGTGCGTTTTAGGATAAGGCTCTTCTTTGTTTATGATAATGTGGCTATTTCTCTTCATAAGTATACAATGAAGATGCAAATATGTTTTTTTTTGTATGGAACTATCACAAAAATAACGTAAGGTTATTCCAAAGGAAGACATGACATAGTTTATTTCATGTTTTTACAATTCTTGTAGAAATATAGTTACAGCCATCACTATATTTTTCGAACAGAAATTGATAATAATATTATTTACAACAATGAGAGTGAATCGTAAAACGTTAATGATAAACGCACACCTGGCCCAATCATTATACATCAATGCTTGCCCATAAAACGGCATTAACAAATTCAGTGAACAAGACAGTTCCTTTAAAAATGTTTGACTATTCAGTTCATAAAATATATCAATCATTTTCATTAATTGTTAGTATTATTTATAAGGTTTAATTTAATCGCTGTTCATTAACATATGGAATGATAATTAATACTGATTCTACCATGATTTCAGTAAATACTGGATTGTGATTGGTTAATCAAAGTCATTCAGAGGTAAATAATCACGTTATATACCTCTGATTTTCCAACACAGTATGTATTTTTGCAAAATCTTAATAACGCGGTCATGGTAGAATGGAGATAAACGTACTGTGTTGGAAATCAGAAGTATATAACGAAATTATAATAGCTCTAAAAAAATTTATTTAGAGCTGTTATAATTTCGTTATATACCTCTGATTTTCCAACACAGTATGTTTATCTCCTAAATATTGCGCATCGTACGAACTAAAGTACATGTTACAGTTACGCCTACGTTTCATCTTCTAACACTTGCGTAAAGGTTAAAAATGTTGGTACTACGCTAAATGTGGCAATTTCTTCAAACGAACATATTGTCTATGTCCTTGTATGATATGATATTGAACAAGGGTAAACGTAGATAATAAAATTAGTTTCTTTAAAAGATATAGGAACTAATCGCAAAATATACATAATGATACTGGAAGTTGTAAGCAGCGGGAAAGGCTAATTGTGTTAACTCTTATTCAACGAACTTTCATCTCAAAGGAGTTGCCAAATATGGATCACAATGTGGACGTATGACATCACTACCGATAACCGTTTTCTCACAAAATAGCCGAGTTTATGACATCTATACGCAGGATTGTGACAATTTAGTATGAATTGATGAAATCATTGTATTGTATCATTTTTTTAAATTTCCTATTCCTTGCTACGATACTCTTTTCATGCATATTCTAAAGGTATTGAGCCAATGCATGCAAACAAATAGACGAATGGATGTTTGAAAATTTACCAAAATGCTACACAGTGTAAATAGTGGATGTTTCTTTGTTTACATTTCCCTTACCCGAACACCTCACTTCGGCGTTCGTGTTCGTGAGTTTTCCAAAACATCACAACCGATTCAGCAACATGAAGTTAGAAACGGATTGGGGATTGGGAATTCGAATCCCGAATCTGAATATTTTTTTCACATTCAGGATTCGAATCCCGAATCTGAATTTTTTGTCAGATTCGGGATTCGAAACCCGAATCTGATTTTTGTTTCATATTCGGGATTCGAATCCCAAATCTGATTTTTTTCATATTCGGGTTTTATCTTTTGCACATACGGTGTCCTTGTAACTATACTCTTTGCACCTTACTCTTATCTATCCTCGACGTTGCCGTGCACCCTGGAGATAGTTAACGGTCCTGAAGCACTTCCCTGATTGCAGGCATCAACCCTCGATGACGATAAAAGAAATACGAACAAGGTCAATATTCATTATTTCATCCCCCTTCTAATGTACTAGGTGCTCGTTGTATACGTGGGTAACTTAAAAACATAAACAACCGATTCTAGGTTAATCGGGGACGTTTCAGAATTACCATTGGTTTGATGACAAACACATACCAGTGATCACTAATTATATTATGTCATTTTTTACATTCAACCCTCCGAGTAAAACATACACCAAATAACGTTTCTACCAGTTTCCTCACACTTCAACAAGAATGTAGCCACGTGTACTTGAAACGTCAACCTCAGACACACTAAGGTCGGGTCGGACCAACCTTAAATTTTCACCTTAACTAAGGCTACCTTAGCGTAAGGTAGATCCGTGCAACGGGACGTCAACCTTAGCAAACGCCTAAGGTTAAAACTTAGGGAGATAAGGTACTCTGAGGTTGTTTTATACAACGGCACCCAGTCTAAGCTCTTTGTTCTTGTGGACAAGGCGTCCGATCTCGGGACAGATGGTCGGAGTCGGACATTTTATGGCTGTTATACAAATGTATAAATTAGATATTTTCATACAGGGTAAAGGGGTTCAGAGGTAATGTAATGTTAATTGCTAGTCCAACTTACCCGTTCACACAGAAAGCTCCAGGGTTGATGTTTGTCTGGTAGTCGATACACCTCCCCAACACCAGATCCCGTATTTCAGGAGTTGTTCCCTTGGTCATACACTGACCATCGGCTAACACCTGGTATGTGACCAGTGCTAGGAACACTGCCAGTGAGTTTGTCTGTAACAGCATTCTGATGACCATCCACAGTTAGTTCGACTCAGACATCTGCTACATTGCTGTTGCTCGGTTCAGGCCCTATGACCTGCTTGGGCTTATCTCTGGAATTTGTACTTTGTCCATGTGTAAAACAATATAGGACACCTTCTGTGCAGTTGTGTATTGTCACAGGTTGTGGTAAAATACAAATATTGCATGTTTCTAGGTTTTTGCAAATTTCCCATGGCCTCTAAACCATTCAATGTTCACAAAACAAGGCATCTGCTATCACTGAACATTATTTTAACGAGGGCATATTTCCCGTAATCACTCGTACCGAGTTGGTTATTCTATTTATTACCCATAATGTAATTCAAAAAGAAGAACCACGAAATAAAACCACCCGGAGACAGGACTTGTTACTTCAAACAGCTGATTCGTATTCATGCGCGTATTAAACTTCTCCAACGGTAATAACATAACTACGCTATGGAAAATAGTACCTAGAAAAATCGCTTTAAAACACAACAAAAATATATTTTATGAAATAATTTCTTAACATTTGTTAATAAGATAAAAACGATGTTTTAAATACCATTGAACTTAATAACAGCTAAAACGTTATTTGATGAAGTCAGTGCGACTGAACATCGTTCATTCACAACTGACGTGTGTCTAGTGACGGGTGACGGTGTAGTGTTGAAAAACACTTTGGCAAAAACCTGTCAATTTGGGGGAAAGTCAACGGTTAAAAGTTTGGAAATCTAAAAGACAACCATCCCACGAATACATCTAGGTTAGGTTTTCTGTCAAGAAACTCAACAAGTTTGAAGATTAAACAACAGTTTGCGTAAGGCCAGTCTCTTCTTATTATGAATATGTGCGTTTGTTTACAAACAAAAGAAAAGCCCGGTCACATGATATGCAAATTAGCCTGTGGCAGTGATGTTATGCTAAGTCATCAATGCGCCGGAGTGTGTTGTCAATGAACTTGGATCATGAAAAGTAGTTCCGTCAACCAATCACATTTCTTCTCTGCTTAGCTGACCAATCAACGTTGAGAATCACTGAATAGCACATGTGCGATTATCACATAAAAATAATCACCTGTGTATCCTACTCCGTATGGGTAATAATATAAGCAATGTCACCTTACACCCGAGTCCATTTCTCTGACTATTATAACAAAAATTTAAGGTTGCTGAGCAGCCCCGCAGAAGTTATGACGTATGTGGTGTATAATTTCATCCAAACGTGTTGAACGGATTGGCATTCAGTAGATGTTCATAAGATGTTTTTAAAATAATTAGTTATCAGGAATGTACTAGCTATGTACGCAGTGATGTTGAATTAGTGCTACTAAGTTTAGAAACCAAACTTGAATTTTTGTCGTATGGGGTAAATAACATCATTTCGGCATGTTTAAAGGGAACCTGAGATTAATTGGAAAACATTTTATGGAATATATGTGGACACTTATTTTCCAAATTTGAGGCAACATAAATATTATCATCGTTTTGGAGTTTTCAAACAAGCACGCAAAACATGTGCAGTCGCATGGAGGTCTTTGGTCATCATCGTTCCTTAATGTACTATAGTTGAAAACAACCAATAAGGGCTCAAAACACTTATAAATCGCATCGTGTGTTTTCTTTGTTTTGTTGTACATATAATACTACCATTCACATTTGCAATAAATAGAGATTATTGACCGAGTGTGTGTCCGTATCATTAATATCATATATTAGGAATAAATGTATTATGCGAGGCTTATACGGTAACACACGAGGTTAATATTCTCTTTATCATATATCGTCATTCTTAAAATTACTCTCATAAAAAGAAGCAAATCGGACGTGAGTGAGTGAGTTATTATTTAACGTCACATCGGCAATATTTCAGCCATATCGTGACGAGAACATATGTGACATTGAAATGGAAGATATGTGTATTATAAACAACCTGTCGACGAAGGACAGTAAAACAACTAGAATATCACAATTACAACTAAAACTAGTGTGGAAAGTTAAAACTAATAGCACTATTTGGATAATACAATATAAAAACAGGCTACAGATTGCCAACAACTGAAGGTAGATCACCATACTAGGGACCATGGCAAATCGGACGTGAATTTATATGAAGAGAATCGACCATTGGCGTAAGAATACTTAGCAATACACCAAGGTGAAGGTCGTTCATGACGGCGGCATATAGTTGTGACTGGTCGCTAGTACAGTGCAAACATAACTCATGCTTAAAATAAGATCTTTCTGTCTAAAAAAGAACAACACAGCCGAGCAGGGTTTTCTTTGCAGTTTTTCTATTTTCAATGCGGGTAATCACCTCATCAATATTAGTTTCTGATACCTGACTGAATCGATTCGTCATCTGTATTGTGATCGATAGATCGAAATCCTTGGTTGATACCTTTCTTTCTCCTTTCAATCGTGCCTCATAATCCGTACCTTCAGTTTCATGTTTTCCGTTTCATGTTTTCCAAAGTAACGACTCCAGAACCTGTGTCATCAATTCTTACAGAATCACCAATTTTGAGAATGGGGGCAGCCATGTTTGTTTACAAACTCGTCCACGCAATGTAAACTCGCGACGGCGTCATTAATGAAATGTTAAACGTTTTAGAATTCGCATGGCGTGTATGGAGTTTTGTGAAAGTAGTTCGTGGATTGACGTAATTTGCATAGTTATCAGATTTGGATACCAAGTTTATCAGACTGCTTTATTGCACCGATAACACTCTCCGTTAGATGATAAACAAGAACATGTGTCATTTCTGCCGTGATATTGCTGGATTATGCTTAACACGGCGTAAATACCACCTTACTCACTCAGTCACAAAGTGGCATTGGCGGAATAGTTAAATTTGTCACCTGTCGCAACATCATGCCTTTTTCTATTCCATGAGTGATTATGACTGTAAAGAGTGTGCGAAATAGCCACGGGCCCGCTAGCCCGTGGCTTGTAAAAATCAAGTCAGGCCAGTAAATCTCCACAGTCACTGGCCCGACTGGCCAGTGAATTTTCATGCTGTCATTTTGTGAACATATTACTATCTCCGAGTTGTTAAGTTATAATACACTTTTTAATCATGCAAGATTATGGCCTGATGAAAATGTTCATCATATTAGCAGCTTATCGATTGTAATATTTTGATTATTTTGTAAGGGGTGGTGGAGTAGCCTAGTGGTTAAGGCGTTCTCTCGTTACGCTGAAGACCCGGGTTCGATTCCCCACATGGGCACATTGTGTGAAGCCCACTTCCGGTGTCCCCCACCGAGATATTGCTGGAATATTGCTAAAAGCGGCGTAAAACCCAACTCACTCACTGACTTAGATTTTACATTCAAATTTCGGGCTAGTTTATTATTTTGTGGGCTAGTAACTTTCAGGCATAACTAGCCCGACTGGCTAGAACAAATTGGAAACAATATTCGCACACTGACTGTAACATAGACCATGGGTCTGGTGAATGGATCAGATTGTATATCTTCCAACGTTACATCCAGGAACATTTTAATTGTTCGCATGAAATTAAACTATAACCATTTGCGCTCATGCAAACATTAATTAACATGAATATTTTGCATTTTCAAGCTGTACATTTTAACATTTTGTTATACTAACAGTTCAGTCGAAGGAACACAGCAGCATCGTCACATACCATAATGGCAATCACCAACAATAGTGTTCCAAGTTTAACAGATCGACAATTGATCAAAATATTCTGCAAAGTTATATGTTCAAAATGTTTGTCTTTTCATGATAAGTGCAAGTAGTAATCATATGTTGAATAACAGCAACAGGGACGTGAGTACTGCGATGATCACTGCAACGTGTACTCCAGTAGAAGCAAGATGAGACGAAGCGCCAGTGGCATTTTCCTTATCACATTCCTTTTCCCTTGGATGGTCCAAGCAAAGCATTGTTTGGGGTCCTCTGTGAAATATAGATACAAACCATGTAACTTTAACCTAGATATTCAACTAATTTCCGGAATAACATTATGTTCAAGTTACACATTTTGGCATATTGTCCGTAGTTTGGAACAGTTCAACATTATATATTGGAATTATATATAATCTATTATCTGGTCTCAGATTTTCCCTTTCTGCAATATTGGGCCCCAACATCCTTTACCGTTCAATTGAAAGGACAACACTGCAGTTCGTTACAGCATCAGGCAAATATGAGACAAATGGTGTCTGGTGGAAACATTAAAGCAAATGTATGTATTGCTTTTAAATCGTTTCAATGTTTCATTTTCTATTTTATTTAGGCGCAAATAGACCCAATTTCTGTTCCAAATCGACCTTAAACTTTAGCACCACCAAAACCCTGCTTATGTGTTTGTAGTTTTGATCCATCATTTGTGTACAAGCAGAAAACTGAAACACATGTAGTAACTTTCCGTGATATAAGGATCGCATCTTAAACGTGACAAATTATTATTATGGTTTATCACAAACCTTAGGTTATTAGGGCCAGATTTAATACTCTTATATGGAGTTGGGTTTATGGGGGACATGTAATGTTGTTGTTTTCCAAGGCATAATTAGTTTGTAGATGAAGAAGACATTTTTACACATCAGCCCTTGTACGTACACTGCACAAAATATGTTTACGTTTTAAACGTGAAAAATATATATAAAGCTAACTGACTGACGCCGCTTTTAGCAATATTCCAGCAACATCACGGCGGGGGACACCAGAAATGGGCTTCACACATTGTACCCTTTTGGGGATCCGAACCCGGGTCTTCGACGTGACGAACCAACGCTTTAACCACTAGGCAACCCCACCGCCCCATATTTATAAACGTTTACATCAACACACTTACCTTAAAACATTCAAGGAACTTGAATATCATTTCAAATATAGGCTGGAATGGAATTCACACTTGAAACTGAATGTCCTATACAAAATTACCTAGGACTGTCCTCACAGGAAGATGTAATGTCTCTAGCCCTCAGTCGCTTTTTCAGCTGAGAGATACTGTCACTGTTACAGGTTGATCTACAACAAACAGAGGATAATTAATTAACCCAGATACATGTATATCACAAGATGTGTTTCTAGGTTTTCCATCATATCATGCTTCTCTGCAGCCCCTATTTTACAGGAAAAGGAAACATGGAGAACCTTCTTGGTCACGATGGAATCGGCATTAGTAAATATTTTCCTATTTAGCATATTTGTGTATGCCATTTGCCCATTATTATTCTTGTGGTACATTCATTGTATAAAACCGCACTCAGAAATAATTTGCCCGTTTTGCGTCACTGCCAAACATTAAGTCTGAAAGCAGACAATCAATTTATTGTCATGATGACCATCCACCTAGGTATTCGGGAATCGAGAACAATCATCAACCAAGTCAGCGAGTCTGAGCACCTGATCCTGTGAGTCGCTTCTTACGACAAGCATGGGTTACTGAAGACCAATCCTACCCCTGTACCTTCACGGGTCTAATGTAATGGAACATCATGAGATGCCCCTACATCAACCAAGTCAGCGAGTCTGACCACCTGATCCTGTTAGTCATTTCTTACGACAAGCATGGGTTACTGATGACCATTTTCAACTCGGATTCATGGTTTAAACAGAATTATTTTCACCAATTAATATAGATATCCTGTTTTCAAACAAGCTCTAAAGTGCTAATAGACGTTATATATGAATCGTATAGAGTATTGTCTGGTGTAATTTTGAGTGAGTGAGTGAGTTTAGTTTTAAGCCGCACTCAGCAATATTCCAGCTATATGGCGGCGGTCGGTAAGTAATCGAGTCTGGACCAGACAATCCAGTGATCAACAGCATGAGCATCGACCTAGGCAATTGAGATACGATGACATGTGTCAACCAAACCAGCGAGCCTGACCACCCGATCCTGTTAGTCGCCTCATACGATAAGCATAGGTTACTGAAGGTTCATTCTAACCCGGACCTTCACGGGTGGTGTAATATTGAGCTGCATCGGTGAAACCTGCAATGGTTAATAATAGGGAGGGACGCAGTGATAATGGTTAAGTATAAATGCATTATTCATACATGTGCTTACCACCATCAGTCCTTGAAAACGTGTATGCAGGACAACAGATTACACTACTGAGAAACACCTTCAAACGAACCTTATGTCTTGTCCTGGTATATGAACCATAAGAATATTGACGTTTGATATTTGGCTAGCGTTCATATTCGGTATTTCCCAGGTTGAAAAGAAACTGGAAAAAACAAAGAAAGATGATAACTCGGCATTGTAAGGCATCCGTACAACACAAACCACGACAAGCGAGCCACTCTAAGGGTCATAGAAGATGTATTGAACATTAAACCAGCTTTTTGCATTTTGCAATTAATCCTCACAGAATTTTGGAGAAATGAGGGTGCGAATGGTAGCAGAGGTTCTTCTTAGCACATGTACAGCGAATATTCAGATAGTTCTTACCCTAAAGCTATGTACTATGTATAAATATACCTACGATAGATCGCGGAATGGCTGGTCCAAGCTTGCATTCAGCATAACCTGTGCGTCGCCAGTGACATGGGATGCAAACTGTAAAAGAAATGAAAGAAATGTTCCATTTTCTGCATTGAAATCTGACCATTAAGAAGGTGATTCTACAGCCATTGGCATGGGACGTAAACTGTAAAACTAGTGAAAACAGTGTTGCATTATCTTCATTGAAATCTGACTATTGAGAAGGGGTCCTTCAGAAGACACCCCCTACACTCTAGGCTAGTTAATAGGCTGCAGCCGTACCAGGCTCGGGGTACACTGCAACACAGAGGGTACACCAGACCGTATATCCCGAGGGAACGAATTTATCTTACCGTCGTGGCTGCCTCTTGTGTTTTATAGTATATAAACACAATGCTGTACAAGAACTACAGTTATGCAATTCAAATGAAACATGTTGTTTTAATTCTGTCACAACAATAACTCGGTGAAACAACGTCACTATAACTGTGAGGCATTAACAATAACAGTTCGCAATATTGAACTGCAAGAGAATCACAGAAAACAACATCTCACTAAGGTTTGTACTTTGTGACCTCTAAAACATCTGACATAACAGCCGATAAAGCGAAGGAATGTGCCGAACTCATGTCACAGGGGGAAGTCATTTTCTCACAATAACATTTACGTTCTGAATGTTGCAATTTTGAAAAACTGATGTTTGGTTTGTGACCCTTAGGGTGGGTTGATGGTTCAGGATCGCAAAATCGCAAAATAGGTCATCAAGGTCAAGTTCTCTCAGTTCTGCAAGTTCCTTGCCTTCTAGCTGGCGTGGTTCGACAGCAGGCAAAACTCATGTCTCCCCAGGTGTTGACCCATATTTCACTGACGGCGCTGCCGTTAGGCTTTGTCGAGGTGGCGGTGGGGTTAGACTTGGGAGAGGAGAAGAATGCATAGCGTTGGAAATAGCATGGCTCACATGCATCTTTTCCTTGTTTGATACCTGCTGATAGACGGCAAGGGAACTTACACTCTTGTCACTCATGATTTGGGCACTTGCAAAGTTACCGCGAGTGAGGATCGTGGCTCCAGTGGCACGGATACATTGGTTTGTGTAAACCTGGGACATACCACAACACTTGCTGGGGGTAGACATGAAGGAAGCTAGTGTATTCCTCCCGACAGGCTTGTTGTTATACTAGGTAGAATCACTGTCGCAGAAACAATCTTTCGGATACTGCCACAGTCGATTGCAATCGGGATGTAGCTTATCAACGTAGGTAACGAACGATGTCACTGGGCAGAAAGGTGAATTAGGCTGCTCCATCATCAATCCCC
Organism: Haliotis rubra; assembly: GCF_003918875.1. Classification (NCBI taxonomy): domain Eukaryota; kingdom Metazoa; phylum Mollusca; class Gastropoda; order Lepetellida; family Haliotidae; genus Haliotis; species Haliotis rubra. The sequence goes on from NW_025767586.1 coordinate 428,749, forward strand.
CAAATGACTCCTTATCATCCCTGTGTTTTTTGGTCAGTCCTCCAGCATTTCTCTGTATATAACGGAGGCCAGTATCAGAATCAGTGTTCACTACGAATGTAGTTTTCGTCATTTTTTCCATGTTTGATGTCTGATGTCAAACTGGACCTTGTTAGTCAATCCATATGGTGTCTGGGTGTTCAAGTGCATAGACGAATAAAGTTTCACTCGATCAGAATCAGAGATCACTTCTTTGTGTTTTGTCTCACCCTTACCAGCAGCCTTCAGCTCAAGCTGATTTAAAGATTCGTTGGCATCGTTGAATCGCCCATCCTTTATTATGCCAAAGTGTCTATTATATGGCGGATATTTCAAGTATTTGTTGAGACTGTGCCTAATATTCTCCAAATTTGATGTCATGTATTGGTCACCAGTTTGAGTTCTGATATCCATGTAGAAATGACTGAGCATTTCGGCTAAAGCCGTCCTGTTCCTTTTCTGCCAGATATTCTTTAAAAAGTTTTCGGGTTCGAGAACGTTTGGCTGATATATCTTCTTCTGAATGCTGAATGCGAGGCGAAGCGTTTGGTGACCATTGTTTCTATAGGTAACTACAGCAGACGCTTATGTGTTTACTTGTAAACTCCTAATTGTGTTAACCTATGTTTCCCTTGTTTCTATAGGTAACTACAGCAGACTCTTATTTGTTTACTTGTAAACTCCTAATTGTGTTAACCTATGTTTCCCTTGTTTCTATAGGTAACTACAGCAGACTCTTATTTGTTTACTTGTAAACTCCTAATTGTGTAAACCTATGTTTCCATTGTTTCTATAGGTAACTACAGCAGACTCTTATTTGTTTACTTGTAAACTCCTAATTGTGTAAACCTATGTTTCCCTTGTTTCTATAGGTAACTACAGCAGAAGCTTATTTGTTTTCTTGTAAACTCCTAATTGTGTAAACCTATGTTTCCATTGTTTCTATAGGTAACTACAGCAGACTCTTATTTGTTTTCTTGTAAACTCCTAATTGTGTAAACCTATGTTTCCCTTGTTTCTATAGGTAACTACAGCAGACTCTTATTTGTTTTCTTGTAAACTCCTAATTGTGTAAACCTATGTTTCCATTGTTTCTATAGGTAACTACAGCAGACTCTTATTTGTTTTCTTGTAAACTCCTAATTGTGTTAACCTATGTTTCCCTTGTTTCTATAGGTAACTACAGCAGACTCTTATTTGTTTTCTTGTAAACTCCTAATTGTGTTAACCTATGTTTCCATTGTTTCTATAGGTAACTACAGCAGACTCTTATTTGTTTTCTTGTAAACTCCTAATTGTGTTAACCTATGTTTCCATTGTTTCTATAGGTAACTACAGCAGACTCTTATTTGTTTTCTTGTAAACTCCTAATTGTGTTAACCTATGTTTCCATTGTTTCTATAGGTAACTACAGCAGACTCTTATTTGTTTTCTTGTAAACTCCTAATTGTGTTAACCTATGTTTCCCTTGTTTCTATAGGTAACTACAGCAGACTCTTATTTGTTTTCTTGTAAACTCCTAATTGTGTTAACCTATGTTTCCATTGTTTCTATAGGTAACTACAGCAGACTCTTATTTGTTTTCTTGTAAACTCCTAATTGTGTTAACCTATGTTTCCATTGTTTCTATAGGTAACTACGGCAACACTTATTTGTTTACTTGTAAACTCCTAATTGTGTGTTAACCGATGCGAACCCCGTTAGAAGTAATTTATACCAGAGTTAGGCATATACGCTGTTGTCAGGGAAGCGGGGTATACTTTTTCCAGTTATACCCTTCGATACCGGGGTACACGGATTTTTGTAAAAACTGCTTTGTCCAATCAAATTGCAGTGTTTTACATGTAAGGTAAGATAAACACTTGTGTATACATACCGTTTTTCTCAACTGGTGAATCAACTCATTATATTGCATTGTGTATATAGAGCGATTCTTGACACAGGAGATAACAGCTGAAGGTTAGTTAATCGGTAGGAGCCGACACTTTGGCCTTTACACATCAGTGTTTCCCGTTTAAGAAAACATTGCATCACAATTAACATCAGAAACTTGTCGAAATCCTACGCATATATCGTGCCTAGTGCTACATCTTTTACATTGCCTTGACAACCAAAGTACACAACATGTTCCGTGGACGATTTAAAAGTATACTTGAAATAGTTGAGCAGAATTAATGACACTAAAAATGACCATAGTAACGAATCTGTGTCATTTGGATTTAGCTCTAGTAATGTTTCACTGATATTTTAACTTAGCTTTTGAATCGAAACAGCCGTCTCAGAAAAAGTCCCACTTTTTATCTAATTTGCATATCTCAACTTGCATACGTATGTCATTGGGTATGCTTATAAATCACAAGCTTGCCATGTATAAATGCTTCAGTTAAATTATAATAGTGAGTGAGTGAGTGAGTTTAGTTTTACGCCGCACTCAGCAATATTCCAGCTATATGGCGGCGGTCTGTAAATAATCGAGTCTGGACCAGACAATCCAGTGATCAACAGCATGAGCATCGATCTGCGCAATTGGGAACCGATGACATGTGTCAACCAAGTCATCGAGGCTGACCACCCGATCCCGTTAGTCGCCTCTTACGACAAGATAGTCGCCTTTTTATGGCAAGCACATGGGTTGCTGAAGACCTATTCTACCCCGAATCTTCACGGGTCTAAATTATAATAAATGTTACTTGATATAACGTTAGTTAGTGAATAAAACGATAATTTACACACATTTTTCGACGCCATTGCCCAGAAGGAATACTCTGCGTTGTAAGTACAGTTGTCAGTCTGTTCGAATCCAGGACAGCCTTCACCATACGTTATACCAGGCTGATTGGTCTGGGCACAGAACTGTAACCCGTCCACCATATAACCTGCAACGGGAGAAAACATGCATAGACAACCTCCAATGCGAATACATGACACATTTTACGGAGAAACTCTACTTTTGTTCTTTGTCATGAGTCCCTCAACCATATAACCTGCAACTGAAGACACCATGCATCAACCACATATGCCTTTGGGGTTGTATTTTGCCTTCATTGTTGTTTAACGCTGCACTTATCAATGTTCCAGCTACATGGCGGCGGTATGTGAATTAAGTAGGCTTTTTTCACTACTGTCATACCGCTTTCAGAAAATTGCAGAAAGTACATACAAGAGGCTAGGTAATATGGAAACATACATTCAGCTTTCAAATTTATGTATAAAGACCATACGAGGGTCGGTCAAAAAGTACGTAGCCTAACTTTATTCTCGATGTCCAATGTTTGGAAAGCTTCCATTTTAGTTTGTAGGAATCATTAGCAAAGTCGTATAAAAAAATTCACATATGTGGGATATTAGTCATCACAACACATTGGGGTATAATATTTCTAGAAAAAATGCAGAAAATGAAAAACGATCCGTCATTTAGTACCTCTTGGATAATGGTATGCCCTCAGATAATGTCATATAAAATATGTTAGTATAGTATTGGATGACTTCCCGTCATAATCAACATGCAAAGATTTGGATTGCTTGATTTATGTTTAGATAGGGCTGTTTTTTTAAGGACACACCCATTTTAGTCTTTCAAAAACATTGTGTCCAGATATTCAAGCTGGCCCTCTTTACAATATACTGAGAGTTGACACTTGTGTGACCATTCAGTATTTACTTTGAACCTTTAGCATCATAAGTGAAAACATTAGAATAAGTTATGTCCTGATGAATTCATCATCTGAGCGGGGGTGGGTAGTGTCTCCAAAACAAGCTGTTTCAGTAAACATGAAAGGGGAATCACTTTAACAAGCAATTGTACTTTCAAATTGCTTTTTTATCCACTTTAATATCTAAGTTTGATTCTAGCGGACGTCTACCTATCTCAAACACACAAAATGTTTCTTGCATATTTTGTTACCTGAAGTTTGTGGTGCATTTATTGCAGATTTTGCGCTATTGGGGGGTACTAAGATACAATTTCAAACAAAATGGGGATCGTAAGGCTGGAACGTAGCAAAACCAATTTGCTTGAGGTTGACAGATAATATGTAGAAAAATAAAACATAAAAACAGCTGCATTTGTATCATTTACTTGGTCAGGCTCACTACTTTTTGACTGTCCCTCGTATAACCAACCCTTTATCAGTATAGGGGCGGTAGGGTAGCCTAGTAGATGAGTTAGGTAGCCTATTGTGCCCCGTAGACCTCCACATGTTTCTCCACCTGTTTACAATGTGTGAAACCCTTATTGGTGTCCCCGCCTTGATATTGCTGGAATACTGCTGAAAGGGACGTTAAATCCAAATTACTTACTCACTAGTTTTAACTTTATACTTACTCGGTCGCTTTACTGAACCCGCTGAGTTTGTGTTTGGAACAATTCCTTTCTTAATGCAATATATCTCTAATAACAACACAAAGATGCGTGTATAGTTACCTATGAGTGTATCTTCAAGCACTGTTGCTCTCTGTCCACGGTGGCTGTACATCTGTACGACACCGTACACACCAGACCAGAACATGCTCTGAAACAGGAACTATCGAGTAAAACGTTGTGTGTGTAAATGTGTGATTCAGCGAGTGAACCCGTGAAGATCCGGGTTCGAATTGATCTTCAGTAACCCATGCGTGTCGTAAGAGGCGACTAACGGGATCGGGTGGTCGGGTGTCATCGTGCCCCATTTGCCTAGATGGATGCTCATGCTGTTGATGACTGGGTTGTCTGATCCACCAGACTCGATTATTTACAGACCGCCGCCATATAGAATAGAGTGTGGCATCAAAGAACAAACAAACAGTGAGTGGAAGTTACTGTTGAACAGACACAATAATCACACATAACTGACAGACGGACAGACAGACTGATAGATACATATATGTGTGTGAACCAAACGTTGAACCCCAATAGCGTACACTGATACGTTGTAACACGTTCACCGGAAAAAGAGTTTGCTCTTCAAGTGTATCATGTATCTTCAAGTGTATCATGTATTCCTATTATCAAGAGGGACGGTGGGGTAGCCTGGTGGTTAAAGCGTTCGCTCGTCCCGCCGAAGACCCGAGTTCGATTCCCCACATGGGTACAATGTGTGAAGCCCATTTCTGGTGTCCCCGTGATATTGCTGGAATATTGCTAAAAGCGGCTTAAAACCCAACTCACTCACTCACTCCTATCATCAACATAACCGTGCCCTATCCCTGATCCGCCCGGCATAACATTATGTATGAGTTCAATTAGACAAGTGTGAGCACTCTAACAACCCACTGTCCTAAACCGTGTTCACCGCGTGTTCAATATACTAACAGGTGGTAAATCTGGGTATTAATTTCGAGGTGACACGACTCTATTTGCATTTCATTTGAGAACATGTCAGCCTTTACTCTGATGTGAGGACAATGTATTAACTTATTTCAATCTCTATGCTATATATTCGCCGGGGTCACACTATTTGTACATGTGTGAAAAACGATATCATTGGCTCTTGAAGGCTCCAACGGACGTCCTATTTATGTATGGTGTGAATGCAACTAATCATACACCGAGACCGTCCATGTGATTTAGTATTTGCATCGAAAGGATCGAATAACATCTAGTGTGTGAAATGAGAACATATATTTTTAAATTGTTAAATTACCTCAATAAAATATGTTAAAAAGGAGGGGTGGTGGGGTAGCCCAGTGGTTAAAGCATTCGCTCTTCACGCCGAAGACCCGGGTTCGATTCCCCACATGGGTACAATGTGTGAAGCCCATTTCTGGTGTCCCCAGCCGTGATATTGCTGGAATATTGCTAAAAGCGGTGTAAAACTACACTCACTCACTGTTAAAAAGGAGCCAAGGAGTTCTGTTTGCATTACCTCTGTGGTGACTTGGCCACACTGGCTTTTTTCTTTCTTTGTGGCTTAACGCAATATTTCAGCTATATGGCGGCGGTCTGTAAATAATTGAGTCTGGACCAGACAATCCAGTGATCGACATTTTTCGCTATACACGCAACTGGAATACGTTGACATGTTTAAGCAATCAATCAATCAATCAGTTCATTGCATGAAGGCCAGAGGCCCATATACTAAATAAATATGTATGATAGGTACAACATATACAACATGCGACACACACGTTACATTGAATCTCTTCTCAATATAAGCGCGTGATAAATAAATAGAGCTATCTTATATTGTAATAGGGATGCTTTACATGAAAGTATTGAATACAATTTTGTAGCATTAATATTTGATTGTAGCCATTGTGGAAAACACAGTTGCCTTAAATCATTATATGCAGGACAAAGAAATAGAAAGTGTAATTCATTCTCTACAGTATTACAAAGGTATGACAGAACCTTTGTGATTTTATAATAGATGAATATCTTCCTTGATTGATATATTAATCATTTAGGCTAAGTCTCAGGCGTATGAAAACATTACGAAGCTTTTTACTACGTAAGTTGTATAGATACGACTCAGGTTCAAGTAAAGATTTAAACTCACGATAACAATCATATCTTGAACTTTCATATAAAGATGAATGCCAGTCTTGTTTAAAGATATCGATAGCCCTGGTACGAAAGAGTTTGATAAATGCATTAACGTCGCCCAGGGTTTGGGATAGTCAAACAAATCCAAAGCCGTATCTAAACTAAAGTATTTTTACCAATATTATGCGTCAACCAAGTCAGCGAGCCTGACCACCCGATCCAGTAAATCACCTCACAGACCAGCATGGGTTGCTGAAGAATTCTAACCCCCATTTTCACAGGATCGGCACTCAATCTGAGAAGACCGCAGTATATTGCCCATGAGTTGACACGGTTTATATGTATTAGCGTATGGCTGACTACCTAATTCATTGGGTACAACCTTCCTCGACGTGATGTGAATCTAGATACATGACTGACCCTGATATTGAGTATCAGCTTGGCACTAAGATTGCAACAACGTAACATGAACACATACGTATACGTTCATGTATGTGTTTATAACGTATTTCAAAGGTAAAAGCAAACTTCTAAAAAGCATAAAAATTGGAATTTTGGTGAAGAGCTGTGTTTTGAGCTGTGTTAGTTGTATACTAACCAACGTACCTGGCCGGGAGGAACGTCAATATTGGCTGCTTTGATGAAGTCATCATAGCGACTGTAACTTACATTACACGCAGGTTGGAAGGCGAATGCAGAGATGAACATATCTACCAGAGCAGAACAGTTTCTACGTGTAGATACCCTGAAAAAACAAACCTTTACAGGTAATCATTTTAAGATCCTTTAAAAAAAACAATGTTCGGTTGTGAAGCCTAATGGTTAAAGCGTTCACGGTGAAGACGAGGGTTCGATTCCCCACATGGGTACAATGTGTGAAGTCTATTTCTGGTGTCCCCCGCCGTGGTATTGCTAAAAGCAGCGTAAAACTAAACTCGCTCATTCACTCACTCACTTTATTATCACAAATTGTGGTAAGATAAAAACTATTGCATTTTTAAAGGTGTTTACACATGACAATACAGTAAAACCTCTTAAATTCGACGTTAAATGTTAAACATTGTTGCAGATTTAAATTGTATAATAAGAATATTATGTGAGTTAACATTTCAATGGACAGTCTTTGAAGATTGTAAATGCCGCGTGTGTACTGTCGTCTGTTCGGTCTGTTTCAGCCAGTAATATAGACACAAGGTAAACTGAATGTTTGCTTTCAGATTATATACCGCGGATAAACCTTATGTATGTCTGATAATATTATTTGCACTGTCGATTCACGTCCTGATATAGGTACTGTCCTGTTAGCAACAACCAACTTTCCCACATGCAACCGACCGCTCCAATAAAATATAATGAATGAATGTTTAAATTCCCTTCACTGAAAGTACAATTTATAGTCACAGCGGCAGTATTTCAGCCATATCGGACACAATTATTACAAATACTATTCATGTTCAAACAATATATATAAAATTGGAATCGTGGAACCATGCCTCTCACAGAGAGCATCCTCCCTTGTCAAACTTTGGTCTTGTGGACATGGCGTCCGACCTCAA